>NC_134578.1:60746780-61054366 GCF_050947875.1 Dermacentor variabilis
CTGTGAACTACATTCGTTCAGTTTTAGCAGAGTCATTTAGGAAAGACGATAGGGTAATCGCCCCAAATGAGGGACCAACCCAGAATAGCATAATAGAAAACAGCTTAGAATTGACCAATCTCTACTGGAAAAAGGCGGAAGCAAATGTTCCAAAATGCACGTCCGCGGGGACAGACGAAATTTCAATCAAGTTAATTAATGAAATTGGCCCGAGAAGCAAGGAAGCGCTGATAAAAGCATTGGAGGCAGCCATAACAAATAAGCAAATTCCGCACAGCTGAAAACAGAGTAAACTGAATTTGATTTATAAAGGGAAAGGTGATAAGAAGAACATAAAATCATTCCGACCAATTACGATAACATCAATTATATATAGGCTGGCAACGCAAGCCGTGAAATTAAAGATGCAGTCATGGGTAGAAAGTAATAGAATACTCGGAGAACTTCAGAACGGGTTCAGAAGTGGTAGGCGCTTAGATGATAGCCTGTTTATGCTTACCCAGTGCATAGAAATAGCTAAGGCGGAAAATAGACCTCTGTATTTAGCCTTCCTGGACATAAGCGGTGCATACGACAGCGTGAACAGGGAACTGCTGTGGAACATATTAAAAGATGAGGGTATCGGTCATGAGGCAATTGATTTTCTACAGGAAATATATCGAGAAAATAATGTTGAAATAACATGGGAAGGAATTAAGAGTACGAAAACTGTCAAGGTAGACAAAGCATTAAGGCAAGGTTTTCCGCCATCACCGCTACTGCTCATGGTTTATATGATAAGCATGGAAAGATGGTTACAACGAAGCAATCTAGGGTATAATCTGTCATACAGATTAGGCGAAAAGGTTGTTGAGCAACGACTACCGGGTTTAATGTATGCGGACGATATTGTACTGTTAGCCGATAGCGAGGAAGACTTGCACACTCTGGTTAATTACTGTGGAGACGAAGGAGACAGTTTAGGTTTCAATTTTAGTGCAGCTAAGTCCGGTGGGATGTTTTTCAAAGATACAACTGATCAGGAGCTTACAATACAAGGCCATGAAATACCCCGAGTGGCCGAATACAAATATCTCGGGGTATGGATAAACAAAGGGCAGATGTACACGGAAAAGCACGAACAGTCTCTCATAGCAAAAGGGCGAAGAGATGCCGGGATAATGAAACATAGGGCATTGTGCGGGCACAACTGGTATGAGGTGCTGAGAGGTATTTGGAAGGGAGTAATGGTGCCGGGGCTTACTTTTGGAAATGCGGTCCTGTGTTTAAGCGCAGAGGTTCAGTCGAGACTAGAAGTAAATCAGAGAGCTGTGGGAAGGTTAGCACAAGGTACCCACGGGAAAACCACAAACGAAGCAGTACAAGGAGATATGGGCTGGGCATCGTTCGAAGCACGGGTAGCTCAGAGTAAAATCCTATACGAAAAACGCATGAGGAAATTGGACGATAACAGGTGGGCAGCAAAGGCAGTTAAATACCTATACATAAAGAGCGTTGACTCACAATGGCGTAAAAGAACTAGGAAGCTAACCAGTAAGTATGCCAGACACGAGGACGAATGAAGACAGAGCATTCAACGACTGGTTAAAAACGCGGAAGATAAAAATTGGATAAATTCAATATAAAAGAAGCATAGTGTGGAACTATGCCGACACTGGAAACAGCAGATCAGGAAGGAAGCGTTTTATGATAACTCAAGAGGCAGTGCCCTACTCTTTGAAGCTAGATCAGGATGTCTTGGAACGCGGAGCTATAAAAAGAAATTTAACGAAGAAGACACATGTACTGCGTGTGGTAAATATGTAGAAACAATATACCTCATACTAAAACGTGATGGTATCAATCCCGATGTCGATGCGGCCACAGTCACGCTTCCTGAGGCCCTAGGGCTCAGAGATAAGAATAGTCATTTAAATAAATATTCGGTGGAAATTAGCAAAACGGGATTGGAGGATTGGTGGCTCAAAAGCAGAGAGGTGACATAAGGTTAAAAGGGTAGAAAGGCGTATTTAAAGAAAATCGAGAATTTCAATAACACACAACACAAATAAAAATAAAAGGCAAAATAAAGATCTGGGCATGGTGGCAACTGCCATCACCCCGTTTCAAAGGGGACGCTCCTACCTTCCGTCCATCCATCCGTTGCTGCGGCTGCCACTGCGTGGAGCATACCACTTTCGTCGGCGCTTGTACATGATTTTACTGTCGAAGGATCGACATCTGGGCGAGTTGGTACGGGTTGAACATCTTGAAGAGGCAGCGGAAGACAACGAAGAAGTCCCGTGTGTCGTGCCTTCAGTCTTCGTCGTCTTGCGCTGCCCCTTCAAGATGTACATGATTTTACCTTTTGAATCGAAGCTTTCTTTGGGAACCCCTCTGGACTTTCCCTACCACAGCTATACTGCTGCTGTCTTGCCTTATAGCTCACACTTAAAATAAGAGAATTATGTGCACGATGGTGAGATCCATCCTCGATCCCCTGGCACAGGGGTCCGATGCTATAACCTTTGGGCAAGTGGCACGTACACTTCGATTGTGCCAATACCGATGAGCTCTTCGAGATGATCACCGTATGTGTCACATTGCTTACCCCTTGTGCGAGAGAGCACATGAACGTACGTACAGTTTCCCTCATGCCAAGGGCCCCCAAATGACATAGGCAAAGTTCTAGCATTTCATTACGAGTTCACAAAGAATTCGCTTCTCATAGATTTCAGGATATTCGCTGGAGATCGGCATGTTTTTTCCCCATTTTGCACACTTGGTATGTGCCTAGCTATCAAGTTCACACAGCCCCGCGAACCAGCGCAGTTAGTCAAGCGATGAAAACCAATTGACACAGGCAATTTAAAAACAAATGAAGATCAATTGACGCCGGCGCATTTTCACACGCAGAAGGAATATAAGTTTTGGACACAGGTTGGATGCTTTTTGCAAAGATCAATTATTGTATACTTACGTGGCTCAACTCGATTCCTCGTAACACAAGCTGAATTCTTGGGGAGCGAAGTGGGCGGTACCGTAAATTCACCTGATAACAAAAAAAAAGGTTCTCGTTCTATCATGGAGCAAAATTGCAAGGCATGAATTTATATTAAAGCTCACTCACGACTTTAAGGGTGACCATCAAATACTCTATCATGCTCTCATTGGTACGAAATCCGCTGCGAAACCATGAGTCGCATACAAAAAATATTTCGGGATAAATGATTTCCACGGTGTACTTTGCTGGAAAGTTATATGCAGACTATGTAAACGACAACTCAGATTTTGCTGTTGTCGAACTTACATGGATCAAAACCAGTTTTCCCACTGGCGGCACGTTCATGGACTGTAACTTCCTGTTCCCTAAGTTTACCTGGTATTGAAAAGGAAGGCTATGTCAGTCATTGCGTATATAAATAGAAATTCCCAGTTACGCTGCAGCAGATAATTCTGCTTTCTAAATTATGCAAGCACCTTGTCGTGCGACGCTATGCACACAGTATAAATGGCTAAGGAAAATAACAAGCAGCATTTGAGTGAAAGGCTGCTTACTCAGTGTCTGCTGCCCATTCGTTTCTGAAACATTTCTGACACTGTCTATCTACGCCAGATCAATGGAGACCGCAGCTGCCGAAGCTTCAACACTTGTGTCTTTGTTGAACATACAGCAAGAAGTTGAAGAAATAACGCTGTACTCTACAACAATGCTCTGACGAAGCGAAAGAAGTATAGCCACATATCGAAGGCTACAGGTAACTAGCGTTATCGTCGGTTATCCTCGGTATGAACTGTGCAGTTCCAGCCCGACTCAGTCTGTAAGGCAGCGCACATTGTAGTTCATTTAGCCGTTAGGGGCAGGTGTAAATAATTCTTGGATGCCCTATGTTCTTTCACAGTTCAGTAGAAGAAGATATGCCTCGTTCTTAATAAAAGACGTCATTTCAAGCACTTGTGACCTTATCGTGGATCTTACTTGAAATAAAATATACGAGTAGCATATGTTAGTCAACTCAAATAAATTGAGCTTTTGCTTATGCTGCGGCAACGCATCTGTCACCCCGTCCTTCCCAGCAAGCAGTGCTTAACTCAGTGGTTGTATTAGTGCCCACATTTTCAGAAACTAAACAAATTTTGCGGTCAGTTACGCATACCATAAACACGGACAGGATCGGCGTCTTCAATCGCTTCAATGATATGTGCCCGACGTCCATGTTCAGAGCGCTCAAAGCTTTCAGTGGGTTTTATTTTCAGGTTAGGCCCAATAACTCCTTCCTGCGTGAAAAAAATCAATTTCAAAGCTGTATTCATGAAGCATTAGAAACATTAGTTGCCGCCAGCAAAAAGCGACACTTAGCTCCCCATATACAGCATTTTGAAAAGATTTTGCGCCAAAAAAACAACACACACAAGAAAGACGACGACACCATGGGCGCTACTTCAACTGTTTAATGAGGGTGAAAGCACTCGACATATATAGCCCTCCAAAACACCGCGCATGCGTACAAGGCAACATGGAGTACAAAGTTTTATCAAAGTAGGCGTGATAGAAACTTCAGCTCAGCCTCGTAAAGAAAAACCGATGTATCACTAACACAGTTAGGACCCGCTTTCTTGATGTAGAAGGCTTCCAATGTTTTGGAGGGCTATATATGTCAAGTGCTTTCACCCTCATTAAACAGTTGAAGTAGCGCCCGTGGTGTCGTCGTCTTTCTTGTGTGTGTTGTTATTTTTGGCGCAAAATCTTTTCAATATGCAAGATCACCAACTAGCCCAGCAGTTAACTCTTCTAAAATATACAGCATTCCCTATATATATATATATATATATATATATATATATATATATATATATATATATACTAAAATCTACACCACGTATGCCCCAAGAAAGCGTAATTGAAGAGCAGTATTAATCACTGCAAATGACTTCATAACATCAATTCTCTCTAAAATTCACGCGTGCTGCGTGTTTTCTTAAAAAAGCAATGCTGCAACTAATTTTATTTGACATCGGAATTTTTTTGCTCCCGTCGGCTGGTTCACGGGCTTGGTTATGGTAGTGAATGGGAGTAAAAGCATGAAATGGTATCCCAAGAATCGTTCATATTTAAATGGCACCTATCTGACACGTATACTTTGAATCGCTGTCATTCAATAACCGACGCACTAAATACGGACATCCGCGGCCGTTGGGATTTCTTTGTAGTCGATGGCTGTTCACTGAGTTAACACTTTGCAACGCTGCCTTTTCATCGCTAGGAGCATCATACTTCCTAAGCGGCAAAAAAAATATGTTGGGAATTCCTAAAATAGGCAGCAATATTTTGTTCAACAATACTCTGATAAGTATGCTAACGCAGAATTTGTGGCCTATATCTCCGCTCCATATGCAACACAATTCTGAAGGTAACATTTATAAAAATGCAGAACAGCGATGTGCCATCGACACTTTTACTATTACTGCGTTTTAGTAGCAGCATAATAGTAGCAGTAGAAGTAGTAGCGGTAGTATCAAAAATTGGAGAGCACAAGTATAGGAAATAAGGAAATATATCTAGAATAACTTAAACTGAAGTGAGTAAAGAGCGGACGGAATCAAATAAGAAAATGTTTCGCTGAGTAAAATTAATCAAATCGGAAGATTCAACCATAACTGGAAAGGCAATTACTCAAAGAAATTAAACGTAACGGTCTCAGTTTAGCAATGCCATTTTCTTCGTCGTCTTTTTCTTTTGTACCTGACATAAGATTACCTCGTGATTGATCATTATTGTCGCCATTTTGCCTTATCTTCGCCTTGTGCTGGTAGAATTGTAACGTTCTAGCTCCATTTCACGCAAAATTTATTCTTTATAAAGTTGTTTGTATTCATTGTTTGCTGTTACTGCCCACTTGTTCGGAACACTGTCGCTCTAGGACGGAAAACCTACGTTTTCGAGCTTTCCGTCGAATAAGATGCGCCAGACTGCGGCACCTATTAGCCGTGGACGGTGCCTTTCCTCTATGCCAGCAAGCATGCTCGCCTAAAGACTAGTTGCGTTACAGGTTTCGTATTCGCGCCACCATAGGTGCAATCGTGTGCTCTGCTTGCTTCCTTAGAGTCATCCCTTCCCCAAGGGGCTCCCGTACAATCTGCGCCGCACTCCGCTGTTCTTAAGAGGAAGCTTTAGCTCGGGTGGAGCACTATCTAAATACAGGGAAACACAGAAGTCGTTTATCTCTGCAACAACTGCACCGATAGTGAAGAAGTGTCTTGTATCTAAAAGAGCAGTTAAATGTTAATTGAAAAGTAAAAACAGTGACTGCAGGAAGCACGTGTTGTTTTATTATTGAAGCCGTTTGCTTGCTTGGAACAAAGTCTTGAAAAATGTAGGATTTCAGTAAACTAAACTACCAAATTTAAACCTCTTTATTTCAGCAATAAACGGAATTACACTTATGTAAGCTTCGCCTCATAATAAATCTAAACCGGAAAAATTCGATGTATTCTACATTGCTTTTAAATATACAACTAATTTGTGAGTAGGAACCTTGCAAATCTCTCGTAAACATGTTAACCATTTTACGGAAGCTGCAAATCTGCATATAAAATTTAGCAATTTAGATGCTTCAACAGATGCAGTTAACAGAACCGCGATATCTATTTTCGGTAGGCACTGATCTACAGATTTGTGAACTTCGTACCTCAATTTTCTTGCATTTGCCAATTTCGGGAATTTCTTTTAATGGCAGAGACTATATAACAAGGCTGCTTGCTAGAGTCACTGTAATATACATCATGCTCTCCAATTGAGCAAGCTTTATTGAAATCGATTCAGCAGTTGTCTCAAGAGCATTTGTGCGTTTTACCCGAATTTTGATACCGACATAGCAGTTTGTTCCGAGCTAAAGCTTCCCCTTAATTGAGCGTAGTTGTGCACGTTACCCGCTCATGAGGTATAATAATCAGGGCAACTGATCGGCTTGATGTTTGATGCCAACCTCCATGAAGTCCGCAGACAAAGAATTCAAGAAAAGAGCAAGTTCGCAATCTATAATGGAAATGTAGGGAGTATTATGAATGGTGTTTAAGGCCATAAGCTTCACATTTCTTATAGAGAACAGAAACAAACGCGGGTAATAGCAACTCACAGCCAGTGGAAACCGAATGCTAAAGAGTCGCACTATGCCTGCGATGTGCTTTTCATTGAGCTGCGGCAGCGGCTGACCTTCCGCACACTGTCTTGCGCATTTCATTTTTGAGCATGTTCCACATCAACGAATACTAGCAGTGGGAGTGTAGGCCACCACCGCACACGACCATGGCGGTGGATGTAGAACATCCTTTCTACGGCAGGCGCCCACGGCTCAGTCCGGATCAAAGGACCGTGAAGGAAAAACGTAAGAGGAACGTTCGCTGTTTCCAGCAGTGCCGCCTACCGCTCAGTTTACACTCTGAATGTGCGGTTTTGTCGCGATGGGACAATAACCGCACGTTGCAGTGACGTGAACTAACCACAATCGCCCAACGCAAGTCGCAAAACTAACAACATGGTCGATTTGGCTCACATGTGGCCCCCGCAACACATACGGCACTCGGCACGAACGATAGCGGCGAGAACGCTCTTAGGTCGTCATTTCCGGGTTTATAGCTATGCATACGACTCGTCGAGTAATACAGCATGATCGATTGCTCAGAATTTCTGACATTATTCGTGTCGAGCATGCAATACGGTTGCACAGGGCTCGGCAACAACATTATCAGTTGATAGAAACGGCGACACCGATCAAGAACTTTCTGATACATGAAAGCGCACCTTGCGCCGAGCGATAACGTTAGCAGTTGCTAGCATGTGAAAGAGCGCTCACCGAAAAAAAAGGTATAAGCGGCGCGTCAATAATTACAGCCGTGGTGCTATGTCTATCCCAATCAACATTGAGTCAGGCATACTGAAGTTATTGGCATTTCGTTATATTCTAAACTAGCAACGGGTGTGAAAATTTATTTTCTTTCCATAATAATCAATTGCACCATACAGTTATTGTTATTTTGCACACATCTCGGTCTTGTGCTATGTGTGGCCATAATACGGCTCTTTGATAACCCTTTTCAATTCGCGCAAGAAAGGCAACTTATGTTCTTACCACATTGATTGTCCCGTCTTCGTCAGAAATAATCACTGCAGCAAGGCGCCTTGCGTCATGATAGAAATTTTTCTGCAACCTTTCGACGTCGTACTGAAAATAACAACTTATTTTTAGAACTTGTGCCGATTAAGAAAACTGTAGCACAGGCTTTTATCCGTAATTGAGGGTGACTTCAAAATTTTCCGACGTCCTGATTTGACGGCATGCGAAGCACCCGAACGCGCACACGCCAATATAACTAACACAACGAACTCATCCATAACCAGGCGCAGTTAACAAGAAAGCGCTCACTAGTCATTGCAAATAAAAAGTACACGCGTTTTCTTGAGCCCCAGCCACACACGAAGTGCACAACCAACAAACAGGTATAGATGGGAAAATTTCCACAGAGCAGTTTAACGGGCGACAGTTGTGGCCAGACGAAAAACGATAAGCCGACAACCGTTCCCAATATTTATTTAGCTTATTGCGCAACGTTACCCTGTAAAGTCCGTAAGCATTTACGCAGAGCTTTAGGTTAACGCTACGATCATTTAATAACTGCCTTATCTAAAAAAAGAAGAAGGAAAACTTTGTTAGCCTCGTCCCCATGCGCGCGTCACTTAACCAGAAAAGTGGCACTTCCGTAAGTGCGCATTAATTGCAGTTTCTGAAACTCATCCCTAACCTATACTTTTGTTGTACTATCACAAGTGAAATTTTCGTCAGGTTTAACTTTAAAGCTCGTTCTTGAGTACGGTGGTAAAAGAAACAGCAGCGCAATGGGTCCAACTCTTGCACTCTCCATAGCCACTAGAGCTGTACGCGATGTCAGTTTCGATTGGCGGCGGCGTGGTGGTCGTTTCCAGTCGGCGACGGTGCTCACGGCCATTTTTCGCTGGCGGCGGTTCACACTGGCGGCGTGACAACCGAAACCACAAATATAAAAAGCCATTTCGCTACACCCTTCTTTGCAAAACTGGTTGAAATTCAGGCCGTTTCATACTACGGGCTGAGCGGGCCGAATATAGAGGCGTTCAAAGTGAGATAAGTACAAAATATTTTGTGAGTGTTCAGCCGACATGTTTAAAAAAAGGACACATATCCAAATGCGTCTATGTAGAGTGTGTCTGCATTTTCCTTCCATCACGAATATACAAAGTCTTGCGGTTCCGCCGTAGTAGCAATCGCTTTCTTTTTTACAACGCTTCAGTTTATGTAAGAAATCTTTCCATTGAGCAAAGAGTCAGTGAACTCATCCAGAATTGCTAAGCCAGAACTGACGGCCGTGACACTCTGTAGATATGTGAACGTTGCTTACATTGGTTCTGAACGAGATTTTTACAATATGCTTTACGCAAAAAAACAAAACAAACACATCTCTTCTATGACCAACTTTTTCTGGGTTCAGCGCTTAAGATGAAAACCAATCAACAGATGTTATAATGCACCTTCCTGACTGGACAATAAGTGAAATCACGTTCTGAATATTAATCACCCTTTGGTTATGTAACTTCCCTTATAACGTCCTTTTTCCCTGAAGAAAAAATAATCAAAATACTTTTTTTCTGCAGCAGCCGAAAACTTTTTTTTTCAGCTGAGTCATGTTATGATGGCGCTTGGAATAAATTTTCTCGATTTGTTAACTCGTCATCGCCAGGTTAATTGAACGAAAAAAATATTATGAGGTCTTACGTGCCAAAACCACTTTCTTATTATGAGGCACGCCGTAGTGGAGGGCTATGAAAATTTTGGCTACCTGTGGTTCTTTAACGTGCACCTAAATCTAAGTACCACGGTTGTTTTCACATTTTGCCCCCCTCGAAGTGCTGCCGCCATGGCCGGGGTATTGAATCAACAAATGGCGGATTAGTAGAAATTCAGGCATTGCTTGGATGCACAATGATTTCAGGGGAAAAAATACAGGTATTTTGTAACCTGTACGTCGAAACTGTTCTATAGTTCATTGCAGCTATCGGTGTCAGTTGCATTAAATTTTTTTATATGAATGCTAAAAAGAAACGGCGCCCTTCAGTACACATGTAAAAATATTTTTTTACATGTAAAACTGCAGAAAAACTCCTTCGGATGCAACGGCCAGAATAATGTCAAAACGTCCAACCGGAATCTTAAACACGTCGGTGCCAGAAATTTCTATCTAGCTACAAGTTTCCGGTCTCGCGCTGACGCCGCTGTCAGACATATCGCCGATTCTACCCGCAACTACAGTGTCCACGACCCTCAAGCCGTGTTTCCGACGTGCCGAGGCCACTGTTTCTTCTCACTGCGCCATAATACGGTTTATCAAGGAGAAATTTCAAAATACCACGTTGCACTGCCTTGTGACGACACACATGGGTAGACGCGTCGAGAGCAAGGTTACTTTTGTTTTTATTGTGTTGCTTCATTGCTCCACTGATTGACGTGATTCTATGCTTGAGACAGGCAAAAGAATTAAACAAGACAGCACAAAATGTCAAACGAAGCTGTATTGACTTAAAAAATAAATTTTTATATTTGTTTAAGTGACTCGCCGATCTCGCCGACAATAAACAACGGCGGTGACGGCGCATCGAGAATAGTCGCCGTCCCGAGCCTACGTCTCGGCGCACACCTCTAGTAGCAACACAGGAGAATAAAATAGCAACACGCCAAATGTTACAGAAGGCTCAGCTTCTAGCGGCGCCAGAGCGAACGCAGACAGAGCGAAGCTGGTGCGAAGCGTTCGAGTTTTGTCCGCAGGTTGACTATATCTCGTGTGTCTGCGCGACAAGTGAAACCGTCATGTTCTTAACTCTTCCATGTTCTTTCTACTCATCGTTGTCTAGTTACTACAGGACAATCGTATCATCTGCTGACCTTAAAAGTAAGCGGTTCTAAAATTACATCTGTTATGAGTATTGGAAACAACTCATAATGACCAGTAACTGACACGGACACTTTAAGAGGAAGCTTTAGCTCGGGCCCAACTCCAACGCGGCCTGTTCAAACACATGTAAAACGCAAAAACGTTTTCCTGAGCTAACCCCTGGACCGATTTTAATTAAATGTGTTGCACTTGAGAAACAAAGTTAAATTCTAGTGATTATTGCAAGCGGAATTTCGATTAAGGACTTAACTTTTGTTAAAAAAGACATTTTCAAACATTCGAAAGGTTGAAAAAAGAAATAGAACGTAGTTTACAAATCAATAGCTCTGCATTAATAACAGATATCGTAGTTCTGTAAACGGCATTCATTAGATTATTCAAATCGGACAAGTCGCATGTGTCCATATATATATATTGCATGAATTTGTTACATTGTGTACAAGTGCTTTGCAAAAGCTGTATTTACACATTACTAAATTTTTTTTTAATTCATCTGTAGCATATATGTTTTCTCCACTTTTGATGCACTATGAGATGCGATTCGCATAATTGTGAAATCAATTTTCGTTGCTAAGATACGGAGCTATAAACTTGATAGTTTCGTTTTCTGGAAATTTTTTATTTTGGCCATTTTTAGTAAAAAATTGACGACACAAATCGAAAATTCTAATCCAACGGTCACTAGATTTTACGTTTCTCTTTTAAATGCAACAAATTTCGTCAGGTTTAACACAGTGGTTGCCGAAAAAAACTAAGTTTCGGTTTACATTTATTTGGATAGGAGCACCCGAACTGAAGCTTCTTTTTAAGTTAGCTTAAAAGTAGTGTGCACGTTTTCTGTGACACTTGCAGAGCTGCTATGTTTTGTTACTTCGTGAAGATGGAGGTACAACCCACTTCCCTGCAAAACCCTGGGGAACATTAAAATAATATTCAGTGTATTAGCATTTGAATACATTTATTACGAATATATATTTACGCAATGAATGAGTGCGTGCGTTTGCTTTTGTGTTCCTTCCGTCATCATCAGTTTTATGCATAAGCATCAGATGTGATTAATAAGTACGAGCTTTTCCAGCAACCTTATTCAAATCCGCAAGTTTCGCCAAGCTTCGACACTTTCTGCTCTATTTTTGCCGTCTTTAGACTGTCGGTCTTCTTTCATTGGACTGAGCAAGCGTCGCTGTAAAAAACTTGAGTGAGGACGCGTGAGGG
Source organism: Dermacentor variabilis (assembly GCF_050947875.1). Classification (NCBI taxonomy): domain Eukaryota; kingdom Metazoa; phylum Arthropoda; class Arachnida; order Ixodida; family Ixodidae; genus Dermacentor; species Dermacentor variabilis. Next base: position 60,758,955 of record NC_134578.1, read on the forward strand.
TGCATCCCGTTCTGAAGATATGTGAACAATAATGACATAGAGACCGTATTGTAAACCGAATTCCCGTTGTATCGTCTTATTCTGGGCACTTCCTTCATATTGTACACAAATGCGGATCATGTCGAGCGAGTAGTTGGTGGACTGAAAGCCGCAGAAACCAGGACCATGCGATAAACTCGCGTTGGCGAGTTTATCGCCAATGTCAGCTTTCTTTGGCAGTTTTTCATTCTCTTGTTAAATTACCGTAGGGTAACTCATACATTTCTTTTGAGCTCATTCTTCCTTGTTGCGCTTAATAAAAAGTAATTCTATCAAAACCTACTTCGCATAAGTTATTTATGGTTTCGTAAACTTGGCTTGCAGGCTCTGTGACTGCACCATGCCAAGAAGTAAGGAGCTCTCTGGCGCTCAAAAGCGTCATTTGGCAACAGTGAAAAAAGAAATACCTTAGCGACACTTCAGGAAAAATGCCTCAGCTTTCCAGCTATTCTGCCAGCGACAAGAGCCCGGCGAGTAATCCGTCGACCAGTGAGGCAAGTGAAGGTGACAAAGTAGACCATGCGCTCAGCGAAACTACTGAAGCAGACGCAAGCGAGGCACTCTCATCAATGACTTTAGAGTCAAGAGCCTCAACGAGCACGTTCGAAGAACTAACTTCATCGCACACTACGATGAAGCCTGTTTCTCCAGGGACGAGCAGCCCGACCGAGACAGACCAGCCATTGCTTGGTGAGGGTCCGTGCATGCCTATGGATCCCGCTGACTGGTTTCCCCGGTGCGCAGCCACTGTCAACTTTTGGGTGGCCCAAACCCAGTATGTGTGTGTGAAATTACTAGAAACATGCAAGGTGATTACTGTCATTCGAAGAGGTGCTTTAGCCAACCGACGTGACACCCAAGGGCTACCACCGCCACATCAAGCAAGAAATGTTCTATGCTCACCGCACCAACGGCGAAGTTGTCTTGCGCGAATGGCTGCAGTACAGTCCCTCCAAATGATCCGTATATTGCTTTCTTTGTACTCCGATGTCGGCAGGAAAGGACCAATCTTGGGAACCAGATGGGTTCAGTTCATGGAACAAGGTATATGCGAAGTTAATGACACACGAGGAAAGTGAGTCTCATAGACAATGTGTGCTTGACCTGTGAAAGCGACGTTCTCTTAGAACTTCAGTCATTCTATCCCTTGAAGAGCAGTACTTGCAACGGGCAACTTACTGGAGAAATGTCCTTCAGCGCGTAGTTGCTGTTGTAATGTTTCTGGCAGAACGAGGGCTTTCTCTCAGGTTATCTAACGATTTAATCGGGTCTTCCAAAAATGGTACCTTCCTTGGATGTCTTGAACTGATCGCAAAGTTTGATCATTTCCTTGCTGCCCATATAAAGAACTTTGGGAACGTTGGACGTGGCCAGACATCCTACCTCCCCTCAACCATTGCGGAAGAGGTTGTAGTCCGAAAAAAAAATCACTTACGAGATTGCAAGTGTCAAGTACGTCTCTCTTTCGGTTGATTTTACCCTTGATTCTAGTCACAGGGGTCAACTTAGTGGTCATTCGCTACGTCACTAACGATGAGCTTGAAGGACATGTTCTCGGGTTTTTACCCGTAACCAGTCACAAAGGGGAAGACCTCGCGGAGTCAACGCTCGACTTCTTAAACAATCTTAAGTTAACTTCGAAGACTGCCGTGGCCAGTCATACGGCAAGGCAAGCGATACGGCTGGCAGATACTCCAACATGCAGGCTCATTTGAGAAAAAAATCAATCCGCAAGCAAATTTTCTTCCATGCGTTGCTCGCTCTTTTAAACTGGTCGGGGCGCAGGCTGTAGATTCTTGTGGGCAAGCCCTTAGTTTTTTCGGGCTTGTACAGCGTGTATTTGTTTTCTTTGCTGCGTCTACTCATCGCTAGGCTGCACTTGATGCTCACTTAAAACAAAACGCGACTGCAGTAATACCAAAGCAAGTCTCAGATACGCAGTGGTCAGCGTGAGCGGATGGAACGAGGGCTCTCAGGGCAAGATTTAAAGAAATTAAAGCCACCTTGGTGGAACTCATCCGAAGATCATGATGAACGAGCATAAACAAAGAGCCGAGGCAAATTCTTTGCTGAAGGCAATGACAACGTTGGAAACCGCGCTGATGTCCGAGTTTTGGGATAGAGTTTTGCAGCGCTGCAACGCCACCAGCAAGGCTCTCAGAGCCCAACATTTTCATTGAATGCAGCAGGAAGCCTGATCAAATTGTTCTGTGATTATGTATCCAGCATAGGAGAGAGGTTTGCTAAAATTGAAGAGCTTGCGAGGGAAGCGTCGGACAATGCTTTACACAAAGCAAGTACCCAGAGAAAGCGAATACAATCGACACGGTACGACAGTACTGAAGGCACGAGCACGCTAGAGCCACAAGATCCTTCAGCTAAGTTCCGCTTTGAAACCTCCTTCGTCATGATTGGCAATCTCCTGCACGCTCTCACAGCTCACTTGAGCGCTTACACCGAAGTCTGCTCGCAGTGCGCTGTTATTGCAGACTTGAGCTGCTTTTACCCAGCGCAGCGCAGAGGCGCCTGCCGGCAATGGACTTCGTGAAAATGTATCCTTCTGATCTGGCTGGTATATTTCCCGATGAGCTTGAATAGCTTACTTCTCTTGCGAGCAACGAAGGCTGTTCTCCTGTGGCAGACATGCTGAATCTTATAATTCTTGAAAAGCTTGAAGGTTCATTCCAAGATGTTCATGTTGCTGTTAGAATGTTTTTTGTTAGAATTTTTTGGCGAACAATCATTCGGCAAGCTGAAATCGATCAAGAACAGGCTTCTATCAATGATTACTGACAGCCACGTCAGCGATTTGTCGCTGTTGCGCGTGGAGACGGCGATTCTTAGCTGGGTCAATGTTGAAGATCTAATGAACAAACTGTGCCAGCAAAAGGCACGAAAACGCTTGCAGAAACGTACATACCTTTCATTCTTTTAAGAAAAGATGAATAAAAAGCGAAAATACATAAATACGTTTACACGCGCCTTTCCAAGTTTGAATTTCTGCGAAACGCATAACCTATATTCTACACTGTGTTGAAATACCTAATTTTTGTAAAAATGTGAAATTATTCCGCAACATAATAGCAGAAAAAGCCTGTTCAATATTAATGTATTTTCTTCTCTTATAAAAGCGGATATTGCCTGCAAAAGTGTAAATGTATTACCTGTTTAAAAGAGAACGATCTGTACATAAATGAAAATATGTATGATTGTTTATTCGAGAGTGCTATTAAAAACATTTGCCCTTCTTTCAGTAGCCCGACCAACTAGCCCAACAAATCTTAATGCTGTCTATGTCTCTTCGTCTACTGGCATAGATAGGTTCTGATGACAATCTTTCCACGCGTTCGGCTAGGAAGTAGGCGCCCCTTGTTTTTGGTAACTGAGCCCTCAGCACTGTTAATCTGGCCCTGAGGGGGCGCCACAAGCACATGACCGCACAATTGTAGGCTCGATCAAAGGCGTGTACCACGCACATCAGCGTCGGGTGCGAACCCCAGTGGACATTACCGGATATTATTTTAAGGGAAGGGGACTTGGTCTATTAATAGAAATTTATGCATTGGGATAGACTATCAGCCACGAGCGGCTACCACTTCCTTTGCATTTATCGGCATAGATAGCATTATAAGCTGTTCTAATGTGATAACAATTATATGGAATCCCGAAGTGCATCCTTGCCATCATCGTTGGTGCTGTCGCGTTGTTCGTCCGTTGATGGCATATGCGTAACCTGCTCGTGGATTATGGCCATGCTTTCAGGGGCGAGCATTTGCGCTTGGCTGCGAAACCAACGGAGCCAGGTTGACATCCCGTCGCGTTCCTCTCCGATTGGCGAAACTACCAACTTTTCTCACCGCAAGATTTTCTAAATAGTAATCACACTTGGTGTCGCGAATGTACTCATAGACATATTTGTCACTGCTATTCTTCCCACCGAAGGTTTACCAATATGTAATGCGGGGACACCTTGGGGTTTCCGGTCTGTAGCGTGAAACAAGTCATATCAAACATAATAACATAACACGTTTTGCTCACATACCATGAGCTGCCGCCAGCGAGCTACACAACAACCGCCACCACCGCGGAGGCACATGCAGTGACAGGCATGAGGAAAAAGCGCCCACAAACAATGACACCAAGGAAGACATAGGAAAAATTACTTGCACGTAATAATTGAAATAAATAAATGATAAACTAAGGGAAATGAAAGTGGATGTGAAAACAGCTATGTGATATTCGTCTTTATTCATCTGGCAAAACTGAAATTTCCTGTGTTTGAAGTTCAATATTATAGCACGTTTTTCAAATACACAAAGGCTTTAGCAAGCATCCCTTGGAACAACACAGTTTGTCATGGTGCAAGGAATCGCGTTCGTCATACGTTGCTGCTCTTCTCGCAAAATAGCCTTAATTTGTGACCAGAGGCATTGCTACGAGTTTGGTGCTTTCCATAGGTGAAAAAAAATGTTTCTTACGTATCGATGCTCCGAAAACCCATCGCGATATGTCCGAACGAAGAAATTGTCATGGAGGATCGAGCTTGGCTCCAGGTTTAAGGTTATTTCATCGTTGATTTTTAGAACTTTTGTAAGTTCATCTCGCCCATCGAACAATTCGGGATAGACAATATCCCGGTATTTTGGTACTGAAAGAGGTGAAAACCAATCGAATATAGCACCTAAAGCATCAGTAGGCACTGGAGCCATGTAATTCCCTATGGTTGCGTGTGGTATCATTACACCATCCCAAAATAAATGTCCATTCAACTTTTATGGGTGACAAAGCGTTCTTCGGAAGAACAAAAGCTACTCGTAAAGCATTCACCGCATATTCGCAAGTCCCACACTTAACATTTCCGCGCTATAAAAAGTGAAATCCAAAATATTCTTGATTCCAAAACAGAGCAATAATATTGCGCTTATTTTTGGCAATGTCTTGTCTAACACGCCGTACCCTCACCAATTATATTACTTTATTACAATATTCGCCAATAGCACTCGTACTTTGAGAGCCGTAGTCGCCAGTAAAGCATTATTCAGTGAAAAAACGAAAAATAGATTGCCTACTACACGACCATTTCAGGATTATATGTCCGGCTCTCTTACACATACTACAGCAATTCTTTAAATGGGCCCTCGAGCACGATTTATGGTCATCTCTTCATTTACTCATTCAAAATGCCAAAATCATACAATTTTCACTCACACTAGCCGGCACACGCTACTCAACATTATATATGCAAGCTTGTCTCGTGGCATTGATTGGGAAACTCGAAACTTACTAAGTAAAACCCGCTCTTTGCAAGCCATCAAGAAAGATGTATTGTAATACAATAGAACGTTCACATGTTCTAGGCACATTGCAATTAATACTCGTGGGCTCAATGCCGTGTCTTCAGAGCCGTTGACCAGCTGAGGCTCTCAGAGAGGACCGCAGGCTGGAAGAGTCATTCAAGCGACAACCTTTACTGCCCGAATCCCTGACCAACTGGGCTGCTTACTGGCCGTCGTTCCTGAGCTCCGGCTCCAGGCTGGCTGCACGTCGCACCAGCGCATGAGCCAGGCCTATGTCGGTGATGTCGGCACAGTGGCTCAGCCATGCTGCCGGCGTCCCCATATACTATAACTTCACATGCAATCGCACCTTCTCTATTGGCGGAATATGAAGCCCTGAGCGAGCAACTTTAGGAATTAAGATATTTCGTGTTACATTTCTGAATACCTGCGCTTGAATTTTCCCACAATGTATTTATTGATTTAAAACCTAATACTTCACAATACAAAACAAAGCACTTTTATTCATATGCTTGGCATCGTTTTCCCCTCAACTCACGATCGTGTTTGTTTTCAGGGATAAGCAATTAGGAGAGTTGTAATAAGGGAAGGAATTGCGTTGAATTACGTTCAAGCCTATTTCAATTTCAGGCAAATAAATGTGTCGTTTCTGTTAGGTTTTTGTACAGTCAGCATGTAACGACACTCGTAAGCTTTTTAGAATATATCAGGAGTGCCCATGAACTAAGAAAAATCCGTACTCACACACAACAGCCTGGCATATGTGGATCCACACCTGAGAGCACGAAACAATCGTTAAAGCAAGAAATTCCATTCAAAGATTTTAACCAGGAAGCGGCAAAGAGGGTGCTGCACGAATCTAGCTTTACAACTTGAATGCAGATTCTTTATAAACATGTTCTGCACCGCGCTCTGCATTTTAGCCGGTAATCAAATGTCACGACATACTAAGGACTTGATAGCAACAGACGACAAAGGCGTCTGAGTTAACGTTTCTGACTTTTTGGGACTGAATCAGCTTTCAATCACATCTAGTTAGATGCAAAATCTTGCCATCTTTTCTTTTTCAAGTAATATCGGGCTGGCTGTCGACCCTACATCGTGTCAACGTTCTTGTAGCAGCGTGCGGCACTACTGATGCGAACAGCGCAGCAGATGACATTTGAATCGGAAATCACCTAGCGCGCCGACACATAGAGTCGCCGATCACGCCGCCCTTACCCGCTACGAAAGCGATGGCATCGCGTGTGGTGTACGCTCTCACGATAACAATAAAAAAAATTGCCAAGGTGTAAAAACATCTTTTTAAATATGTTCTCGGGTACGTGGTGTCGCATCACACCAAAGATACCAAACGTCTGCTCACGTAGACTTCCCTGTGGGGCGCCATACCCCCCTTCTTCGCTTTCCTCCTCGAGTCTTTGATGCACCACTGTGCTCATTCTCTCGGTTACGCTGACGCCAACGCTCGCCGCAGGAACGGGAGCCTCACTGCTGCGCTCTAAATGAGGCCGAAGTACAGCACTGGGCTGGCGGGGACCAGGTAGCCGAGATTCGAATCCAGGACTTCCCCGCATTTGTAAGGTTTAAACCAACATAAATACAATCAAGCAGTACATGGAAGAAAGTATACAAGTACGTAATGTTTATGACTGAAACGAGAAACCAGAATACAAAATTAAAGGTTGCGAAAGAGAAATGAATAATTCTTGGGTTTTACGCTCCAAAACAACGATTAGGTGACGAGGCTCGCCGCAGTGGGGGACGCCAAAAATTTCGACCAGCTGGGGATCTTTAACGTATTCCCGATGCACAAGACATAGGCGTTTTTGCATTTCACCCGATTCGGTCCCTCGACCTTGTGCTTATCAGCGCAACACCATAGCCACTAAGCCACCACTGCGGGTGAAAGAGAAAGCAACCGTTTAAAATTAAAAAATTAAATTATGGGGTTTTACGTGCCAAAACTACTTTCTGATTATGAGACACGCCCTAGTGGGGGAGTCCGGAAATTTCGACCTCCTGGGGTTCTTTACCGTGCACCTAAATCTAAGTACACGGGTGTTTTAGCATTTCGCCCGCAACCTTTTCGCAGGCGTGCATAGGCTGAAGTGGTATTTATGTGGTTAGGAGCGATATTCTTCGTAATCTCTGCTTCATGTTCACGGCCAATTGAACTCATGAACAAATTCACGGGAGGGATTAAGTCCCTGAACCAAAATGGCACTGTTTCCCTTCAAGGTTATTCTCCCTTATATTTAGTGTAACCGCAGACATTTCCCAGCAGGTGCGCCATGTTCTAGGTGTTACTGTGGCTTCCGGTGGGCAAGTAATTTTCATTACTCTTGATACCACTAAATGGACTCATGGAAGGATAATATATGGCAAGGCTCAACAACCAATAAACAGTTGATTAGTACAAAAATAAAGAGCAAGAAAGCGAGATGCTTACAAAAAATAGATACTACAACAACGCAAGAAGGTTTAGGATAACATATCAAGATTTAATTATACAAAGGATATTGTCGAGGACACAAAAGAAATATCCATGCAAGTACTGCCAATATGGGCACCCATAAATTCGACTGCTATATGGTGCGACTAATAATAATAATTCTTGGAATTTAAGTCCCATTCAGTTGCAATGTCCGATGGCAGATAATTCCAATCAATCGTAGTCAGATGCATGAATGAACAAGTGAAAGACGATGTACAGCTAGCGAGTCGCTTGACATGACATGATCAACGCGCAGAGGTAAGATAGCTGAGGGCGGTTTCAAAATGTTATCGCCCAAAGTTTTCTAGTTGTGTAATATATAGGAGAACGAAAGGTAACCGATTTCACAGCGGGTTGATAATAGTTTGAACTGAGCATGTTGTTTGCAGTTTGACACACCGGAGTAGTACAAATAACCTGAAACAATGAAAAGTACAGCAGCCTTCGGAAGTGATTAGATGTCATCCCTGAAGCCGGATTGATTTTTGAGTAGCATAAATATTTCATACTTCCTGGTATATCTAGCTTCGGCGTCTATATTGAAAATCTAGGCTGGAAAATATTGTGGCACCAGTGTACCGAACCAAAGTAGTGCGGACGTGCCCACATCGGCTCCCATTTTTCAAGGCTTTCGGCTGTTTTGCGAAGCCGATCCACGGAAACTATACCTTTTATGAAACGGCAAGTTCCGAAGAATGCGCAGATAGTGGACACTTATCGGTGTGTGAACTTTTCACCATTTTGTGACACCTTGAATCTCCAACCACGCCGTGAGAGCGCCAACCCTACCTAACGAGCTACGCCAACTTACGGCGCGGCAGCGCGAGAAGGCGTTAGACGGCGAGAAGAAGCATATGGTGCCTAACCCCCCCGCCCGCCCGGACGACCGGCATTCCAAGCGGACTACTGGCCAACAGAAACCATACCCGGCACCATAGTCGTTGAGAGGATGGAAATAACCCCGGAGGAGCTCGAAGAAGCGAGATGCAGCAATAGATGCAGCAAGGAAACCTCGGCAGCAAACGAAAACAACCAACGAGTACGTCGTCATATGGTGGGCAATGTGTCACCAAGAATATGTTGGCTGGCAGCCGCACGGCCAACTCGCCGGCCAAAAGTTTCATGAAGCAGGTAACGGCAGCCTGGAGGCTACCGAAATTACCCAAGGACCAAATCAAAAGATCATGGTGCACCCTAAAAGAGGCCTCGACGTTTCCAAAACGGATATCATACTCCTCGTTCAAGCCCTGTGCCCAAACAAGATGCAGAGCATTTTGGTTATCTCTGCCCCTCACGATTAAAACGCGAGGGCATATGCAAGAATCAGCAAGAAACATACTAAACTCCGCGCCTTTGAGGTGTAATCAAAAACATCGACCCTTCATTTAACGAGCGGGCCCCTAAGAGGATGATTCTGAACCCAAGAAACCCTGCAGCATTAGAAGTCAGTAGAATTAGCAACACACAAGTAGTTATACTCTTCGACGGCATGCGAGTGCCCCAACACGGTCATGTGTGGAACCGCCCTCATTCCATGCTTTCTGTACAAACGGCAGATGGATGTATGCTACGCGTGTGGCCACGTGGGTCACCGAGCCGACGTGTGCCCCAGTAGCAAAGAGGAAAAGAACAAGTGCCGCGACTGTGCGAAAATTAAGTCTTCGCAGTCGCAAGAGGAGGAGCACCAAAGCACACCCAAATGTGAAGCATTCGGCGGCCCCCATATCACTGAGGATAGGACATGCGAACAACGCCACCAGATCCCATATATCGTAAGGCGTCGGCGTCGAAGGCGAGGACAAATTGTGCGAAAAGCACAGATGGCCAGCGGCGATGACATCAGTATCTCCTACGCGCAAAGCTCGGTGACACCTGCAGCAGCATATGGTGGCTCCACCCTGCGAGCCCGCTCGCAATCGAGGGGGCGCTCTCGCTCCAGGAGGCGAACCGGCTCAGGGAAAGGCGGGAAACCAGCGCATCCTGATCGAGATCCCGGTGTCGCTCCCAGCCCGCGAAGCGGGCCACGTGGGCCGAGATTGTCAAGGGCTTCGGCACAGCGCCGTCGATGGGAAAGAAGACTACGACGGCCAAAAGTGCAAGTTGTGAGGCACAGTCAGAGCAAGTGAATGATCCCCGAATTCAATCACTTGAGGCGGAAAATCAGCAGATCACGTGCGAACTTCCAGAGCTTAAGGAGGCCATAAATAGCATTAGAGGGAAAATCTCGAACCGCGATGTGGATAAAATTAAAGCTCTAGGCCCGCTTGCTGGCGAATCCATGCGCAAAGCTCCCAACCCTGAACCGGTGAGAGAGACAGAAGAGGAGGACGAGATGGCTGAGCCGAGCGAAGCCACAGCCACCGCCGCCTATCCTCCTGCCAAAATAAACAGCAGAGGCAAGCTAGCTGCCATAGAAAATACCCTAGGACGCATGATGGAAATGCTCTCCGGGATGGAGACGAGATTAACTCAAATATAAAGACCCAAGGCCCAAGCCAAAGGCAGGCTCGTGGTGTCGACATTGCAGAATCAGGCAAACCGGAATGCCGGAGGTGGGGCTAAAGGGTTAATTAATTATTCTCAGTGGGCAAAATGGCGAACGCGAATAGCAACAATCTGAAAATCTGGCAGTGGAACTGCGCAAGTTCTTAGAGGCGCAAGGTCGCATTGTGACAGCTTCTCAGGTCTATTGCGGACAAGCCGCAAATGATATTGTTACAGGAAACGCTATGTACAGCAGAAATTTTCCTCTGGGGGTACCGCACGGTAGCATACAGGAGAGAAAAGGCCAGAGGTATCGCTGCCCTAATCAGAAAGAATATCTCGTTCGTTGCGCACGAGGTCCGCGCGCACAGAGCGGGCCTCGAGACCCAGTTAATAGAGATCGTACCCAACAGAACAATCAATTCTAAAATTTTCATTCTCAACGTGTACAGCGCACCATCGGACAGGAAACGAGACTTCAAAACATTACTAGGCACCGAGTCTAAGCGGCGAGGCGCGCTACTCTCGTTGTTGTGGGTGACTTTAACGCACCCAATAGGGATGGGGGTACGGTTACAAAAGTGCAAAAGGGACGAACTTGGCCTTTAACGCTGCAGAGCTCGGCCTAATACTCGTCACACACCCTAGGTTCCCCACCAGATCCGGTAATTCGGTCAGTCGAGATACGACCCCCCATCTCAGCTTCCTTCGAGGTATCGAAGGCAAGTAGGACAACCTGCAAGAGAGGCTAGGCAGTGACCATTACATACTTTAAGTTCTGTTGCGTGTCAAACCCAGACCCCGCGTGAGATATGAGTATGTGGACTGTAACATTTTTCGAAAAATCAGAAATGAAACAGTCCCGCCAGACGAGACATATGCATATCTGCTAGAGAATCAGAATATGGCAGTTAAAGGAGCAACGAAAGAAATCATTACGGATCTTCAAGTTCCTTAAATGGACTCGAGACTCGCTCACATTCTGGAGGCCAAAAAAGCCCTCTCAGCCAGGTGGAAGAACCAAAAGCTTAATCGTAGATTCAGATCGAAAATAGCGCTTCATAACAAGGAGATTGAAACCTATTCGGCCCAGCTCGCCGGCCGCAATGGGATGCGACGTGTACTGAAACAAACGGGTGTACGCGAACAGTAGCAAATGGAGCTTATTGAAAAGTCCCCTCAACGAGAAGGAGTCTAAGGACACCCTTAGCCTCACAACGGATAGCCTCATAAAGAAGCAAACCGCAATCGGTCTCACCGACAGGGAATCAGCCAGAAACTTAGCAAATACTTATTTCCCCCTCGCCAAAGACGCGGTCGCCCGGTAGAGCGTGTAAACTACATGGGACTCTCGGTACCTGATCTAGACGAACCTTTCACCATATCAGAGATCAGACATGTTCTCTTCAATCTAAATGGCAGATCAACCTCGGGACCTGATGGAATCACGAACAAACTCCTCAGGAACCTAGACGATATGACAATGGAGATAGTCACGGCTGAACTCAATCAGGCATGGAAAATTGGACAGGTCCCGATAGACTGGCGTATCGCAAAAGTGGTACTCATACCTAAATCAGGAAGAACCCCACATATAAATAATCTGCGGCCTCTTTCCCTCACATCATGCATCGTCAAGGTTGCGGAGCACGCGATACGTAACAATATCACCGAACACATTGACGACAAGGAGCTCTTTAGACACAACCTAATCCGCCTTAGACCGGCGTTGTCCACACAGGGCACTATGCTTTTGCTTAAGAGAGCAATCTTTGATAATCCTACTTGCGACGTGAGAGGGATCCTCGCACTGGACCTCTCCAAGGCTTTCGACAGGGTCTCGCATAAACACATCCTGACGGATATTTCCTCTCTTAACCTAGGTCAGCGGTTTCGTGGTTACCCCAGATCTTCCCTCGCGGATCGCAAGGCACACCTCCGACTAGGCACGGTCATGGGAGGGCCCTACGAACTAGGTACCTACGGCAGCCCGCAGGGCTCGGTCCTGTTCCCACTATTATTCAATATAGCCATGCACAAACTCTCCACTCGCCTCGCTGCAATCCCGAACGTGGGTCACGCCATTTCTGCGGACGATATCATGATCTGCGCGCCAGGCGGATCGCTAGCCATGCTTGAACACTCGTTACAACGCGCGTTGGAGGCTACCGAAGGTTTTCTTTCAAACACCGGCCTTGAAATCTCCCCCACTAAATCAGAGCTACTCTTATACCGCTGTTCCAGACAAGGGGTCAGAAACCTTGCACTTTGGAAACTCTGCCGATAGAAATTGGAGCTGAAAATGGGCATCCCATACCAAGGGTGGACTCGGTCAAGTTTCCAGGTATCCTCATTGATGTCAAAGGCTGTAACTCTACGGCCCTCAACAGGCTCACTGGACAGGCTAGTAATGTCCTAAGACTTGTAGCCCGCGACTCAAATCGAAGAGGCGGTCTCATAGAGTACAGTTTGCTCAGAGCTTATCAGGCATTCTCCCTAAGTCAAGTTATCTACATCACGCCGTACCTTAATTGGGGTAAATCGGAAAAAGTTAAGCTTGACTCCCTAATCAGAACTGGCCTCAAGCGCGTACTCGACCTTCCGCAGTCCTCAAGCACTGAGAAGCTGCTGGAGCTAGGACTCCATAACAGCTTCGATGAGCTAATAGAAGCTCACACAGCGGCTAAAATAATTAGACTTCCATCCACTAAGCCAGGGATCAAGATTTTAGAACAAGAGGGAATCCAATCCCGACATGAACCGGCGACCAAAGTTAGCTTGACACGGGAAACCAGAACTCGCATCACGGTTGACCCCGTCCAGCAAAACATCCGCCCAGTGCGTAACGAGGGTAGAAGATTCGCGAGAGCCAAGCCCATCCTTAAAAGATCAATCAGCAGAAACTAGATGCTCTCTTTGTCGATGCTGTCAGATATGACAGTGGGGATAAGTTCGCTATGTTTGTGGTAGACGCGGACGGCAACCCAGTCAATGCAGCCTCTGTTTATACGAAGTTTGCCTATGTGGCCGGAGGAAGCGGCGATCGCTCTTGCTTTTCACAGCTCAAAGGTTCCCGCTATCGTCTTCTCGGACTCACGCACGGTGGTTAGATCCTTCTCGTCCGCCCTCGTGTCTAAACAGGCGCACAGTATTGGGAACAAAGCTCTTCAAAGATCTAGGGAGAGCAGCAAAGGAGGATACCACATCTCGTGGTTCCCAGCCCATCTAGATAGCTCAATTAACCCGCTTGGATGCAATCCTAACGAGCAGGCCCACTGGAGAGCACGCGATTTCACGTGCGGCGCTGTCAAGGGTAGCCAGGCTTGGAACGACGTCACCATCCACAAAGATCCATTATGTACTTTCCACGAAGTTGTTTCCCATTATCGACTGGGCAGGAGGACATTTCCACCCCCTCACCCCAAATTGCACAAACCTCAGGCTAGCACACTCGGACTTCTCCAAACCCATTCGCATCCCACTCCTTGGTCCCTTAACAGGATAGATCCTGACCACTCACAGTCGTGCCCCAAAGGTGGTCATGACTCATGTGATTTTGAACACATGCTCTGGCTGTGCTCAGCCCTTAACGCCTCTCCAATGATCACGAAAGAACAACTGCAGGAATATCTCAAGAGCAGCAATCTTCACATTCAACTCCAGGCTGTCCAGAGGGCCCACGACATTGTGGCGGGACTTTATCTCCCGGTCCCATCGTGGGCCGAGCCACTGACTTGACCTTTGGGAGCCTTCGGCTTTGGCGTCCCATGATTTCAGTTCCTCATGCCTCAAATAAAGTTCTTGTCATGCCATGTCCGGTGTATTTATCAAAATTGTAATGTCGCTGATAGGCGACACAGGACTTTTGGTCTTTCGGCAAATGCCGAAGATTTATGAAGCTTGAGCATACAAATAAAGAATGTAGGCTTTTCTTTTCTCGAATGCTTCTAACAAAGTTTGTGAATTCGGTCTTGCTGGTTTAAGTGCTGATGAAAATCCAAGAAAAAGTTCTTTTCATTAAGATAGCGATGGACATATCACTCGCAGCACATGAAATCGGTGTGTTCATTAGAATTACGTTGTTTGCGCCTTTGCCGCATGCCTTTTCCTAGTGGTTAGTCCCGCCTACAATCTCGACAAGCGCAGTTGAGACTGGCTTAATGTGACTCCTCTGTCTTCGCCCATATGACGTATTTTATGGACCATACATGGACGACAACTACCGGTCGCTTTGGAGCAGTGTCCTTTTCCCAGCACCCATGGTTTTACATTGGCGACAGAGCAAAGGAGCACGCGCTTTCAGCCAATAACAAGATTTCTGCACATTTGCGTACGCACTGTAGTCCGTGAACGTCTTCTCCAAGCTTTTCTGATACTCGCGTACCCGGAAAACGTAAAAATGGCTTGGTATATAAGGTAATAAAGGCATATTACGTGACAAAGAAACGAGGTATCTGTAAGGGCTGGCGAATATTCAGTTTCACGGACGAATCGAAGCTTACATGCTATCTATTCGTATTCAAAGATGAACTATTCGGTATTTCCAAATATCAATGCTAACCATGTATTTCCCAACAACGACTGCTGAAGTAAGGTTGCTGTGTTCTGTCTGCTAAGCAAATCATCGCAAATTATCAGAAGTGAGGCAACGACAAGTTATTCAAGCAATGCATAAACCAAATAAGAAATGCACATTTCTTTTGCTGTTTCATGGCGAAAGCTTACATGACAACCATTGATATTTGCCAGTAGTTTGCCATTTAATGTTACTCCCCCTCCAGACTAGTAATTGAGCAGTTATATATTTTATGTAACAGCCAGTGATGCTCTGCTTGAAACGGTTCCTTTTACACGTGTCTACAGTACACAAGTACTTCTGCAGCCTTTTACTGAGATTAGCATTCTTTTCCTACTTCAGGCGTTTTGAGCCTATCTATCTATCTATCTGTCTATCTATCTATCTAGGCTCATACGCCAATACAATGGCGGAAGTGGTCTACAGCTTGGGCCCCTTTTGGCCCCTAAGTATGCGCCCGTTACCGTGATGCCACTGTGGCTGTTTTATCGTCGTCATTAACGCCTCGTCATCTGACTATCGTCATACAGCCGTCGTCATGTCCTCTATGCCGATTCAGTGAACCAAGTTGTCTAACAGCTTGGGCCGCTAGATATGTGCTCGTGGCCGTCATGATGTCGTGGTCGTTGCGCTGTCGTTATTCCAGGTTTGCCTTCCAACAAACGTCGTGCTATTGTCGTCATACAATCTTCATGTGTTTGTAGTCATACCGTCACCGTGAGACCACCGTCGTCATTCCCATTTCCTCATGGAACTCTCACCACGCCGTCGTTGTCACGCTATCGTTGTCACACTCTTCATAATACTGTCATCGCACCATCGTGGTCGCACGCTGTTCGTCTCATTGTCGTCATATAATTGTCATGCCATAAGCTTCCTTGCGCCGTCGTCATGCGTTCGTTGTCATACCTTCGCCATGATACTTCGTCATGGCATCGGCGTCATGCCATTGTCGTCACAACGCCATTGTAATGCCATTGTCGTCATGGCGTTAGCGGCACGCTGAAAGTTTACCATCGTTATCACTTCGCAATCAACGTTGTCGGCATTCCGCCTTCGTCATAACGGCTTTGTCGTTTTATCGACGGCGTTCCTCCTTGGCCATTCTGTCGTAATCATGTCGTCGTCATGAAGTCGTGATTATACCGCCCATGTGATTTCATCGTTGTCATTGCGTCGTCGTCAGGCAGATGCAGTCATGCTAATTAATACAATGTGCATCATACTGAACAAGCTACAAACACCAGCGGCTGGAAGTTCTCTGAAAATACTGTATGCACTAAATTCAGTGCTTGCTAGCATTCTTTAAGCATCATGGCTCGATCAATAGTCTCCTTCCGCACTCAAGTTGAAAGTGAGTCGATCTTTCAATGGAATGCCAGAGGTCTAAAGACCCTATAGTTGACTTTCGCCAATTCATTTTTTGCAAATCGCTTCCCCATACTGGTCACTGCGAACCAAATACATCAACTGCACTCAGACTATCCGCTTACGAATCTTTCATCTCGTCCACATGCGGTGCGACCTTGAAAGTAATCATTTACATCCGCACGGACTACACATATGTCACTAACGCGGTAGAGCATCATGATGACAACCAATATGTATGCCTGCATGTCAAAAATAAGGCTGTATCATTTACACTAATTGTAGCCTACATATCCCCAGCGGGTCACTTTGACGACAAACGACTTAAGAAAATTTTACTAATCATCACTGGCCCCTGGTTTATTACAGATGACTTTAATGCGCATCACCAGCTACGGGGAAGCACTAAAATTGACTCCAGAGGCAGGAGTCCTGCCTCCTTCGCTGCGGAGCATGATATGCGCTGTGTGAATGACGGCAACCCTGCATTTCTGCGAGGCACGTCCCATAGCAGCTGCTTGGACTTAGCTTTGGTGTCATGGACCTTTGCCTCGAGCGTCCAATGGTGTACGGGCACAGAAAAGATGAAAGCGACCATATTCCGAAATAAGTAAAGATTAGAGGAGTTGAGCAACGCTCCTCTACTGTCTAGCGTACAGTTGATTGGTCAAGGTTTAAGAAGCATTAGATGACGCATGTCGGGAAGGCCTTTCACGCACTATCGAATATGCAATCGCAGACCCAGTGAAAATATCCATCTGCTCGCTTAAAAGGTCAGTAAGGCGAATAGACTTGGAAATTTAACTGGAGAGGCTGTGTGCCCGCCGACAGCCGGAGAGAAGGTATCGGCGCACGAAGTTCGTCTTGGATCTGGGGCTTCACAACGCATACAAAAGACAGGCCAGCGTCTTGTGGCTAAATTGGAAGACAAGCGATGGAAAACTTTCTGTCAGTCGCTTGATCCCCCGAAATCGCTCTCGCACATATGGAGAACAGTTAGGGGTCTTCACTCATCTCCGCATAAAAGGAAGCCGTTTGCTGCTCTGGCCCTCTACCAACTCTGCTCGGAAGTTGAATTGGCTGAAGATAACTTTGCACGGGCTGCTGGGTCTGTGGTCACCAATACTGACGCAGCAGTGAATGACATCCCTGAGTCACGTGTACCTCAAATGAACGTAGTATTTTCGCTCGAAGGGCTCGACGCTGCGCTGGTGACCTGCAGGTGTTCTTCGCCACCAGGACCAGATGGCATCACGTACGCTGCCCTATGCCACATTAGACATGACGCACGTAGTGAGCTGCTCAACTACTACAATGAGTCCTGGTACAACGGTGCCGTTCCTAAACAATGAAAATCGAGCCGCTTGATCCCCATTCTGAAACCTGGAAAGTCTCCCCTTGATCTATCATCATATCGTCCCGGTGCGCTTTCGAGCTGCGTCAGCAGTGATGGAAAGAATGGTTCTTGCTCGTTTCGAATGGTGCCTAGAGCGATTCTATGTCTATCCGGACGCCATGACGGACTTTCGTCGAGGTCGCTCATCCATCGACAACGTCATTGACATCGTAACCTGGATCCAAAATCAAAAAAGCGTCCAGCGCCTATCAGTGCCACTTTTTCTAGATATCAAATCAGCATACGACAACGTCGTCCATGAGGCCATACTGAACTCACTTGAGGCTGTGGGAGTTGGTGGCCGGATGTACCAGTGGATTCGAGACTATTTGACTGAGAGGTACTTTTTCTTGCAGAACGAAGACGGCCCAAATTCAGAACATTACATCTGTCGTGGTGTGCGGTATGGTGGAGTGTTGAACCCCATATTGTTCAACCTCATCCTGGTAGGACTAGCGGAGTACTTACCGTGGACACTTCATGTCTCGATATACGCCGACGACATTTGCATCTGGGCCACAGCGGTGACGCGCCGTCAGTTACGAGCCAGGCTTCAGCGGGCGGTAACCATGACAGCGTCTTATCTCCGACAACAAGGCCTCAGTGTGTCTACTCAGAAGTGCAGATTGGTTGGCTTTACGCGCAAGCAAATGTCATCGTATCCTGTTTCAATCAATGGTCGAGCTGTGCCCTACTTTAAGACACATCGCTTTCTGGGTGTCATCATTGACCGCAACCTCTCGTGGAGTCCTCAGTGCGCCTATCCGAAGAAGTTAGATGCCATTACTCAGATCTTCAAAGTTCTAGGTGGGAAAAACTGGGGGACATAAGTCCATTCTATGATGCAGCTGTACAGGGTACTGTTTCTCGGACTCCTACGTCACAGTCTGCCAGTTTTTTCCATTACATGCAACACAAACATTCGCGCTTTGGAGAGCATACAAAGTAAGGCTCTACGCACGTGTTTAGGGCTGCCTCAGTGCACCTCAACAGCAGCAACAATTGCCATCGTGGCAGACCATATGGTCTAGACACACGTAGCTGTCGGCTCTCTCAGAGTGCACATTCGCCATCTGTCAAGGATCCCCGAACATCATTTAGCCTCCCTACCGGCCAAGTGACCTCAAGCGACCTTTTCAAGAGTGATTAGCGCTCATCAAGATTGCATAACATCATCTTATACACCGGCGGAGAAGCCTTCATTTCCACAGTGGTGCCTGTGACAGCCTCAAGTGAATTTTCCTATTGCTGGAATTACAAAGAAGGCTAATCATCCATCGCCAGCTCTGAAGCAACTGACGCTCCTGTTACTGCACCAGACGTATCCTGACCGCATACATACAGGGTGTTTCAGCGGACACGTTCAAAGATTTTTAAAAGTTGCCTGTGGCAGATATCACAATTCTAGTTCATGAGCTGGTCTACTTGAAGCGGCGGACAAAACATGCACAAGAAATTGGGATGGAAAATCGACTAATTTATAAAGATTCAATTATTAAGATTTTAACTAATTATACTATGGCGCATATTGCAATTTACAAATTCCAGCCGTGGAGTTCGCAAGGCGGATCCACTTGGAACTAATTTTCAATATGTCACCAGTTTTGAGATATAAATTCCCAAACTTTGCGGAGGAATTCATTGGCGTTCCAGTTAATTTGTTAACAAAACATCGTTTCATGAATTGAAGCAGACAACTGGAAAGCCAATGCATTTCTCCGCAATGTTTGGGAATTTAAATCTTGAAACTGGTGTCGTCCTGAGAATTCGTTCATAGTGGATCCGCCTTACGAAGTAAACTGCTAGAAGTCGTAAATATCAGTGTGGGTCATAAGATAATTAGCTTAAAAATAATTAGTCAATTACTGTTAATTAGTCGGTTTTGGATTTCAATTTATTGTGCAAGTAGTTTCCGCCGCTTCAAGTAGAGTGGCTCATAAACTAGAGTGTAGGTATCTGCAACAGGCAACATTTAAAAATTTTTGAAAGTGTTCGCTGAAACAGCCGGCACATGTGCCGTTGGTCCGACTTCACCTACCAGCGCAACTGCTGCATTCGTCGTTCCAGCTAGGCAGGTTACAGTTAGATTCAAATTGTTACACATGACTACATCTACGTCGGCAGACCATGCCGCTCTACATGCCACTATGACCTACATACATCACCGAAGCGCGAACACAGACGTGGGTCGTATTTTGTGATTCTAAGGCAGCTCTTCACAGTATCAAGTCTGCATTATATCACAGAACTTACGAACAGATGATGTCTGACATCAGGGAAGTGCACCACCATGCTCTGGAAAGAGGGCACCACATTTTATTTCAATGAATTCCTGCTCACTATGGCGTCGTCGGCAACAACCTAGCTGACAAGGCTGCCGATCTGCCCACGAAGATACCCAGACGCGTCCAAAACCTTTGGCGAGGTCGGACGCCGCCAGGGAACTTCGCCTACTTGCACGCAAGAAGTCAGAAGATCCCTGGAGTTCAAGTGCCTTCAATTGCCGATTACATAAACTGAACCCCACGCTACAGCTACAACTGCCATCTAGCCTTTCCCGCGGTGAAACAACCTTGCTGTGCCACTTGTGGCTGGGAGTGGCGTTCTCGAACGCGTACTCCTATCGTTTGGGAATGGCCGAGAGCCCAACGTGCCACTCCTGTGGGTGCGAGAAAACCATCGAGCACCTATTGTGTACCTGTACTCGCTACGATGTACAACGCCTCTCTCTGCGGGCGACTTTGCACCGACTATACTCGAGACCGTTCTCCAAGTTAAAGAAACTCGGACCGTGGCCATACCCGGCGCTGGCACGAAAAGCGATTCGTGCACTAGTGCAATACTTGAAGTGCACCTGCTTAAGAGACCGTTTATAGCGTCACTGTGCATCCTCCCACACTCACTCAGTGCTTACTTACTCTCTCCTTTTTTTCCTCATTACATTGTCCTTTCCCGCACCCCCAGAGCAGGGTAGCAAACCCGGTGCTCATCTGGTTGACCTCCCTGCCTTTCCTGTCCTTGCTCTCTCTCTCTCTCTCTCTCTCTCTCTCTCTCTCTCTGATATCGACACAGTCAGATACTTGGCCATACAAGCGAAATATTATCTCGGACATGTTTATTTCGCTCCTTTTCTGGACATTATGACAGGACGTGGATTGCGCTTCGTCCGTCCACGTCCTGTCCTTCCTTAGTATCGTGTTTGTAAAACTGAGCGCAATATAACCAAGAATGTCAACGCATGAAATTAAAATAAAAATTATTTTCAGAAATACTTCTTTCGTACAGTAATTCAAATAATGTTTTAGTCTACGCTTGGTACAGTAATATATGTTTTTACAATATTTTTTATATTTGGTGCCTGGCCCACAACACCACCACTGGTCACTCATTCGGCCCTCTGGCCAAGAGGTTTCGAGATTCCTGAGCTAAGCTATTGCTAAGTATTTTAAATCCAACCTACTTCTCCAGTGCACAATATGTACGACAAACTTAAGAGTATGTTGACAAGTGTTTATCTTTATCGAATGACTACGCCTAACACATGTTATCGCACAGCGCAGGACGGACCTGCATGTATAGGAAGTTTCTGGAATGTAATCGATGGTTCTGTCCGCTGTCTCTTGTCACCGAACCTTGTGTAATCTGATTTCATTTATGCGCGACGTGAATGGTGTAGAACATTCTGAAAGACACGCGGGCACCAACGATTACTGTGGAACCTTCGATGACTGATGTATAAAAGCCGACGCGCTCGACTCGCTTGATCACATATTCGACGATCCCCGACTGTGTTCGCCGCTGTCGCCTTTCTTTGAGCGTAGCCCGTTTTTGAGGGCAGTAGTTCGCCCAATAAAATGCTGATATCGTCATACCCAGTTTTCCTGCTTTCTTCGCCGTCACTACCACGTGACACTATTCCGTGGGTCTGAGCGCCTCAAATTGCCATAAGGATTCATCGAGAAAGAGAAAAAGAGCCTGCCTGCAAGAAAACGCTCCACGGTAATTTCTTGAGCTTTCGTACAGCTAGTGCAAAAAAAGTTGCTAAATAAACGGGACAATACAGCCTGTCTCGAGGTGTTTACTCTCTTCCGAATTCAAGAAAGTACGCAGATGCATATGCACTTACAGCGGCTGCCGCGACTGCTTACAATTATGTACCAATATTTTTTTACTCATTACAGTAAGTGGAGTCTGGACATATTAACCCTAAATAAAACTTGGTGCTTGCAAATCTTGAACACGGAGTACCTACAAAGCAGGCTGCAGTGCCTTCAACGTATTGCTGCAACGTTACCGCAATGGCACCACGCAGTCGTTTTCTAGAAGGAACAGCCATGTTCCAGGAAAATTTCAAAATCAAACATATTATGTAGCAGTTCTTAAAATGGACCTTTCTCTCCTCAACCAGCCAAACTCATTCACGATTCAACATTTGAGTATGCATGCATAGAAAAGCGAAACAATTGACTAGCTTAGCTTGCTTTGTACATCACACGATCGCGGTTCTTCAAAGGACCAAGCAACCGGGCGAAATATTGTAATCTCGAGTACAATTTTCGGTAAATAGTTTAGTGAGAGAGAAGAAAAAATTGTCTTTTGGTTAATTTTCTCCGAGCTACACAAACTACAGCAATTTTCCGGTAAATTCAGTACTGGAGACAGCCTGAATAACTCGAGAAAAGCAGCACTCACATTCAGCGGTCTGGAAGCTTTGAATAACCAACAACAGATGTATAATACTCGCTAACCTAAAATATTCCATTCGAAAATGCTAACACAGCAGCAGCGGCAGGAAACGAGGCGCGATGATCAATTGGAAGGGTGAAAAACTGTATTTTTATATATACTTTCTGCGAAGAAAGCGAAGACTTCTGATGACATTACATCCGCCGCCCTTTCGATACTGTACTGTTTTTAAGCCCATAGTCATCCGTCATGACATTCTATGCAAAAAGGAACATACGTCATAAGATTGGGACTTCCCAGTCCGAATTTTGCATACAACCACCCTCTGACGTAGTCCGACTGTATTTACAAATGCCACATGGCGCACTTCTCGTTTCCCCGCTATACGAGTAAAGCGGGCACTCGAGAGGCGTTCGCACCCTCATGCTGTTCTGGTATCACGACGCGTGTACGGCCCACGTGTGCAGGGTCAGGCCTCCAAAAACGCACGGTGTGTTTGGCTGCAAAAAAAAAAATCTACGAAGGCAGCTCGGTGCACCATCCGGCTCCCCTCAGTCGGCTCCCCTCAGTAGCCAGGCGTTCTGCCCGTCTCGGTGGCAGTGGCCAGCCTACTTCCTACTTCCACTGCATCCATTCTGTATACGTGTTTTCATATCAAATAGTATTGATAATCTTCACGTCCAATTCCATAGCTGTCTTCGTAGGTCTTCCTGTGACAACTGCATGCTAGACCTTTTGCGGTCCCTGTTGCCGTTAAAGCGGGCAGCAACTACGAGTGCGCTCATTATAGAAATCAAACTAACACTGCTTACAGTGGCCTACTGCATTTTCTCAACTCGCAGGACCTCTGCCTATTCCACGTCAGCATGGGAAATACTTGTCTGATATAAAGCTAGTGCCTCCCACGGTGGCCTTTAAAATAGCGCTTACCATCAATTTCTACATACCGCAGTAGATGTCTCTCACATTCATCTTAACCACTAGAACGATCTTTCGAAATGCCAGATAAAATGTCACACACTATCCAGGTAAATATGACTAACGACGTAGTTGACCTAAATCATGGTAATCGCTGCCTGCTGTGCAAATCCGTTTAAATTCAAAATCAATGTGCCACCGTTACTGCCTACTTTGAATTTGCACAAGCCGCCCTTTGCTGTTCTGCGCTCGAAGGTCGTCGTCCTGTCTTGTCGCTTTCCCAGTAGTCTCCATGCGTTTTATTGCATTGCGCCTCAGGCTTTCTTCGGGCATAATGCACAAAATAACGATCACCCACACACTATGACACCATAGACAGTGCCACTTCTTCGCTACCACGTTACGCGCTTTCCACACTTCACACACATACGCTTTTTCCACTTTGTCACTCCTAATGCTAAAGCAATAGAAGGGTGCACCGGATACGGAAAGGACAGGGGCTCATGGATCATGAAAATAACTCCTTCTTCCATTCTGGCCCGTAGGCACATCTTTACTCACTTGTCTGACAGCTGTACCATTAAAAAGCCGTACGAATGTGTGTAGCTAGGTTTTCTAGCTTTTGAGTAGATTCCCGGAGCATGTTTTTACTGAATTGGTTGCTTCATACAATAATAAATAGGCAGAAAAAGAGTTGTACTCCCACTCAGCAGCCTGGCCCCTTCAGATAAACCATAACATTTGTACAATTGTTCTACGGCTAACGGTATGGCTAACGTAAATGGCTAACGTAAAAGAATCCAATAGGAAATATTAACACGGGAAGGCAGTACAAGCGTGGAGAAATAATCCCTTTGCAGCTTAAAAGCGATCTTTATAAAATCAACTTTCTGCAAAGATAACATAAAGGTTTGTACCAGTGTTCTGGCCACGGCCTACCCGACAATGAAGTGTGCATTTTAGCCCTTAAGCAGCCGTCATGACATATCTCATGACAAAAGAAAAGACGTCAAAGCGCCTGGCTGCAATCGCGCAATTTCGCACAGAATCACTTTTTTGAAGTGCGTCAACACGATTTACAAAAATCACATATTGCAACAAACTTCGCGTTCTTATGTTTCTCTCTGATGTGAACAAATAATGAAAGTAAAAGTAAAACGGCCAAATTTCTGGCATTTTAAGCGTGCTTAAGTCAGTATAGGTTCCTTGAGTGCCTTCTGAGCACTGGATAACCTTCATTATCGCAAATCTGCACTGTTCAGCATCCAACCCTGACAAGGTAAGATATATGCCACATAGGGGCACCTTGACGCCCTTCTGAATATGCTTTCCACTGCCGTCAAATTTCTGCAAAACCCGCTTCGGACTATCGCAAAAGCTTTCAGGACGAATTGAACGATCTGGCTACTTTATTATCACATACTCTAAAGTACTCTAAAGTATACTCTAAAGTGTTTAACGAGCAGCTGACATGTTGTCTAGAACATGGAAGTGAAACCGAATATCTATACAAATTTAATTAAGGCACTTTGCCCAGCTAATGTAAATACATCATCATTTAATAACAGATCGACTGCCACTGCCATTTCAATCAGTGCAAGTCAATTGGCAATATTACTCGTGTAGCGACCACTGAGTGTATTTGGACGTTAAATACTCAGGATTTGTCGCAACTGCTTTCACAGCAACCCATTTTAACACTCTTGTAATGGTCAGCCGTTGTCTTCGCTCAGCATACAATATACAAATATTCAGGTGCGCACATTTCTGATGACTACCCATGGCGTGATCCCGTTAATCCCGTGGTTACAGTGCAAACTGCTTGCTTGGCTATTCTCCCTCGAAACTTTATTTAGCACAGCCTCGTGAAAACTAGTTCTTTGCAAAGCATTACATTTATCAAAGCTAGACTAGGTATTGCCAATCTGACGCCTCCATCGGTGTTTATTTCTTCTCTTCACGCCATCTAACACAGTTTCACCCGTTTAATTATTGCGATTGGCAAACTTCACACTCTATTCGGTATGTCCGTTTGAATCTAGTGCCTATCATTCTATCTTAATCCACCGGGGTTGTGCACCCGAATATACCCTTTCACTCATTGTGCATGTTCAACCGGGCGTGTACCACTAGATGTGTAATCATTCCTGGACACTCCGCCAGAATTGTTATGTGTGACTGGCCTCGGACACACAAACAGAACGAGTGGCAAAGATTTATAAATTCGGAATCGGGAGCACCTGGGTGTGGAGAAGGAAGTAAACGGAACAGAATAGGACGAGAGCGTGCATTTTATTTGTATCACTTTCTTCATTTTCACTCCGATAGTGCGACTACTCACTCACACAGTATTCTAGTGTCTCCGGTCTTATTTTTTATTGGTGTTTCTCGTCTTCAGACGAGAGTTCTCTTAAGCTACATCCTGCTGCCCAGTTCTTGGCCTGTCCCCTTTAGCGAGTGCGTGACTGAAAAAAAGGAACGTCATTATCATCATCCTTGAACGTTCAAACGTTTGAATATCATTTAGTTCATGTCTTTCAAGATAATTCAGACAACTGGCCCAAGTAGGAGGTGCATATTCCCAGCACGTAAGGTATAAACACACAAATACATAAAAAGACTACAAGCAGATTTCCAGGACACGACGATTTGAACAATAGTTCAATTTGTTGGAACTACAAGGACAGCAAGTAACTACAGATGTGATTGTGAACTATGACATTCGAATCAGCAGGCAAATATATTCAGATTAACAAGAACATACTCAGTCAAAACAAGAAAGTGTATAACGTGAGTAACAAGTTTAGACGTCTTAAATCAAGGTTTCCTCTGTTGCGTCAATATAATTGCGACCTTGAATGAAGGAATGCAGCAGAGTTCTATTCTTCTAGAGTAAGAAAAGCTGATAAGTGAATTTCACTGCAAAATAGAAAAGGAAGCTACACACACGAGGCGCGTTTCTGATATTCGAAGAGATTAGGAACAACTGTCTATACTAATCTATAGAATAAAAGAATTTTTTTTTCTTGTCAAACACGGGTGCCAAAAACGCGTGAACGGAAGTTTTTGGGAGTCGCGAACACAGCGCTGGCCGCGGCGTGGATAAAATGGTGGCCTGCAGGCAGTGCAGTTATCGATGCCAACCCCTGGGCTTCATAGGCGGTAATTTGCAATTACCGCCTATGTAGTCGTAGCGCTGTAGACATAGCGTAGGTCTGGGTTGCATAATGTATGCTCGATCGTGGCAAGCGAAAAAGTTTTTGCCGCGGAAGTGCGCTGGGCGGGAAGGCAGGCTCTGTTCCAGCGTAGGTTCTTCCTACACATCATGTCCTGTCTCACACAGACGGAGGATAAACCGCAAGAAGTGCGTCGTAAAGGGCAAGCTTTCCGGCTTGAGGTCAAGAAACCGGTCACTTTTATTGTCTAGGCGCTTCAAGGGTCTCGCAGAACTTGCGGGAAAAACAATCACGTCATCCAGGCATGGAACATAGTTTTGCCATTTCACACGAGAAAGAACGCGGTATCCACAATTCCCCGTAAAATGTCTTGAACTGTGCAGATGCGTGTCCGCGGTCATTCACACGCAGGCAAAAAGATGTCTTTCAAGAAACAGCTTCTCTATTTTTAATGAAATCGGGCCGGAGACAACTACGTCGTCTGGGCAAACCTGCACTTTCGTTCACCTTAGGTCCCCTAAACCTTCGTCTGTGTGAGAAGATTGTACGAGGGTCACTAGAGGCTGCAACAAAATAATGAACTTTCATCCCACCGCGCGCCAATGCATCGTAATGGAACATTACCTGAGAAATAGTTAATTGCCTCAAGACTGCTGCGCATTTTCAATTCAATTTCGCACGTACCCTACCATGACATAAGGATGCCGAGAAAGGACAGCACAAATGTCTCCTTAATGCAGACACCTCTCTGGATGAAAGAAAGAATAGCGCGAACATCTATGAACTGCCACATTATGTCTGAAGATTGGTGCAACTTATCTAATGAATAATTGCAGAGATGCGTTTTCGTTAGTTCTTCTATTATATTTTATTTTTATTTTCGTAGGGTGTTTTGCAAAGAATTGCGCCACCACAACACGGACTGTGTTTGTTTGCGCATGTGTCGCGTCCCACCTCAATTTGTGTTCTGTTTGCGCTAAGTAAAACATTCTTTTGTATTCTTTTGAACGAGTTGGCTCGAAATGAAGAGGATAACACGAGGACACAGTACAGGCGCTAACTTCCAAGTAAAGTTTACTGGAGAAAGGCGACATTTAAATACAAGCACACGACCAACATCGCATTTAACGTTCCTGATAAAACAGCCAGTTGACGAAGCCGGTGGACCAAAAGGAACCCGAAACAAACTACCATAGCCGTGCGCCATGGCTGAACGGTGTGGACTAGCATTACGCATGCAATAAAAGACAATCAATAACGTGCTGGACGAAACTAGCCTCCAGAAATTTGCGCAAACATAAGGTAAAAGGTGTTCGCGTGCTGACGCATCAACTAAAAAAAAGACTTTTAGCTACGTTAATTCAAAAGCTTACGCTGCATCAAAATCAAAACTCGGGAGGAATACGAAGGAAAGCTAAATTAAACACAAACAATCCTTGGCGCATGATCAACAAAAAGAAGGGATTACTGCGAAAAAAAATTCGAGGACGCTTAAGCATCGCTTTTAAGAGTGGAACGCACCCGCATTCAAAGATCCCTGACTTTTTCGCACGTGTCCCGGCAACTGCAGCGCATGTAACCGTAATGTTTACCGCCAAACACTCACGGCGAACGCTATGCGCGAAGGCGGGCTTTCTGGTAGAAACGCGGTTTCTTGCGCTGGCCGCGATACGGCGGAGGCTGGCGCCATCTGGATATGTTTCAAAGAAGCGGGCGCGCTGTTCCGTGGACTCCCGAGATATTCGCTCGCCGGCGCGCGCAAATGACAGACACCGTCGCCGGTATGTGAATTGTATAAACGCTGGAAAAGGGGTTTGTTTGACTTTTCGCGTAACAGAATTAAGTTTGCTCGTACATTCAAATTGCAATCCGAAAGTTACCATGCCTGTAGGTTGTGTGCAAGTCATACTTCACAATTTCTCTACTTATTTTAGCTTGAAAAATAAGATTCAGAAACTTCCTTGCGCCACACGGAGGGCCTGGGTGTTTAGGTGGTTCCAAACCCTTCTTGCCGAAACGACGTCCGACGCTGGACGCCGACACAGGATTTTCTGCGACACGGGGCCCTTAACGCTATCCCGGCCCTGCGAAAGTGTATGTCCAGCTAAGATGTATTGCAAAACCACCACAAGAACTGCTGAGGGGAATATGCAGTGCTTTATTGATGGTGCTGGTGCTTGTTTTGAGCCTCACCTTTATTGAAATGTATGCTGTTCTGTGTGTTGTATCAGTGATTTTAATCAATGTATGCACTGTTCGCTTCAATTTGTTCTGTGCTTGCTTTTGCCTTACGGGGCTATGATACATTGCATACGGGGGTACGAGCCATTACTGATGATAATTTTTGTTCACAGATGGAGACGAGAAATGCCGACGACCGAGAGGCTAACGGCGTCACCGCAAAACAATGATTAAAAAGCGAATCACAGCGTCGAAAACCGCGGACACTGGTCCTATTGTTCCAGAAAGGTGATTTCATTCGAGCGCACAGAAGGTGTGCTAATGCACTTGTCAGCCGAATACAAAATATGAGAGGCCTAAGCAATTTGAATAATCAACATAGAGTGCATAACACAAAAAGTTTCAGACATTTACGTCTGCTGAAGAACAGACATAGGCGGCATTAGCAGCAGGTGTAGCCTTTTCACGCAAGCTGTCTGGCAGGAAACTCGGATGCATAAACTTACGACTTCATAGCGTATCAACCAGCGTAACTTACAGTCAACTTTGAAATCACAAACGGTTGGCAACGTACATGTCGTCGACACAGTCTGTATCTCTTCACCGGCGAGTCTCGAAACGCTGCTACATTTGGGGTCGATAGGTCGCGATTGCCCGGCCTTTCTCAACCAAAAGCCGTCTATTCGGGGGCCGCCGCATAATTCAATATGGATGCGTCTACGCCATATTCCTGAAATGTCTATAATATTCAGTTCGTTAACGTCTTGTTTCCTGTGTATATTATGCTGGCATTCTTCCAAGTCTCTGCAACACATGGACGTCAGTACAGATTTTTGGAAACTAAAATGTGATTTTATTCGGCTAAAACTATGACTCAAGCGTCATTTCAGGTAACGGCAGAGGCTGAAATAGGAGCTATAAATTGTCACAAGCCACAACGTATTTTATGTGTACTACGCGCGTAACCCCTTTTTATGGCAGGAAAACTGATGAAGTGTTCCCTCATGTTTTATTGACCATATTTCGCAAGCCATACATAGCTTTACATCGTTTTGCTATGCACACGATAGATCCTTTTTGTCATTTTAAATCCTGCAGCAAACACGCTGAATAGATTTGTTCTCACACAATGGGCAGGTATAGTACATTATTTAAGCTTTCCATCTTACAATGGCACATCAAGTGGACCAACAGTGAAAAAAATATGCTAAGCAGACAAGAAAGAAGCTGAAATACGTACCTAATGAACTGAAGGCAATAAATGTTCTGCTAAGTAAATTAGTGATGAATAGTGTGCGTTTACAAATTGTTGTAAAAGTTATTACAGTAGCACATGGCTACCGTCTCTAGGTCTTGGGGTTCAAACAGTGCCTCTTGTCATTGAGAATAAGCCTGTAGAGTGGAAATGAACGCTCAGCATCGACATAGAATAGGAGAGTGTGTTTGTACTTCGCTATATTCAACGGCTTCAGTCACTATGAGATTCTCACGTGTTTAAGAAACCTCCGAAATTTTTACGAGCGAAAAAAGTGTTTGTTTCTTGGCTAAGACAAACTGCACCTTTACACGAACTTTTCAGACAGCTACTACCACACTCAAGGGATAGACTTAATTTTGTGTTATACCGTGGTAGTTGTGTTGCAACTCGTGAACGGCACATGTTAATTCTTCCTTAATAAGCGCTTTTAGCATAGGGCGTCCATAAATATTCTTTTCAACTTTCAGAAACAGTTTTCAACATGCCACAAGATAACTGGTAAACTTAATTTTTATTTTCCAAGCTGCGCGGATTTGACGAAAAATGTGGACACCAAAGGAGAAAGCTCAATTTGCAGCTGGGATCAGAAACTTATGTCCGATACCCGACTGCAACAAAACTTTCGGACACAGTGTGGAAGGTCAGCACCGCCCTGACCAGCTATTCGGGCTTGGCATAAGTCTCTAATGGAAACAGGTAGTGTTCTCCATAAAGAGGCGGCGGGTGATCAATCTGTTTCAGACGCCCACGTAGTCAATGCACGGCAGGCGTTTGCAAGGAGTCCAACAACATCATTGTGAACGGTGGCCAGAGAGTTGGAAATGACACGATCAATACTGCCCAAAGAATTTCATAAAAGGTTACGTCCTTATGCCGTCAAGGTGAAGCTGCTTCCTGCACAAAGTCCTACGGATAGTGCGATCAGTTTGCAGTATATATGCTAGTCAAGATTGACACAGACAATGACTTTTTGGAAAAGACTTGTTTTTTGCGATGAGTCAACCTTTATTGTATCCGGCAAACTCAATCATCAAAACCTTCATGTATGTATCTTTTTCAACGAGTCCACCATCACCAGTGATGTTCACCTCGACATGTTACAAGAGTTTCATGTGCCACAATTGGAACACATGCAACTTGACGCCCTGTCCCAGCAGCATGAGGCCCCACCACACTGGTCCCTAAATGTCCGTAAATTTCTGTAGGAAAGTTTCCGGATAAGTGGGATTAGACGAGATGGTCCTATTTAGTCCTAACACCAACAAACTTCTTTCTTTTGGTACTGCAAAGAACCAAGTGCACCGGACAATGGTTAGAGACCAATACCAGACATGAAGACCCGCAGTCACTCTGCATGTGAACATGTCACCAAAGGATTGCTGGAGAGTGCATGGAGAGAAATTTAATGCAGACTTTACGTTGTCCCTGTCACTAGGGGTGGAAATATTGACGCGTATGAATGAAGAAACGAAAGGATATGAGTTATCTTGTAACATGTTAAATAATTCACTAACGATTACGATACTCCCTAATGCAAGATTTAGGGGCCACTCTATAATTGTTTTCATTTCGCGATATATGGGCTGGCACTGACCACCTGTCTCTTGTGGCTAATCGCGAGAGGCCGCGCGTCGGCGACGTGTGGGCGTGATTCACAGCAGCAGCCACATACAGATCTCCATTCATGCAGCGCTTTGTTTCCATAAATGGTATCGGGGGCGTCACCGGTGAACAGACGACGCACGCTACTCTGGCGCAATTTCGCGGCCATCGTCGCCCCAGAACCCTTCTTGCGCGACACTACTTCTCGCGCTTTAGCCGTAGGCTCCTCCTCCGGTTTCCGCGTCATGGTTCCGCTGCACCCTCCTCATCCACTTTCCTCCTCGCGCACTGTTCCCTATCGCCGTCTTTAATCCCCCGCTCTTTGTTCACTCTTTCATCCTTGGCTGTGCTCGTTCGCTCGGTTACGAGGGGAGCCTACGCCGAAGCTTGCAGCAGGAACGGCCACTTAAGATCTGCGCTCTAAAATGGTTTGTTATTATCTAGTTTAGAGTGACTTAGGTAAAAAGTTGTAAAAGTAATTCTATCGCTGTCACTTTATTCTTCGCAGAGTGTTTCTTGTTTTATCACACGTTGGAGCACAGGAGTGTGGATACCCTACATACATTTATTTGAATAAAAAGGGGGGAAGGGACAGAGTTTACTGTTCATCTATTGGACCGTTTAGATGGGCCGCCATGGACTGGTATGTCTTTGCAACCAAAAAGAATGGGAGGCGCTGAAAAACGGGTCCGCGTGTCTACAGTTCACAATACTTCCAGCGGACTTTGCGCACTTCCTAACACACGTGCAGCGTACTGTGCAGTCAGCAGTCCCTGCGAGCTGAAGTCTGCTCTACCTATTTTCAAAACTCTACGCCGTGTTCTCTTCAATCCTCAGCCGTGTACTCAGACTCAGGTGCAACTTCAAGAACTCCAGGTGGTCGAAATTATTCCATAGTGCCTCACTACGGCCCGCCTCATAGTCAAAGCATGGTTTTGGCACGTAAAACTCTATAATTTAATCCCCATCTGCAGTGCAACACGAAGTTCCGCATCCAATGCCGAAGGATACTTCTCGTGATGTTCTTCTATGGCGCTGTTAACCATGATCAGGAAGAGAGTAAGAGGCTCTTAAAAGCTCAACCAACGCTGATAAGGTGAGCACTTATTTCCTGAGCCTAATCGCTATAGCTGCGTTACCATTATCAACAGCATCTCCCATTGCTGTCGGATCTCTCGGAAAGAAGTAAATGAATGTGCTTTTCAAACAAAATAGCATCCTCAAGAAGCATGTTGAGGCCCCTCATGCACCAACAGCCACATATAGGCCCAACGGATAGAGATATTTATAAGCACAAGAAGGTGAATTCTAAACCACTTCGTAACCCATCATTCAAGCGCATACGCCAAGAATGGGACTTTAACGCGCCGAAACAATTAGACATTTGCCGATAATTCGCTCTTTACTCATCAGGCGTAGTTTGTATAGGATCTCAAGTGTTTGGAACTGCAATATAACCATCGTCATTATCAGGTTAACCTTCATTCCAGCTTCTGCTATACTTGCTCCCTTAAACATATATCTACATATTACATATTTGTATGAGATAAGACATATCAACTTAAATTCATCGCATGATCTTTTCATATTCTTATTGACAAATTAAAATGCATTTTCATCAATTTCTATCAGCACAAAGACAACAAGAATTAGAATGAAATTCTCTTTCTACTGTCTCTGGATTATTTCTTCTCTCTGGTCTGCTTGGAATCGCGTCTCTTCGGGGCAGTCCTTGTGTTTAACCGAGTGCCTAAGCTAAAAATTCAGAGAACTTTATAGCATATGCCTGACGTTATGCCCATTAAAATCACATAGCATGCACGGGAGCGCATATACACGAAGTTTTCTTGCAACGTCTACCCATGAGACCAAGATTTATAACTAATTATTTTCTCTGAGGGCTAGTCGAAGAGTTCGTTAGCAAGTTTATTACCGAATATGCCACACTGACTTGGTAGCCACGTAAAAAGTGACGTGGTGTCTCATGTCCTCCCGTTTGGGAAGTGTCCTTTCGCTGTAAAAAGCCAAAAAAAAACTCACCATAAGCATTGGAAGACGCTTAAGCTTCACTTTTAAGAGTGGAACGCAACAGCATTCAAAGACCCCTGACTGATTTTGATGCTTCCCAGCAACTGCAGCTGATGTGTGGGTAACGTTTACCGGAAAACGCTGGCGGTGAACGCTATGCACGAAGGCAAGCTTTCTGGTAGAAACGCAGCCTCTTGCGTGGGTCAATCTCCTGTTATTGTTTCACACATTAAGGTGTTTCAGTGTGAGGAGAGCTAACATAAAAGACATGTGCTGTCGGTGTTTTTTTATTATTACATTTGTTCGTGGCTGCCATTTTATTATTCTAAAGAATAACTTTGTAAAGAATAAAAGACAAGGTGCGAGCAACATTGGTGGTAGAAAAGTGGTATGTGTAGTTCGGAATTCGGTTCTCTTTTTTTTTTTTTTTTTTGTCAAAGCAACGTCTCACGCGAGACGCCGACTCCGGATTTTCTGCGACATGGGGCCCTTAACACTGTCGCATTAAATACCGCTATTTCTATGCTTCTCAGAAATAAAAGAAACACAGTGAATGAAGCAGAACAAGGCAATGAATACGTAATCGAAAGTGTGCGATTGATGATGACAAACTGAGCTATCAGTATGTGTCTGTACTCGCAGTTTTTTTTTTCATATAAAAGAAGCAGGGTAAGCTATTTTAGAGCCGGCGATGGTAATTGCGCTTCATTATTGGCTCTATGTATATATTTATGCCGGTTTTGGAATTCAATGAGGCGCCAGGGAGGTGGTATCAAAAGTTTCGCAGTAGGCGTAAAGCCAGAGGTTTAAAGACTCGCGCTGAGTTAGTAACCTGACGGAGAATGAAGGACGTGGTCTGTATTGTTTCACCTAAGCTACTAAATTTTTCTTGACAAGTCTTCCAAGACCGGCTAGAATTTTTTGGCATTCAGCTCGCTTAATAGTACCCCATGAACTTCACACTGAACTATTTTGACCTATAGAGATAAGTGTGGATATGGTCCCTACAGTGAGCGATCCAGCACGTCTGGGTAAATTTTGGGATACAAAAGCCAAGTCACAGCAGCTGTCGTACATTGAACCCAGTTAAGACGTCGGCCGCTGTCCTTTCAAAACCTATTCGTATTTATTTTTGTAACAAGCCAGTGGCACTAAACTTTGGCCTTTTGTCTTCATCTCCGATCTTCTAGAGTGTGATATATGTCAATGTCCTAGATACCAACCCATGGACCAGGAGAAGACAGGATGCTTCGTATTCTGTCACTATCAATTAAGTTTCATGGAAATAACTGGGTGCCCGCAATAGTAATGTTCTCTTCTTGCATGCTGTTAGGCGTATCTCTTGATTATCACCATGAGGCTGCATAGGTCCAAGAATCCGAGTGAGGTCACAGCGAATAAGCACTAGAACCTCCCGGAACAATAGTTGCTGTTGAACCATGGTCCTACTTGACGGTTTCTAATGCCACACCTGATATGTACAGTGCTTTAGCGCCCTTCAGGCTGACATTTAATGTATGCTGTTCAACAATATGCCGATGGCATCCATTATGGAGTGCCAGTACTCATATAATCTCGAGATATGTATTTCGCAGCTTTTATGAAAGAGCAGCTTGCTGTACGATGGCAGCTCACATTGCGGCTCTTCTATAGATTGCGAGCGCTGATGTTGAGAGCAATCCTGTGCACAGAAATTTACACACCTTCCTTCCATCTATCATCGGTGCCTGCTGCGCTTGAATCTGCAAGTGGCGATGTCGAAAAACAAAATAATATTTTATACTGTCGCAGTCAATCGTAATGACCATCGATGGCGACGTTGTCTTTGTAGGACAGTTTCAATGGCCTCTAGGTTAGCTGAACTATCCCTGGCCATTTGCTTTGAACAGAAAACTTTCCTAATCTGAGGGCACTCTTTGGAAGAGGCGCTTGGGGATTCTTGCCAGTTGAGGCGCTACAAAATGTTGCACGACAGCTGTCTTCTGGTTTGGACTTAGCGCACTGTGGACACCTTGCAGACTTCGTGCAAACGCCCTTAACATGGCTGATCTTCTAATAGGTACAACATTGCAGGGTTTTGTAATAAACTGGGAAACGTGGTGGCGGAAGTGGCCATATTTTACCTAGGACAGTGCGTCTTTGAATAATATTCGCGCGCAGCGTATGTTACCAGGTCGACTGTCGTGAACAATTACTCTAGTATCACTTGCTGGTTTCACGAGTACTAGAAGGTCTACGTTGAGTATGCCAATGACATTATCGTAAATGACACCTTCTATGACGGCATTGTCCACTGGATTAATGGATCGAGTCTTAACTTCCTCATTGTAGCAGTTCGATCACAAGAATAGCGGATGGCCAGACGAAAGGTGTTATTCGCATCTGACTTAAGCTTGACCACCTGCAACGAGTGGAAAATAAGCATTGGAAATGATCATACATCTACAGTTATACAATAACCTGAAACATATGGGACATGGCGCCCGCTCAGCCAGCGAGCCTAACAGCTGCAGATATATTTACACGAAAAAAGTTCACAGACGGTTACGATACTCCATAATGCCAAATTTGAGCGCAACTCTATGCGTGTTCTCGTTTCGCGATATATTGGCTGGCCGGGACAATCTATCTCATGCGGCACGTTGCAAACAGAGCATAGTGTGGTGCGACTGCCTCGCTTATCTGGAGATCGCGAGAGGCAGCGCGTGGGTGACGCGTGAGCACGATTCACTGCAGCCGCCGCAGACAGACCTCCCAGACGACGCGCGCTACTCTGGCGACATGTCGTAACCACCGTCGCCGCGCTACCCTTTTCTTTTCACGCTTTTTCCAGACCCTGACGATGAGGATGAATTTGTTGTTTTATGGCGCAAGCGCCAAGTAAGACCCCATAGCGTCAAGCTAGTGTTACTGAGGTGACAATGTACCGATTAGGCACGAGGCAGACATGTTGGGACAAGAGACAAAACACCTGAACAACTCTCCTTTAGCGGCGGTTTCCTCATATGAATATTTAGGTGTTCATAACACATCTAATCTCAGTTGGTCTTTGCATTAGGACAAGATAATTAACAACGCTAATTGTGTAATAGGTTACTCACGCCGTAACTTTTCAACAGCTCCTTCATATTTGAAGCTCTTATCAACATCAGCAGCAGCAGCAGCCTATTGATGTCCATTGCAGGACGAAGGCCTCTCCCTGCGATATCCAATTACCCCTGTCCTGCGCCAACCGACTGCAAATAGCACCCGCAAATTTCCTAATTTCGTCCCTCCATCTAGTCTTCTGCCGTCCTCTACTGCGCTTCCCTTCCCTTGGTGCCCATTCTGTTACCCTAATGGTCCAACGGTTATCTAGTATGCGCATTACATAACCTGCCCAGCGCCATTTTTCTCTCTTAATGTCTATTAGAATATCGTATATGCCCGTTTGCTCTCTCATCCAAACTGCTCTCTTTCTGTCTCTTAAAGTTATGCCTAGAATTCTTCGTTCCATCGCTCTTTGCGCGGTCCGTAACTTGTTCTCAAGCTTCCTTGTCAGCCTCCAAGTCTCTGCGCCGTATGTCAGCACTGGTAAAATGCACTGATTGTATACTTTTCTTTTCAAAGATAACGGTAAGCTCACATTCAGGAGCTCACGATGTCTGCCGTATGCGATCCAACCCATTTTTATTCTTCTGTGAATTTCCTTCTCATGGTTCGGGTTCCCTATGATTAGTGGACCTAGGTAAACGTACTGCTCCACAGACCCTAGAGGCTGACTTGCGATCTTGAACTCTTGTTCCCTTGCCAGGTTATTTATCATTATCTTTGTCTTCTACATATTAACCTTTAGTCCCACTCTTACACTCTCCATGTTAAGGTCCTCAATCATTTGTTTTAATTCGTCTGCATTATTGCTGAATAGAACAATGTCATCGGCAAACCGAAGGTTGTCGAGGTATTCGTCGTTGATCTTTACTCCTAAGCCTTCCCAGTTTAATAGCATGAATATTTCTTCTATATACGCAGTGGATAGCATTGGAGAGATTGTGCCTCCTTGTCTGACCCCTTTCTTTATAGGTATCTTCCTACTTGTGTAGAATTAAGGTGGCTGAGGAATCTCTGTAGACATTTTTTAGTGTATTTACGTAAGTGGTCTGTATTCCTTAATTATGGAATGCCTCTATGACTGCTGGTATCTCTACTGAATGAAATGCTTTTTCGTAATCTATGAAAGCCATATAGAGAGGTTTATTGTACTTTGCGGATTTTTTGATAACCTGGATGATGACATGGATGTGATTCATTGTAGAGCAACCTTTCCTGAAGCCAGCCTGCTTCCTTGGTTGACTAAATTCCAGTATAGTCCTTACTCTATTGGAAATTATTCTGGTAAATATTTTATATAATACTGGGACTAAGCTAAAGGGCCTATAATTTTTTAGTTTTTTAACGTCGCCCTTTTTGTGGATTAGTATGTTATTTGCATTCTTCTAGCTTTCTGGGACCTTTGCAGTCGATAGACACTTCGTATAGAGAGCCGCCGGTTTTCCTAGCATTGTATCTCCTCCACCTTTGATTAAATCGACTGTTATTCCATCCTCTCCTGCCGCTTTTCCCCGTTTCATGCCTTTCAAGGGCTTTCTGACCTCAGCTCTAGTTATTGGAGGAGTTTCTGTATACTGTTCATTATTGTTTTGAACAGAGCGCTCCTGAGTCGTCTGGGTAATGTAAAGGTCAGTATAGAATTCTTCCGCTGCTTTTACTATATCTTCGAGATTGCTGATGACATTACCCTGCTTGTCTTTTAGTGCATACATCTTGGTTTGTCCTATGCCAAGTTTCCTTCTCACTGACTTCAGGCTGCATCCATATTTACGGCTTTTTCTCTTCCTCACGTTACAGTTTCGAATATCACTTATTTTCGCCTTGCTGATCAATTTTGACAATTTCGCGAATTCTACATTATCTCTTGAGTTGGACACTTTGATTCTTTGTCGTTTCTTTATTAGGTTGTTTGTTACTTGAGAGAGCTTGCCTACTGGTTGCCTTGGTGCCTTGCCTCCCACTTCAATTGCTGCCTCTGAAGCCAGCCTCGTTAAGATTTCATTCATTACCTCTATGTCATCATCATCATCATCACCTCTCTGTTCTAAGGCTGCATATTTGTTTGCAAGTAACAGCATAAATTTGCCTGCTTTTACCCTTACTGCCTCTAAGTTTACCTGTTTTTTTTTACGAATTTTACTCTTTCTCTATTTAAATTGAGGTGCATCCTGGCCCTCGCTAACCTATGATCACTACATTTTACCCTACATATTACTTGAACATATTGCACTATGCTGGGATCGCAGAAAGTATGAAATCAATTCCATTTCTTGTTTCACCATTAGGGCTTTTCAAGGTCTATTTTCTGTTGCTACGTTTCTTAAAAAAAGTGTTCGTTATTCTCAGCTTATTCCTTTCGGCGAATTCTACCCGCATCTCACCTCTAGGGTTTCTATAATCGACACCGTTGTTGCCAATTGCCTGTTCACGCGCCTGCTTTTTCCCCACTTTAGCATTAAAGTCCCCCATTACTACTGTATACCGCGTTTGCACTTTTCTCATCGCTAATTCAACATCTTCATAATACTGATCTACTTCCTCATTGTCATGACTGGATGTTGGAGCGTACATTCGTACTATCTTTAATTTATACCTATTATTTAGTTTGATTATGATTACTGATACCCTTTCGTTGATGCTGTAGAATTCGTCACAGTTGCCCGCTATGTCTTTATGGATTAGGAATCCTACCCCGTATTGCTTCTTATCAGGGAGACCGCTATGGCAGAGGACGTGGGCGTTATTCAGCAATGTGTAAGCCTCACCAGGTCTTCTAATCTCAGTAAGGCCGATAATATCCCAAGCAATGTCTGATAGTTCTTTGAAGAGTCCTGCTAAGCTTTCCTCACTCGAGAGGGTACGGGTGTTAAACGTTGCAAGGGTCAGTTGCCATTGGCGACCTGTCCGGACCCAGATATTCTTAGCACCCTCTGCTGCGTTGCAGGTCTGACCGCCGCCTTCGTCAGGTGCTCCTCAGTCACTGGGGACTGAGGGCCATTTCATTGAGGAAATCATTTCATTTGGAAGGCTCTTCTTGTATAAAGCACTAATTGAATCTAAATTAGAATTCGCCGCTCCAGTCCGGGATCCAAGCACTAAGAATTTCGTGACTTCACTAGAAATTGTACACAATCTTTCTACTCGCCCAATGTGTTCCTGTTATAACCGCAGTGCCAGTATAACTTCGATGAAATAGGTTATCGCTCTTTCGTCATTAGCATCCCGTCGAAAAAATTTCGTTGGAACTTTTTTCATAGGCTTTACTATCACCCCAATTCTCCGTGACGAATTCGTTCAGCCACTTTATATATCAGACCATGTTGACCATCGCTTTAACGTTGGTATCGAGCCACGTCATACTAAAACCTTTCTTTACTATTTTTTACCTCGCACTTCACAAGATTGGAATCACATTCCTTCTGACATTGTTTCCATTTATGATAACGCCCGATTCAAATCTGCTTTAGCGGACATTGCATAATTAGGAGTTACCATGACTTACTATGCTTTGGTATATTATTGTATACTTTAGTTCATTGTATACCCACTCCCCTCCTTAATGCCTCGGCCCTGAGGGTAAATAAATAAATGTGGCTGTATAGGGAAGGGCCTTGTAAACAGTCGAAGTGCGTAAGTGTAAATCTAATTAAAGTATGGCAATGACAAAACAAGTGTGTTATGAAGGTAAAAGTGACATTACTGATGCATGGTATGATAAAATGGAATGTCAGGGGTGAATACTTGTGAGAAGCAATACTGCCTTAGCAAAGCCCTTGAAACTCAAGGGCCTGATGATATGTGCTCTACAAGAGGCTGTCGCAGTAGCATCATCTAAAGAGAAGGTGTGCTATGAATTGTTTGGGTTAATAACGTGTAATATAACATCATTAAAAAAACTTAGAACTGCGTTTGTAGTAAAAAAAATTACCGACGATTACGTTACTTCCTAATGCGAAATTTGAGCGCAGCAAATAAGCTGTTTCACCTTTTCGATAGATTGAGGCAAAGAAATCGAGCAACACATGTATGCGCTATCACAGAATTTTTTTTTATTTTTCACACGTATTCCTTTAACAAAGACTCCACTAACAGTTCTTGACAGTCATGAAGGAAGCTTTGTGGTCGGAGAAATAGACTGATATATGTTCGACTTGGTACACCAATGCTTGATTCTCAAAGACGAGATCTATACAAGTGCCTCGCGAGGTTGTCACACCCGTGGGACGCGTTACGAGCGAGAGGAACGGGGTGTTCTCCCGCATAAGTGTTAGGAAATTGCTGTTTGTCTTTATGTCAAGCCGCCACCGATCTGGCTCTCTGATTGCCACCGCACAGGGCGAACGGCAGCGGCAATTTCGGCTCGGGCGGTGCACATATACAGATCCGCCGCCACCGATCTGGCTCTCTGATTGCCACCGCACAGGGGTTGCATTGGAGGAGGAGCGAAGAAAGGAATTAAGTTCGAGCCGGCGCTTTGACAACCGGAGACTCGCAGGAAGAGGGGGGAGGGGGGCGGCGTGTACACCCAGCGGCAAACGATGGGGGCAGAAGCGCGCGCAGCAAGCGGACAACACGATAAAGGGAGGAGGGAAGAGATAGCAGCGACTGACTGATGCAACTGAAGAGCACCCTATCCGCCACACAAGAACAGGGGGGGGGACCCTTTCCTCCTCTTTCTGCATGGCGACGACGGTGTTCTATGCAGTCACGTTATCTTGACTCTCTAGCGGCGACAGCGGCATCCAGCGGTATCAGTCGGTCGCTGCTAGCGCTGGGGGGATGAAAGGGGGGCGGAGCTGGTTACGAGGCCGACGCCGACGACGACGCGAAACCCAGGAACGGACGCCAAAGAGCTGCGCTCTAAAACGAACTGTTCTGCGCCAAGAAACATAACCGGATGGAAAGGGACATAACAGCAATATGCTAGAGGAGAATGTTTCTTTCTCTAAGCTTCGGCTTCCCGACACTCCAGGAAAACGTGGAGGAGGGTCAGCCCCTCACCACATGTACCGCAACTTGGAAGTTCATTTTCAGTGAGTAGAAAATTAAACGTACCATAGGTGTGCCCTATGCTATGTCGGCGAAAAAAAACCTCATTTTGTATTGTTTTCGTTAGTGTTAGCAAGTTTCTGACATTTGGCTTATTAGCGTGAAGTTTATTTTGTGTTTCAGTGTCCCACGTACGTTGCAAATGGCCCCTAAGTTTGTTGCGAAGGAAGGGTTTTAAATCTTTGACAGGGACAGCTATGGAGGACTTACTTTCTTTTGTATTTACTGATCTGGCTATACAGTAGGCATATTACCCTCGATGCCTCTGTGGCCAGGCGCCAAGCACACTATATGTTGAGGTACGTACAAAGCGCAGAGGATTGAAAAAAAGTTTAGTAAAGAAAGCATTCTTACTTTTTGTAGAGAAATTAAGCATTTGACAAAGCTTAATGAACGTGTAAATGTTATTTCTTTGTGTAGTTTTATTTGCTCGATGTGTTATGCAACCGACAAGAGTGTGTAGGTCTCCGCCGTAAAAATACTTGTTTCGGAGTGCAAACAGCCCGATTCTGAGAAGGATGGATGGACTGCAGCATAAGAGTCGCCAGCATGCGACTTTGAAGTATCATTGTAGAATTCTGGGCACGAGTATTCTGAGCGAAGTTCTAGGAAGTGCGACTTCATGTTTATTTCCGGGCCTTCTTCGTAACTTCTACAAAAGACTTGTCACAGTCTATCAGCTGCCATAGCAATGGCTTGGCTGGATCCATTGGAGCGTTTTCAAGAAGTGGCCCAGCTATTGCTTCGCTGAGGTTCTTGACACGCAGTGAGAAAGGTTCTCTCCTCTTTGGACGACTGCGGAAAAGTGAGGCACAAGTCATATTGTTTACGGTTTTGTTACAAGGATGTTAACGGTTAGAGTGTGATTTCAGAAAATACGTGAAACTGGTCAACAACATTTGCAGATAGATTGACTACACATTGCAATCCACATAAAGACTTTGTACCGGGCCAGTTCTGAAATCTCCTGTGGCTAGGCATATGCCTAAATGATCAACAGGGTCAAGCATCTTTAGGGCACTCGGTGTAGCAGACTGATACACCGCAGCCCCATAGTCTAGACGCGATCGTACAAGACCCTTGTCGAGATTCGATAAGCATCTTTTGTGGCTAGCCCAGTTGGTGCGGGATAGCTTTTTCAATACGTTCATTGTTTTAAGGCATTCGGCCTTCAGGTATCTGATGTAGGGGATGAAACCTAATTTTCAATCGAATATGACACCTAGGAATTTATGTTGTTTGTTCACAGGAATGTGCTGTCTTTGCAGTTCGATAGCGGGGTCAGGGTGCAGCCTTCTCTTTCTGG
Source organism: Dermacentor variabilis (assembly GCF_050947875.1). Lineage (NCBI taxonomy): Eukaryota > Metazoa > Arthropoda > Arachnida > Ixodida > Ixodidae > Dermacentor > Dermacentor variabilis. The sequence continues at coordinate 60,801,906 of NC_134578.1, forward strand.
AAAGCATGACACACGAACTTTCGCGTGGATTGATCTTAAACCCATTTTCGTTTGCCCATTTGGATACTTTCTTTAGCCTAACCTGGATTTGGCTCTCACAGACTGCAAGACTAGCGGCTTGAAAACCTATCTGTACGTCATCTGCGTAAACAGAATAGAAAATGGCTCGACGTAGTGAACAGCGGAGCGTGTTCATCTTCAAAATAAGAAGGTTACAACTGAGGACTCCTCCCTGGGGTACCCTAGTTTCCTGCGCAAATGAACGAGACAGTGTGTTGCCTATTTTTACGTGGAAAGAAAGTTCATAGAGGTAACTCTCGATAACATTCAGCATGTTCCCCCTGATACCAATTCGTGACCGATCTCGGAAAATTACATAGCGCCACGTGGTGTCGTAAGCCATTTCCATGCCAAGAAAAGGGGCTAAGAACCGTTTCTCGACAAAAGCATCACAAATATTGGCCTCAACACGCACGCGGTGATCCGTCGTCGACCGGCCTTTTCTAAATCCGCATTGGTACGTATCAGGCATTTTGCTTGATTCAGTGTAACGTAGAAGGCGACTATTTATCATTTTTACAACAACTTGCAAAGGCAAATTGTTAGTGCTATCGGACGATAGCTTGCTACTGAGGCGGGATCTTTACCCTGTTTCAACAAACGACGGAGAATGTCCCATGTTTTATTTTGTGTCTTACGGGCCAGTCTACAGTCATCATTCCACCAACGGACCCGTCTTTTGCATGAGTTACCATTTGTCTGTGGGATGCATTCTGCTGTTTTGAGTATCATTAATAAAATTTTCACATAAATAATTTGCTTCTTTAAAATTCTCCCAGTCCGCATATCCTTATTTCCGACGAGTAATGTGGGGAGGGTCACGCTGTGTTATCAAGTTTAAAGTTACAGGGAAGTGGTCACTTACAAAATGATTACTTATGACATTCCATTCCAGGTCAGGCGAAAGGAAGGCCGAGCCAATCACTAGATTTATCAATGAGTATGTGTTATGTTGGAAATTGTAATAGGTAGGCTCCTTCTTATTAAAGAGGCATGCACCAAATGTCAAAACAAAATTTTCAAATAGTAATCCTCTCGTGTCACAACGGGAGTCTCCCCACATGGAGTTGTGGGTGTTAAAATCTCCCACGATAATGTAAGGCTCAGGAAGCTGGTCAATGAATTTACAAAGGTAAGTTTTTTCGAGATCATTGTTGGGGGTACATAAATGAAACCTACAGTGATCAATTTAGTAAAAAGAATGGCCCGAACTGACACTGCCTCAAGGGTCGTCTGAAGGGTGACGCGTCTACAAGCTACAGACTTGTCGGCAACCATTGCTACACCCGCCGTGGTTGCTAAGTGGCTATGGTGTTGGGCTGCTGAGCACGAGGTCGCGGGATCGAATCCCGGCCATGGCGGCCGCATTTCAATAGAGGCGAAATGCGAAAACACCCGTGTACATAGATTTAGGCGCACGTTAAGGAACCCCAGGTGGTCGAAGTTTCCGGAGTACCCACTTGTCGTACCAGCTTGAGTACCCACTTGGTACCCACTTGAGTACCAGCTTTGTCGCTGCCCCCTGGCAGCGACAAAGCTGTTCTGGCCGGTATGCCACCCGCCTGCGTGCCTCTTTGGCTTAAGGGGAAGATTTAGCTTGAGTGCTCCTATCTAAATACATGTAAAAGGAGAATTCGTTTTTCTCGACAACCACTGCACCAAATTTGACTAGGCTTATTGCATTTAAAAGAAATACGTACAATCTAGTGACTGCTGATTTTGAATTTTTGATTTTAGCAGTCGATTTCTTTATTAAAAATTGGGAAAGTAGACAATATTCAGAAAACGAAACTCTCAAGTGCACAATTCTCTAAGTCAGCAACAAAAGTGATACCACAATTCTGTGAATTGCATCTCATAGTACATCTAAAGTGGACAAAATTGATATGTTACAGAGGAATCTAAAAAAAAGTTTTGTAACACATAAATACTGATTTTGCAGAACCCTTGTAAACAACGTAACAAATTAACGTAAGGTATAAATTGATATATAAAATCTGTGCGCTTTAAACGATCTAACGGACACCGTTTACAGAACCGCGATATCTGATCTTGATAACCCGCCGTGGTTGCTCAGTGGCTATGGTGTTAGGCTGCTGAGCACGAGGTCGCGGGATCGAATCCCGGCTACGGCGGCCGCATTTCGATAGGGGCGAAATGCGAAAACACCCGTGTACTTACATTTAGGTGCACGTTAAAGAACCCCAGGTGGTCGAAATTTCCGGAGTCCTCCACTACGGCGTGCCTCATAATCAAAAAGTGGTTTTGGCACGTAAAACCCCATAATATAATTTAATTTAATCTTGATACAGAGCTGTTAATTCGTAAATTTCGTACTTCTAGTATTTTCAAACCTTCGAATTTTGAAAATCGTTTTAAGAAAATTCAGGCCCTAAATGGAAATTCCGCTTCCAGTAATCACTACAATTTAAATTTCTGTCTCAAATGCAACAAATTTCATTCAAATCGGTCCAGCGGTTATCTCATAAAATCGTTTTTACGTTTTACATGTGTTTGAATAGGCCGCGTCGGAGTTGGGCTCGAGCTAAAGCTTCCTCCTAAGTATTTTCTTTTACTTTGATTGAGACTATTTCTTTTTATTTTTTCCATGATAGGCACGACCGCGAGTAGACGGCGTGCTCCCCATCCCAGTTCACACCGTGCAGGTTGTTTTCGCTTTCCTATATCGCCGCCAATGAAGGCCATAGGGTGGGACGTCACCAAAGGTCATGTTAACTTGTGCGAACAGCCTGTATACCGATTGTGGTAAGGCGTGAGATGAAGTAGAAAACAGCCGATACTGTAACATTCTTATTGCTACAGGTTTTTATGCCGTCTATAGATTGGCAATAGACAAAAATCGTTAAGCTGGGCTGTACGCTGCAACCAAGCACAGGTAATGGGGGATAATACGGAACTGCGTTCGATATAAGCCACTGAAGTTGTACACTGCTGAGATTGCTGTATAGCCTATTTGTAGACTTTAGTATACACATAGTGTATACCTCAGCATTTGTTGACCACGTGATATGATCTACGTAGTCGATCTCGGCAATCCCAATACAGTCTTCACAGTTGTCGTAGCATGACTTTTGTGGCAGTAAGAATAAAGAAAGAAAAACGACGATCCAATTGTGATAATAGATGTTATGAACGCCAACTTTAGCTACAAGTGGATTCCAAACAGGCAGCAAGCTAACAGCACGGAGACTCGTTATGTTTGTAGTTGAGAACGCGGACTTTGTGAGTGTGCGATGAACCGATGTCGCGCATGTGGTGTGTCGTCCGATTCTCAGATACTTTTCATATTGTCTTCATATCTCGGCTGCATCAGTAACATCGGGCGGTTTTTCGTTGACTGCACTATAAGCTCATCAAAGTGTCTCATTCACTTAAAATGTGTGCCAAATTCTCTGAGCCCACCCATTATTTCGCAGGCGGTATGCCTGCGCGGCCACGCATTTGAGTACCTAATTGCTGTACTGATTGCTTTGACCTATTATCGGAACGGAAAATTTGCACAACATACATGCGGGCATCACAGTTGGCGGTACGCTGCAAGATATGCTACAAATGCGCTGTATTATTCATCGTCGCTGGCGATAATGCGAGCGTCTGAAGGGCGCTGTTACAAACAGCGCATTCATCTATGTGTGCGTTCCAGTCTCATACGATAGCCCAGAGCATTTGTAATAAAACCTGCCAGCGCATTTCCTTCGTCCATGAAAAAAAAAGATTAAAAATGGAAAAGAATAGCAACCCGTTCCGGCACGCATGGCACACAGAGAAAGAAAGAGAAAAAAAAGGCGCACAGACTTCTCGGAGCGCGTGCGCGCCGGCGCGCGGTGCTCCTGCGCCTGCGCAATGAGCGCCATCTGTCCGCGTCAATTTGAATTCTCAACGAGTGCGCCAGGCACGTAAACGCTTGTAGCGGTGTGCGGTGTCTGCCTGAACGTTGGTGTCTGTGTATGCGTGCCTTCTTTGTAGCATCATACGTCAACTACACTGAACGGTAAGCTCTAGCAAAGATGTTTTGCGTCAATAGCTCACGATTAGGTAGGCGCATTTCATAGCGCGAACCGGCTGCATGTAGCGCAAGTGACTCGGGCATAGTAACGGTTTCCCATTTTCATGATTTGATAACGCGCTCTTGTTCTCACTTCTACTATACAGAATATTTTACGGCAGGTGATCGCTCACGCTTGTTGATTTTAGCGTCATAGTTGATGCGTGTAAAAAAGGAAGTACACCATGTTTTAACTTGATACTGAGCTGCCACTAAGCGGATTCTGTGTGTTGATTAGCCAGTGTGGTAGATCTCATTTCGTGGCGCTCGATCCGGCCGCGATGATTGCTGCGTAGCATGTGCAGCGAAATTCTCGAGACGCGCTTTACAGATGTATCTCGAAATATATTTCGAGATACATACGTAATGCGCGCCACGAGAATTTCACGAGTGCAGCAACACTATAGTGTTAGCATGAACAATTTTTGAAGAGAGACGTATAGTTGAATAACGGCTAGCGTACTCGGATGAAAGGCCATGCTTGCGGGGCATGTATCAGCAGTGTGTGCGCTGCCGTTTTTGTATAGTTTAAAAGTAGCAATATTTTTAAGGTTCCTGGCAACCAATCTAAATAATTTTGGGAAGTTACCGCAAGCAAAGCACGAGACTTGGAGAAATATCTAGATTCACCCAATCTAAATATGTGCAACCACAAACGTTTTTCGAGCATGAAACCTGCGATAAGCTCAGTCACTCGCAGCTTCGCAACTTAGGCGAAAAAATTAAAAAAACAATAAATTAGTCGCTCCGGGAAGCACCTTTACACGTTTCAAACTGAAAGCATTGGGTTTGACGGTAGTTGGAAGATTTTTTTTTTGGTCTCTTTTATAAACTGTTTAGCAGCAGAAGTTATCTTTCGGGCTATTTGAAAAGCGTTAAGCACCTTTCGATTCTTCGGCGTTGTGCAGTTTACGTGCTGTTAATCACTAGGCAGCTGCTGGCGCAAATTCGCATTGTGCCAATCGTGCATGGTATGAAGCCCTTGTCGTGCGTAATAAGTGTTCCGGTTTTCATTACTGTTGCATTTATTGCCGACGTTTTGGACAGACTGTATATTATACGCGCTCTGAAAAAAAAATTGCCCAATTATCCATTTGGTGGTCTTTCCTTAGTAGATAACGCGCAGATGATTCAAATAATCTAGTGGACATTACATTTGTTCAAACCTTATCAAGACACCTAAGAGATCGTAACATGTTTTAGTTGATAACTAACCTTATCGATTCGCCCCCATTCACGTGCATTCTACTGAAAGTGTGGCAAATGTATTCATCTCGAAGTGTGAGAAAAGGGACATTGCAGACTCTTCTAAGCGGAAATAAATTGCAATTCTTAACGTGATTGTTCAAAACTGCAGTTACTATGCTGAGCATGTTCGTTCGGCACGAGCATATTGCATTAACACCTCAAAACTGTGCACAGTCCAGCCGGGTATCTTTGTTTCAGCAATTATTATTATAGGAATCGTTTGGGATTCTCGCATTTCTTTTATTTTTATAAGTACACTGTGTGTCATATGAACCTGTCTTGAAACGAAACTTATCGTTGCTGGAACTGGCGACCATTACGGTCGTTTAACTGCCTATTATACTGTGGTATAAAGTTTGTAAACAGGGATAAGGTGCCTCAGAAAGGCTGGCCAACGTTTCGATAGGAGGACCTACCTTCGCCAAAGGCGGCCTCGTCATCCTCGGCGTGTTAGCTTTAAAGGGTTAGTACAGTGACGTCACGTGCGGGTGTTGTCGCTGGCGGCTGGTTTTAAAAGGAGAGACTAGGGGAAACGAGCGCTGTCGTCCGACGTCTGTGAGCTTCGTTTCGAATACGGAGGGACAAGAGTGAAAGAGTGGGAGCGTGGGGTGCAAAGAAAGAAAGGTAGAGAGAAAAAAGGAAAAAAAAGGGGGGGTGGGAAGCCAGGGCGACACCAAGACAGAAAAAAAAGGAGAGAGAAAGAACAAGGAAGAAAAAAATTAAGAAAGACGGGGGCCTGGGAGCGCGTTAGGGAGGCGAGTGGTTAGGAAGCATTCAGGGGTATCGTTAGGGGCATGTTCTTGTGGCATTAGAAGAGCCGGTCAGGCGGTCAGTGCGCGAGTAACACAAAAGAAAAAAAAAGAAGAAAACATGACTTGAAAGAGTGACTTGAGTAGCATAGCAGCAATTGCTATGCTAATACTGTAACGCAACGAAACGTCATAATGGTATTGATTCATATTGCCATGTAGTCTTTAGTCAGAGGTAAACAAAGTTAACTAGAGGCATAAGTGATGAGAGCAAATTATATAGAAAACTACTATTGAACCTTAAGAATAACTAATTGAGTAGTTGTCCCTCACACTGTTGCATTTGCTTTACATGTGTGTCTCTGTGTCCTCGTCTTCCGTGCTGTACTCGTGTGGCTGTCAATTACGAACTTGCCGAAGCCCTCGTCAGCTTTATTAAACAGGGGATTCAATTCAGTTGAATCTAATACTGCATGTCATGTGACTGACGTGTCTTCGCTTTATCTAAATATCATGGACTGGCAGTACTTGGCAAGCATTAAACCACAATATTTTTGACGCACTTAAGATGCGGATGTAATAGAATGCCAGAAAATTTTCATGAAAACAGCAAAAGATCGGGGAATTTTAAAAAGACCAAATAGATATGCTGTCTTGTTGTATCTCAAAAAGTTTCCAGAGAATCTCTCTGTTAAATATATTTTACAAACGTTCCACCTCATAAAATTTGAGGGAACTTGGTCCCATTTATTGAAAAAAAGAATGAAAGCCAAGCATACTGACATGGCATTTCTTACTCAATCTGTTTTTTTTTTGCGTTAACTAAAAGTCCTGAACATCGAAACCCTAAAAAAAGTTTTCATCTTTGAGAGCACCTTAAATAATTTACTCTGATAGCATTAATTCAAACTCTAGTATCAGTTTTGTTTTCTAGGAGGTGCATATCTGCCGCCCCATGATACAAAGTGCTCGCTTGGTATTTCAGTCGCTCATGTGGTATACCTAACGTGGAAACCGTAGCAAGCCCAAGAGGCCTCATTACCTTTAAGAAACTGAGTGACCATATCAATAGAATCAGTCCATCTGCCTTCTTTTGAAGTTATGGCCATTGACCTATTCATTTAAGAGTGTCAGAAAGACATTTAACTGTGTATTAAGCAAAATCACTTACAATATTTCGCGTGATACTGTGAACACTCCAGTCACGCCTTCTGAGCATATCGCTCTGCACGGGCATATTTAACCACTAGCCAAAAAAATGTACAGACAGTCCAACTGGGTAACATTTCTGCAATAAATATAGATATAATTTGGGATAAGCACATTAATGCATCATATATGAACTTATCATAAAAGGGAGCACACTGCTGCTGGCACGAGCAGCAGTTGTGACTGTCTAATTGTTCACCATACCACAATATACATTATACGTTGTGTAACATACATTGTATACATATACATATACATACTTATATGTATATGTATACTTATACATATACATATACATTGTATACATTATACATTGTATAATGGTACTGATTTGTATTAACAAGCAGCCATTAGTCATAGCTAAACCACATTAAGTATTGACTTAGATGGTTTGAGCAAATATATTAAGCTGCTTAATGAACATACCGAGAATACACACTTGTTATTTTTGCCTCATATTGCTGCATCTAATTATTTGCAGCATACACCTGCATCACCTTTGGGTCTAATGACACAAAGGTCAAAGCCAGCCTGGCGACCATGCTTGCCAAGGGGAAGTAGTGTAAATATTTCATACCCTTCAATAATAGCATAAGACGTGTATTTTAAGAAATTCATCTGTTATATCGTGCAATAAAAACAGTTAATTCATTGCCGGTGCATTTGTTTTCTTTTTGCACTGCATGATTCAGTACTTCAATTTTGTCTGTTTATGCAACATATATGAGAGCACAGCTGGTTCAGGAGCATTATTAATCTGCTAATGTTAATGCATAAGTGCTGATGAAAAGCAACAGGTGCACATGCATAAATACATTTAAAATTTTTTGCTACCACATGTAAACAAGTATGAAAACTAACTTGTAGATAGCAGATAGCTATGGACTTGTGGCCTTATACACTCTTTGTAGACTTGTCTATAAAATGTGTGTGTCTATAGACTGTCTATAGAATAATGAAAAATTCATATTCATTGACAAATATCTGCAGAATGTCATAGAAAAAAGTGTTTAGGAATATATAGTTCTCTTATTGTAGACTGAAGCCTATAGAATTTCTATAGACAAATGTCTATAGGTAGTCTATAGACATTTGCTTATAGACATTTTATAGACTTCAGTCTACAAAAACCCATAGTTCTATTTTTGTAGACTGAAGCCTATGGAATGTCTATAGACTATATATAGACATTTGTCTATAGACATTTTATAGAATTCAGTCTACAAATGTAGAACTGTATATATAGTTCTACGTTTGTAGACTGAAGTCTATAAGATGTCTATAGGTAGTCTGTAGACATTTGTCTATAGACATGCTATAAACTTGAGTCTACAAACATAGAACAGTATAACCTTATACACTTTTGTCTATAAACATTCTGGGAACATTTGTCTACAAATGTGAATTTTCATTAATCTATAGACACTCTATAAACAGTCTATATCTCACTTTTTATACACTAGTCTACAGTGCATGGCCATAAGTCTATAGACTGTCTATAGACTGGTTTATAGAAATAGTCTATAGATAGTCTATAGACATTTCTCTATAGACATTCTATAAACTTGTCTACAAATGTAGAACTATGAGCCTATACACTTGTCTATAGACATTCTGCAGACAATTGTCTACAAACATGAATTTTCATTATTCTATAGACAGTCTATAGACAGTATATAGAGAGTCTATGGACTCAGACTTTTTATAAACTATTCTATAAAAAGTTTATCGCCATAAGTCTATAGACTGTCTATAGAGAGTCTATAGGAAGTCTATAGACTCAGACTTTTATAGACTAGTCTATAAAAAGTGTATGGCCATAAGTCTATAGACTAGTGTAAAGAAATGTCTATAGACAGTCTATAGACTTCATAGACAAATGTCTATAGACCTTCTATAAAAAAATTTGTAAGGGGAGTGTCCATGACGGTAATAACAGCACCTTTAGAAAGCAAAATTGGCTCATTGTTTGCGTTGAGTAAAGCCAAAATGGCCGTTCCGTTGGTAAAGCGAACAAGGTTTAATGCTAGTGCAATTCATTTGCGCATGCAACAGGCTGATGGAAGAACTAGGAAGTCACCATCGGCCATTTTATCAGAAGTAATCTACAGGAAGTTGCTAGCGGTCAGGTGGCACCTGCTCAGCTGGCTAAGCAGATTGCTGCCCTGGGGGAATCCTGTATTGGTAAGTCGCCATTGGCTCTCTCTGATAAAGAATTTAAATGTTTACGCACGCCTTAAATAGCACTTATTTTTCGCTTTGAATGTATTACTGTTCACGTAGCTGTGACTCATGATGCCTGAAGGTATAAGTACGGCCTGGTTTGCTATAATAAACGTTGTTGAAAGTAAGTGCTGTGTGTCTTCTTTTACCCTCTCTTTTAATCGTGCTACCGTAAACCTATTCAAGGTACGCTAAAGTTTTGATTGGTAAGCAATAATTTTTGCTGTCATTTGTATTGCCGTAACTTCGTTCGCCGCGCTTAGCAAGCTTCAAATGCGTGGGAAGTAACGTGGAGCCCTTCAATCTTATATTTTAGAGCGCAGCTCTTTGGCGTCCGTTCCTGGGTTTCGCGTCGTCGTCGGCGTCGTCGTCGGCGTCGGCGTCGTCGTCGGCCTCGTAACCAGCTCCGCCCCCCTTTCATCCCCCCAGCGCTAGCAGCGACCGACTGATACCGCTGGATGCCGCTGACGCCGCTAGAGAGTCAAGATAACGTGACTGCATAGAACACCGTCGCCGCCATGCAGAAAGAGGAGGAAAGGGTCCCCCCCCCCTGTTCTTGTGTGGCGGATAGCTGGGGTTGACTCACTATCGCCGTCAGCGGCATCAGTCAGTCGCTGCTATCTCTTCCCTCCTCCCTTTATCGTGTTGTCCGCTTGCTGCGCGCGCTTCTGCCCCCATCGTTTGCCGCTGGGTGTACACGCCGCCCCCCTCCGCTTCCGCTTACTGCTGGTTGCTCTCGACGGCGGCGATGAGCCTCCGCTTCGGCGGCGCGAACTGCAGGGTCTTCTCGGCGGCGGCGATGAGCTTCTGCTTCAGCCTCGCTTACTGCTGGTTGCTCTCGACGGCGGCGATGAGCCTCCGCTTCGGCGGCGCGAACGGCAGGGTCTTCTCGGCGGCGGCGCTTAGCCTCTGCTTCCCCCACGGCTGTGACAACCTCGCGAGGCACTTGTATAGATCTCGTCTTTGAGAATCAAGCATTGGTGTACCAAGTCGAACATATATCAGTCTATTTCTCCGACCGCAAAGCTTCCTTCATGACTGTCAAGAACTGTTAGTGGAGTCTTTGTTAAAGGAATACGTGTGAAAAATAAAAAAAAAATTATGTGATAGCGCATACATGTGTTGCTCGATTTCTTTGCCTCAATCTATCCAAAAGGTGAAACAGCTTATTTGCTGCGCTCAAATTTCGCATTAGGAAGTAACGTAATCGTCGGTAATTTTTTTTTCATAGGAGAAAGGTGGCATAAAGAAACGTTTCAAGTAGACAGTCTCAATGCAAACGCCCAAAGTGCCAGACAGCTTATGTGCTGTCACAGCAACAACGTGCTGTGATGCTTTCATTTGATATGAACGTTTATTTGTAGATTTATTCAGAAGAGACTGAATATACAATTTAGAGGAATAAGCGTTGTTTTATTTCATGCAAGATTTGGAGCGTATATAAGTATGTCGTTAATGACAGGCAACAAGTGCCGGAAATAAAATCAGCATGTCGCAGCAGCCACAAATGTATTCCTGGGCTGCAATATATCACTGACCGAGCATCTGCGCGGGTTCTGACATCACTGTTTATTAATATTTTTTGCGTATCGATTGATGTAGTGCGATGAGATCTTGCCTTACAATCGCCGTCATGGGAGGACTTTTTACTCTTCCTTCTACAGCAAACACATACCTAATTTTCTTCATTAAATGAACACTCCCAGAGCCATTAGCGTATCAGAATTGTTTGTTAGAGGTTGGTACATTTAATTTGAAATGCAGCGACGGCGTAGGTAATGAAGGAAACAAATGGTGCACTGCAACATGTACAAAGTGAAACCCAAGCTTCAAAAGAGCAACGGCTTAACTTACCTCGAGATGTTCCCGGTATCCAGCAACTTGCGCAGCGCGGCCGCAACATTAACTTCCCGTTTCTTCGTACAAAACACTGAAAGCACGAGTAAATTACGCCCGCCGCACTTCTCACGCAAACAACGATTTAAAAAAAAAGGGGGGGGGGGGTGAAGCTGCGCAAGGCCGCAACACAGCCAGAACTGGCTTCGCGATCGACTATAGGCTCGTTTCGGCTCGCGATCGACGTCTGGTATGGCTTCAAATTTGAAGTTATAAAACGCTAATTCTTTATTATTAATATTTCCCCATTTTGGCACAATTTTCCGCAACAAAGTCAACGAGTTTCGGTACAGGCAGCAGCGTTCTAATTTTTTTTTTTTTAGAAAGAAATGCTCTTGGTTTTCGACCGCGGCGCATCACTGGCGGTGACGCAAAAACTGGCCCCACTGTCCGAGGCACGGTGTAAATCTGTCCATTCTTTAGGTGCGAACACGTCGCAACAAATGCCATCGCGAGCACGACCACATGTCCCTGCACACGACCTTTATAAGAGTGCACTTACAGAGACCGGTGATCGCAGCGTCATCAAGTGAAAAATTGGCGCAACATACCAGTGAAATGTTAAATTCTGGGGCAGAAAGAAAGGAAGCTGTTACGTCATCATGGCAATTAACGGACAGTCCACTCGGTTGTCGCGCACAGGCCGGGCGCGAATACTTCTTTCTGCCTTGTCAGTGGCAGGCTGTTAACGCATTGTTACTTACGGAGATATGTTTGAATAGCGCGCCAAAGGTATATCTTTTTAGTAGGGTCTTTCTGTCACTTCGCAGGAAACCGTGCGCCGACGACGGCCGAAGACCTGAGTAAGGAACACCGCCGTTTCGTTTTATTCGTTGCGCAAATCAAGAGCGTGCAGAAAACTACGCCAGAACAGCGAACACTTCCCACACAAAGAGCATTGCCGCCTCCCGTGTGAGAGACCCACGATCGCAGAGTCATCTCGTGGCGCCGTTTCAAAATAGGGCACATTATCGGGCCTGCGAGGGTGAAAGCTTGAGCGAGCTGCTAATACGCGTGGTTCGTGGCGCTCTTCTTCACCGCGCTTTTTCTAAGGCCATGAATGCGCTGCGCAAAACACCGCCATGACTTGTTAGACTGCCGAGATTTCTGTAAGCGCATTTGCGTCCTTTTACGTTCTTTTATGCATGTAGCGTGCGTGCGTTCGTGCGTGTGCGTGTGTGTGTGTGTGTGTGTGTGTGTGCGTGCGTGCGTGCGTGCGTGCGTGCGTGCGTGCGTGCGTGCGTGCGTGCGTGTGTGTGTGTGTGTGTGTGTGTGTGTGTGTGTGTGTGTGTGTGTGTGTGTGTGTGTGTGTGTGTGTGTGTGTGTGTGTGTGTGTGTGTGTGTGTGTGTGTGTGTGTTTGCGATTATACAGAGGACACACACTACGTTTCGTTAACTATTTATTGCCCACCATGAGTGTAGTATGGACTCGAAAGCAATAATATTAGATATATGATACTACGACATGTAATATATGCTCAATGCCATCACGAGACCGGCAGAAAGGTCTAGTGCAAACTCTGGATACACGCGAAATCGAATTAAAATAAATTCTTGGGTTTTACGTGCCAAAACCGCGATCCGTTTATGGGCTGCAGGGGGGGACTTCGGATTCGTTTTGGTCACCTGCGGTTCTTTAACGTGCCACCCAGTGACCAGTGCACAATTTCTTTTTCTTTTTTTTCTTTTCTTTTTGCATTTCGCTCCCACCGAAATGCTGCCGCCGCGGCCGGGACACGAACCAGCCACTTCGTGCCTGTCAGCGCAACACGTCACATGCACTAACGCAGCGCGACAGATAGAGATACACGCATCAGCCTGAGCACGTTCGTTGAGAAATGGAGTATGAAGTGTCATTGTGCCATTTATTTTCCAGGTACAACGTTCGAGCAATGAATTCGCTTCACCGTGCGTACCACGCTGTTGTATTGACTGAGCAAGACTATATCTAGTAAGACAAAAGCGCAGCGAAAACCCCATCACCGTAACATACCAAGTAAACTCATAAAATTCTTCTCATATCCTCTTAAGTTCTCCAATTTGCGTACTCTTTAAGCACGATGGGGCTAGCTCACTGCATTAGATTACCATATTACGCAGTGAATAAGTAAGAGAGGTAATCTCTAACTGTTTCTTCATATTTAGTTTAGGCATTCAACGGATCCATTAGGAAGCTGTACACTATATGCGACACCTTCACTGATCTGTCCACCTCATCGCAAGGAAATACTTCCGAGGAGAGGCATATACCGAACATTCGGAGCTCCGTTTCGAAAGTATACCAACAAAATCTATCTGTTGTCATCTCGATGCGTCAGCATATTTGACGCTACTGGGACTAATAAAAGCGGAATAGCATCCCTTTCGAAAACTGAACCTCATGACACATTGTGATCACTGCAGTAAATCATTTACCGCAAGGCATCGCGCTTCGACGAATCTCATACGATGGAGAGGACAAATCAGCGCGCGAACACGACTGCTCTCGTTCACGTCTCTTCCATCTTCTACAGTGTAAGCGTGGCCTTCTAGATCCGACGGAAGCACCTCTAAATGTGCCTTGTTGCGATCTCCGAGTCCACAGCGTAAAAATGCGCCATGGACTGCCAGCAAGCCCATCTTGACGCAGCGTTCTCCGTATTCTTCACATATTCTACCATTTCTTGCTTCCTTCTTCCGACAACGCCACTGCCTGCATCTTTATACCGAGGTCGTATAACGTGCAAAGCGCTTAACAGATGACGAGAAGTTCCTTGACGGAAAACCCGTGTAGGGTCAACTGTTTATTATTGATATAGCAGTAGAGGTCACTTTTCGAACCCATGTACTCCTCTCGGAATTGAGGTAGGGTGTGAAACACCAAACGATTCACGCGAAGAGGACGCCATGTCGGTGAGCGAAAAAAATATATATATATGTCGCTAAGTTTGGACGCCGTATCAAACATGGCTGTCGTGATCGCACTATTTCTGGTACATCATAAACGCGCATTCAGAAATTTATTCGCTCGTTTTGCCGAATGGGACACATATCGGACACTTATTGAAGTTCTTCAGACCAGCTGTTGAAAGCCTGGATGCAATATATGTCGGACAAGTACATTTCAGCTCGAAGGAGACGGCAACAAATTTTAGAAAAAGAACGCATAGACATAAATAAAATGAAGGTCCGTCATAAGCGCCATAGGAGCCGAGCGCTTACAAAGGGCAACGACACAGCTTGAAAACAGGTTGGGTCACATAAGGCAACAGAGACGTCATTTCATAGTTATCACTGTATTCCACTGCCCTCGATCCGCGCTTCGGCGGTGCTCTTCCAATAAGTTAGTGTCTGCCTTGCAGCTGTCGTCCTTTCCTAGCTCCAATGTCAGCGCTTCGTGGTCGACAAATGTCGAGGATACATACTGCCCGACCTCAGCTACACACTAGGTTTTAGTCAGCAGCACGTCGTCCTTTTGCGCTGCGCTCAGTTTACAAGAAATGTCGGACCGACCTGTCCCAGCGATCCATTAGTGTGACCGATAGCCCAGAGATAAATTTTAGCAAAGGTCTACGCACACAACTTGAGACTGTGCCAATATATCAGGTTTGATTTCAAAACTTATCAATTGATGGATAACCCATCGGCCCATCTATTGTATTACCATCAGATCTTCTAAGGCGTACAGCCCAGGCGAAGCAAGTTCATCTGCTTGAGACATGCCAGTATCGAAATTCATGAGAAGAAAACGTTGACGACAACGGAAGTCAGGGACACATGCTGTGATCTCCAGTTCTCACCTGACGAAGTCGCTTAGTGGGTAGGCACATAACTGTTCAACAGGAGATCATGAGGACAAACTCCAGCGGCACCATGAAGAAAAACCACAACAATCCTCAAAGCCAGATACAATTCACTATTTCAAAGCACAGAACTGTTTACGCCATGCGCGGTATTTTCTACGCATAGTATTCTTTATTATTTATTACACATGTTGCAGGGCACACGTGACCCTTGCCGGATAGCGTTTGCTTCCACTATCACTGTCATCATTCCTATGCTTGACGAACAAAACAATACCTTCAAAGAACGCATGGTACATACCCGTATTGACCAAGTTGTAAGATATACAAACCAATGTGGGGCTCCAATACAATAAATGTAACACAGTCCGTGTGACATGATAATGTAAGCACCCATTCTACCTTCTTTGATCTTCACATTGTATGCCTGCAGAGTAATATCCGAACATCTTCACAACGAGACATATCCTTGTCCCGTCAACATACCACAGCCTGCACGGCTAAAAGACGTCGTAAATTATATCACGCAGCCTTTAACACGCCGGTTCTGACGTTGTATTGCTACACTTCTGCTGTTTTTACCGCGCGCGTCAAGTCGAATTACTCGGTGATCTTGCATAGGCCAGAACAAATAAAAACTGAATATCTAGTCCGCTGAGCGACATTATCAGCTACCACGAGATATGAAGTAAACATGGAATTAATGACCGCAACTGCTTACAAGCAGCCCCTTATGCCCTCTAGTTCCTTCCGTAACACTGTTTCTTTTCTTTTTTTTTATTTCCAACGCAGCACCGTCGTAAGCCAATGTAACAGTACGGAATCGTAGTACACCACATTCGCTCAGTGTGCCAGCCATGAATTGCAGCCAGACCTATGTAATCCGGAGGATAACAGAAATTTGTTTAGCTCATTCCTGAGAAAATACTCTCAGCAAGAGCTTATTTGTAAAATTAAGTGTGAGACTTTAAGTAAGGAAGGAGTGGTTCTTCAATATGTGGTCACTGCATTCCTTTTTTTTTTTCATTCTGGGGTTTTCGTGCCAAAACCACGGTATGATTACGAATCACATAGTAGCGGGGCTTAATTTTCCGGCTTAATTTTCACCATGTCGGGCTCTTTAACGTGCACCCAATCTACGGTATACGGACATTTTTGCATTTTGCCCTTAAATAATTGCTGCCGCGTCCGCCGGGATTCAACCCCGCGCCCTCGGACAAAGCAGTTCAACGCCAAAGCCACTATGCCACCACGGCGGATACCACAGAATTTATAAAATTTGACTAACTAAGCAATAATGTCGTATATTAGGATAGTCTTCTTCCGAATTTTAGTGGCACAGTGCTAAAGTTTCTTAGATACAAAAATCAAATAAGAAGCGGTGCTGGTCAAGTAATCAGTAATCGTCGACGAAAATTAATTTCATCCACTCTAGTGAGATCTTTAGAAGCCGCACTACACATTTGAGCCGGAAACAATGCTTTAGGCAGTGGCATACATCAAATGACAAACTTTTTTGTTCTTGTTAAAAGCTTCACCCCAACAGAGATGCATGGAACGATGGTAACCTTGAGGTAAGCTAATACGTCAAACAGTTCCTACTGCCGTACTATACTTACATTGACATGCCACGCGATCTTGTACCTGAATGCACTTTATGCAGAATCAAATCAGGCCGCATGTCAAATAAAAATAAATGATATGGCAACAAGGATGCTATCTGGACAAGCAAATAATTCCTCAAGAACTGATTATCGAGGAAGCATTACAAACGCCAATTTCCTTTCTTGTGGAAAAGGAAAAAATTAGGGATGAAAAATATTGCATGAAAGACCATATCTTCCTGTTTCCTCGCATGCACAAAGCTTCGAACGTTTCGACGCGAAGTAGGTTCCTTGCTCAAAAATTGTGACAGAGAAAGACGTGCCACATTCTTGCACGTTGTGGAAAAACAAAGAACTGCAAGCTTAGAGCCAGCTTTTACGCTCGCCGCCATACTTTTGGCGCGGGAAAAATGTGGCTGCACGCGCAATATCAGGCTCATGCTGAAAAAAGCTCATCCCTTCAGAATTCCAAACTTGGGTAGAACGCGTTCGCACGAGAATTATGCTGTGAATCTGAACAGACAGCTCAAACGAGCCAACGGCCGAGTGCTACCCCGCAATGTACGCCAGACGCCATGGAAGGCTACGTGTCTGCGTCGCGCATCGCTTGTTAGATGTCCCCGCTATGTCACGTGCCAAGTGACCTGGAAGCTTTACGGTAGAGCTGTCTCACACTATTCGTTAGGATTTTGGTGACTTTTTTTCATTATTTCGTCAAGAAAGCACAAAGGCACGGTAAAATATGCAAGATACTACTCGTCAACTTCACTGAGGTATGCTGACTGGTAGATGTATGCACCAAGTCGCACCGACTTCTATAAAAACAATGTTAATGCGTCCCCGTATAGTAACGAAAGAAAAAAAGACAGAGAGAACGCTCACATGTCCTCACTCTGCCGAACGAATGCAGGATATGTCACATCGGCAGACACATGTCACTTGCAGTCCCCACTCAGTACACCGCAGGTGCTACAAATAAAAATTGTCACACCCACGTAAATCTGTAAAAAAATAACTCATACTCTGTCAGCAATACATTTCGTAAGAAGTAATCACAGAAAAAAGCACCCACATACAAAAGCATCAAGAAAATAAGCGATACTAAAGCCTGATATCTCATTGGAGGAACATGGAAGAAGCGTACTGTACAAACTCACAAACGCACAAATATACCGGCTGTTTTGGCGACCCCTTTCAAATATTTTTAAGAATTGCCTGTGGCAAATAGCACAATTCTAGTTATTGAGCTGGCCTACTCGAAGAGGCGGACATTAGTTGTACAAGAAAATTGAAATGCATAATCGACTAATTAACAAAAATTCACTAATCATATTTTCTAACTAATTACGTTTTAACTAAAACCAAATTCTAGCGGAGGAGTTCGCAAGCCGGATCCACTTGCAACAAATTCTCAGGATGACGCCAGTTTCAATACACGAATTCCAGAACTTTGCGAAGAAGTGCATAGACGTTCCAGATACTTTTGTGCTTCAATGCATAAAACGACGTTTTCTTATTGATAAGTTGAACGGCAGTGAATTTTTACCGCAAGTGTGACGACGCATACCTCGTAAATGGTGTCGCCCACACAATTCCTTTAAAGTGGATATGCCTGGCAGTTTCCCCGGCTAGAACTTGTAAATACCAATATACACCATAAGGTAATTAGTTAAAATTTAATTAGTGATTTCTGTTAATTTATCGACTATACATTTCAATTTTTTTGTGCAAGTAATACCTGCCTCTTCGAGCAGGCGAGCTCATGGGTTAGAATTGTGGTAGCTATCATAGGCAAATTAAAAAAAATAATTGAAAGTGTTCGCTGAAACATCCTGTCTATATGCGTACCTTTCGAACAACAAAAAAAAGGAAATATCAGCGGAAAACAATACGAAAAGGTAAGAAAGATATCAGCCCACTTTAAAACCTTATAACCTGTGGACACTAGGACAACATGTTAACAGTGTGATCACGGCGATAGCATAGGTAAGTTTACTCTGCAAAACAGAAACGACAATAACAGGAGGACGAGTGTAACACATCGAAAGCAATGAAACACAAATAGAAAACTATAGCATATTCTTGCGCATACCCTAATGTATGGAAGTAATTATTTAACTCGGAAACTTAGGGGCGCTCTAAGTAGTCGTTAAAATATTAGTTCAGAATAATGCGCAATCGAAACTTACAGATTTCTGTAAAACACTGAGTGCAGCGTTTAATTTGTTTTGCTTTTATTTCCTCGGACTATAGTGTATGAGACTTCCCGGTCATCTAAACAATATTATTCGTAAATCTACGCGGCCCTGCAGAGACGACACTCGAGAGCATGGCAGCTGTGGAACAGACGAATACGTATATTATACTAATTTAGTTCTAAATCACCTTGAAATTATGAGAACAAAGAAAAACTGCGCAAAAAAGAACAAGACAGAGAAAGAAACACACGACACAGGCGCAGACTAACAGCTGGTTTAATGCTCCAACGCCACTTTCCTACCAACAACGCATGTCGCATGCGTTCTGTGGTTGGTAGGAAAGTGGTGTTGGAGCATTAAACCAGTTGTTAGTCTGCGCCTGTGTCGTGTGGTTCTTTCTCTGTCTTGTTCTTTTTTGCGCAGTTTTTCTTTGTTCTCATAATGTCATACCAACTAGCCCCTCACCGTACGCTTCTAGACTTCACCTTTAAATGCTGTTTCTTGTTATGTTCACTACCGTGAGATTATGAAAGAGTAAAATCTGGTGCCGTGTAGCAGTATAATGCTAGTATGTTCGCGTGATATGAAATAAGCAAGACGGCCGGCTTACGTGTGCGTTATTTTTTACTGTTCTCACGTGTGCCTGTCAATGGAGCCCAGCAACCCTGAGAAATAAACGGAGTGTTTGGAAGCACGCTCTAGGCCCTCTCTGTTTCTGTACAGTACTAGCTGTACAGCTGTACAGTACTAAACTTGATAAGACACTAAGTCGCAGAGCTCACCATACCTTACGTTGGGTCTCCGAAATCATGCCTGTAAATTGTCTTACGTCCTTGTGATTGGTGGAGTCCCCTTTGGGAGCATTCTACGTAGAACTGTTCATATGAATAAACTGTGACTGGAATGAGTTACTCACAAGAATGATCTCAGAATGAGTTCGGGGCTTCATGATCGCCACGATGTTTAGAAGATGGCTTCGAAAGTCCTAACAAAGTTGTGATATCTGTTCGAACGTAACTCCAGTTCCCGGGAATAATTTCCGAGACACGGAAGAAAAGAAGTTTCACTAGTGAGCCGGAAACCCGGAAGCAATGAACAAAAACCATATCTACATGCAAAGATTCTTAAACAGCTTCAAAGTACTGCCCGCATATCTGACTCTTGAGCTGGTCGCGCCAATGTATTTCGGATGCGGCACATTTTATTAGCCAAATTCGGGTTTCAAAACTTCCAAATACATGTCGCATGCAGTTCGCAACAAAGTAAACAGTCGAAAACACGAACCTCAAAAGCTAAGAAGTCAACGTGCGGCGTTTGCAGCACATACCATAATTAGGAAACCAACCCTCAAAACTATCTATACCCGCCATATTCGCATATGTAGCAAACTGCTTATATATTCAATGACCTCCAAGTTTTGAAAGAACTCTGCCTTTGCATCGACTTGTCGCATCTCTATGTCTTTGACGTGAAACGTCTTCAAAATCGGTCATTCCCCGTACTAAAGCCGCATGTAACAGAAGCATCTTCAATGAAAATCCCCCCCCCCGCCCTAGTGCCCGTACCCTCCGTAGCACGCCCTAGACGTTTCGCGTGCCCAAATGCGGCTGCATCTCTGATGCAGCCGCATTTGTAAAGTTGATTGTAAAGTTGAAAAGTTGATTGTAAAGTTTATTGTAACGTTGATTTGTAAAGTTGAGTGTAAAGTTCATTGATGCAGCCGGCTTGTAAAGTGAGCGCTGAGAGCGACTTTCTCAGCGCTCACTTTACAAGCCGTCCTTTACTGAGCAATGCGAAACAAAAGTCTGTGCACTTTAAGGCAGTAAAGGAAGACCTCTGCTTGCTCCATCCCCTTGCAGGCGTGAGTCACTCGCGCGCGCAAAATGCATCAGAGCTGCAAACATGCAATTCTCGACGCTGCCGTGTCGGTGGCGCCATCGTGTGGCGGCGCCCGTTAACACACACAGCACGCCTCCCACCCGTGCACATTTTGGTCACAGAAAAGCGGCCGGAAGCCACACCGAAGAGCATTACATCTGCAAGCTTTTGGACATCGCGGGGGGAACTGCAGATCACCAACGTTCGAATGTCTTTTTGAGCTATATTGTATTAGAGCTGCAACGTTTACTTCTTTTTTTGCCACCATTTCCGAAATTTATTGTCTGTATCGCAGGTCGTAGAATAAGTACTCCAGAGCATTAGGAGTGGCATGTAGCGGTATTTAACAAACAAAACAGGGTTTATATGGCGTTGTCGAAACACGCGACCAGAAGCAAGGCCTGGTCGGTGTAAAGCCCCTCCATAAGCGGCGGTGGCGCGTAGATGCAGGGTCTTTAGGTCGGTGTAGCGTGAAGTGCCATTTAAGTACGCAGTCTGCACTTGCACAGCAGATCGAGCTTCGCGACATAGGGGCTTACGCCTGTACGTAACAGTTTTTTTCTTAAAGCGAAAGCTTTACTGGCCGCGAACTTGCGATTTCGCCATGGCGGTGCTCCGAGGAGGCACATGACGTCACAACGCACGCCTCGCCGCGGATATTTTTCTCTCGCTCGCTCCCTAGTCACTACTGCGCATGCGCCACTAGTAGCACCGAGCCACAGGTGTTCCACCACTGCGCAGCGCCGCCCCTTTCTTCTGCCGCCGTTTGGTATGACGTCACACCGTGTTCCTCGTCGCTGCGCTCGCCTCTGCTCGCTTTGCCAGCTGCGTCGCAAGCCTGATAACATGTCAGAGGATTGAAAAGGAGAGCTCGCGTGCGCCGCAACCACAGTTGACGCGGCAGTATGGACGGCGAAAATTCTGATAAGCAGGAGGAGGCCTGGAATCGACATCGGAACGATATGAAGAGGAAACGAATCGCCCAGGAAACACGACCAGCGCGCCGAACGACCGGCTAAACGCCGCAAAATAGCTAGACAACCAGACTAACCTGGACTTGCAATCAAGATTAACCAAGGCGAACCATAGCTTTCGCTACGTATATCCTGGCATAGCCGGGCTAAGCCAGTGCTAGTTTTTTTTTAGTTAGAACGTGCTCCAGCGCGTTGCAGGCGGAAGGACTCTATAATTCTTCAGCACCGCGTAGCCGTCGATGTTATGCATAGCACGTTCGCCGTGCACTCTCCAGCGCGATCCCACATACCAGCGTGGCGCCGGACGACAGACTGCGCTGTGATCGCAAAATGGCGGTGGGCTCAATGAAACGGTCTATAACCGTAATGTCGAACGGCGATGGGCCTAGACGCGCTGCCACTGCTCTGATAGGCGAGTCGTCCGAACGTTGGCGATACTTATGTGCAACGTGTTATTCTCGTATGTCTAGCCCTGAACTCTAAAAAGGTACCACTCGCGTGACCACAATCAGAGCTGTCTCTACGCCATGCGGTGTGCCCCACCAGCGTACATCGCCATCGAGGTAACTATAGTCGGGTACAAATTTAGAAAAAAGGGGAGGCCCCGACCAGATGACCGAAGCGCGACAGCCGATTGCCTCCGCGACTAAAATGGTCCCGCTCAAAAAATCGTGCTTCTAAAACGCGTAATTCTCGGTGTAAATAAAGACTTTTGTATTTTGATGACTAGTTGGTAGAGCTCTCGTGATTGGAATGTTACAGCACATGCCGGATCACGAGAGAAAAGTAACGCCGTGCCTTCTACAACGCTGCGGTCGTATACTTTTTAGCTTGGTTGCAAGGGACATTACTAGAAAGAGCAGATCTGCATGACTTTAGCGCTGGTTTACATGTACACGGCACGTTTACTGCTCGTTTTCTGAGCTTAAAATGAATCAGTCGATGTTTAACGAGTACTTAAAAAAAGAACAATGCATTTATCGAAACCATTACAAACCATGGGCGAGAAGACGGTCTAGGGGAGGGAAGATACAAAAATGCTTCATTCATCGTTTCAAATAAATACCCTTGGTTAAATTTTAAAGAAGCATAAGATTTATATTTTTTCTCGACTGCGAAATTCTCGACTGCGATTGGCTCCCTCGCGCATTTTGCTCAATGGAGCCAATCACGACCGAGAAGTTCGATCCGTATCTGCCCTGATCGCGATCAGAAGTGTACGTGTGACACCGGTATTAAGTCTCGAGTGGTGCCTGCGCAAGGGCACATCGCTGACTCGAGAGAGCTAAAAGAAACGAACTACTCTAATAAAAGCTTGTGCTGTCAGCTGTTTGATGCGTTACCGTTACGTACCTTACGCGCATATTTCGCCTCCTGGCCGCATCAAATGGCAGCTGGTCTGTTCATGTGAGTGATATTGCCTCCATCAGGATCGTCAGTGTGTGCACGGAACCATTCAGTAATCTGGTTCATGGAAGGATGCACGAAAGAACGAGGACATAAGAAAACACTGGCATGACGAGCTGTTCCGTCAGATCGTGTTACTACGCGATTTTTTTTTTTTCAAGACCATCCCGCTCGAGAGAGATGGTCTTAGAGCAGCTTTGCTACTGCATTTTTACAGCTTTGCTGCACCTCATTTAGTCATCACCTGCATACTTTTTAATAAGACAAATGGCATCACTGCGCGGAAGAGCGTCTCTTGAATGATGAAGTGACTAGCGCAAGAGTGATTAGCGCAAGGACAAGCGCTAACTTCCAACTGGTGTTCATTACAAAAAGGTATATATATATATATATATATATATATATATATATATATATATATATATATATATATATATATATATATATATATATATATATACTCTCGCGCACTTGTTCATAATCAGTTACAATCGTGCAAGTCACCATGGTCATCGCAAATAAACAAGAACGCACCAAAGCCGCGCCAAGACCTAAAGCGGCCTCCCACAAACAGACCCCAAGTATGCAAATTCTCTAACAGTCAATGCTAGGGATGGTTTGCTATCGCAGTTGCCTTCTACGATAGCCGCTGTCTCAATGATGAGTCTAGTACGTGTTTTCTTGCGCGTCGCTTGCTATTATTTCTGTTTTTTCAAAGACTGGATGATATTTGCATTGCAAGCAATGTATTTCAAGGAAACCCCCTCTCCCTTTTTGTACTTTCTGATTATGTTCCTGTAGTCTCACGTTCAGGCACCTTCCCGTTTGTCCCGCGTAACGCTGCCCACAGGAAAGAGGTATGCTATACACTACTCCTCTTGACCGATCGACGAAACCCTTTCTGTGCGCAATGTTGCGTGATTTTGATTGTCTGATGACAGGGCTTGTTTTGGCGCATAGCTGAGATAACTTGTGGGGCGCAGAGAAAACGACAGAAACTCTCGCCCTTTGGCCGTTATTGACTGGTAAAGAATTTGCATACTTGGGGTCTGCTTGTAGGAGGCCGCCTCAGACCTAGGCGCGGCATTGGTGCGTTCTTGTTTATTTGTGACGACCATGGTGACTCCACGATTGTAACTGATTATGATCAAGTGCGCGAGAGAACATATACCTACCTTTTTGTAATAAACACCAGGTGGAAGTTAGCGCTTGTCCTTGTCGCCTTTTTAGTGTCCCATGTTCACTCTAGCGCTAGTCACTTCAGAATGGAATACCAACTGGTCAGGGCTCACACCCTGCTTCAGTTCGTCTCTTGAAGTTTCCCAAGAGTCAGTGCCGCCATGCCTGCTGCATACACGCGCTTACCTATACGCTTTCTTGACGCTGTTAAAACGATTAAGACGCGGCACCAGCCCTGCTACTGCTTGATGCAGGGTCACTATGATACGAAAAGTAAAAATAACAAAAAAATTAAAGCAGCAAGTGTGGTCAAACGTTGGCAAGCGCGACATGCGGACCTGCCTCGTAAGATAAGTAGAATAAATCGGCGTCCTGAAGACAGCTTAGCCTCAGTAGACTGGTGTTACGCGGTGAAGCACACTCAACAGTATTGCAGTGAAGCATGTCAAAAGTGAAAGGGGCCATTGTCACGTGACATATTTGTGCAGTTGACATAAAAATTGTAACAGAGGAAACACATGCAACCACAAAGTAACAAGGACGAGACACAAGCGCTTGTGTCTCGTCCTTGTTACTTTGTGGTTGCATGTGTTTGCGCTGTTACAATTTTTATGTCAAGTATGCACCAACTCGCCCAGAAATAAGTTTTAATGAATATATGTGTACCTTACTTAATTATGCAAGCGTGCACCCGCCATCTACTTTTACATTATGCGAGTTGAGGCGCCTAATAAGTGTACTGGCAGGCCTTCAGAGCTATTTTGCACGTGGCTGTGACGCTTTGAACCGTTGTAATATTGTCGAACTCGTAAGCCAATGTCTGCACGCTCATTTTTCAGAACTGTTGATTTCTTCAATAATAGCTACATAATTTCGTAGTTGCCTGTGCGACTGCTTTGGCCATTTGCAAGTCGAGGTGTCCTTTTTAGCCGAGCGAAGTTTTCGAAAGCGAAACAAAGCTTTTGCATCAGTAGTGCCGTCACCCACTTACAACACAGTCAATGAATGACATTTTGTATGTCACTGGGACACCACCGAAAGCGGGGTATATATACTCACTCGCATGCGTGCAGCTGCGTAACTAGCCGTGAGATCAGCGTGCCTCTTGAGGAGCTGCTTTGCATCAAATGCTAGGCACTCTTGCTATGCTGGACCGCAAAACATTCTGTATGACTAAATGCATAACATATTTGCAGGGCGGCGAAGTTAACCATACGAAATCGAATTTCACAACGCGTTTTAGACTCTTGCCTATCTATTAGCCAGTACCAAATGCTTGTCGTTACGTCGTTTGGCAAAGTTCTTACCGGTAATTCTTGCCCGTTAGGAGTGGGAGAGACTACCACATGTGAAAACTGCCAACGAAATCAGTTGGTGTGCTGAAGGTAAGCTATCCCGTCTAAACATTTGCATTTGCCTTTTCGGCCAGTTATCACCGCAACATATTTGTGTATCGCGGTGAAACATGCCAATATAGGGAAGGGTTCACGCCAAACGGGAATGTAGGGTTTAAGCCAGCGACGAACCTAATGTTCTAGTTTCAACAAAGCAGATTTTCATCACAGGATGATGTTTTGACAACTCTTGTTGGCTAAAGCCATGCATCCCAGATTAGCTCTTGCCACTATTAATATGCTTTACCGCATTACAGAAGATGCCTCACTGCAAGACACGCCCACCGCTGTTAGCCGAAAGCCTACGTGACCACACTGTGTATTGCGGTGAAACATACTAAAGCAAATTTGTCACTTTAGAATGTAAAGACCCTCGCCATTCGCTTTCTTGATATTATGAAACTCAGTATGAGAGCATATTCACACTAAAAACAGCCACATTGAAATGGAGACGTGAACATTGATGGCAGCATGTGTGATCTGTTTTATCTTTTCGCTTTGTTGTGTACCTGTCATACTGCCATTATTAAATTTTTCGGTAGTTTGTAAGGTGATGACGCACATATTATTACATCGCAAGGAATCGCTGTGTAATTAGTGTTCAAAGACTAGTGTGATGGCTTTTCTCAAGAGAGGTTGGGGATTAGTTGCTGTGAATGTTTAGTTTTTTTAAGAGTGGTAGTTTTCCCAGAAGAACGCAGATGTCGGAAAACAGACCTGTGGTACCCTGGGTTTGAGTATTTCATGGTGGAAAGGATGCAGAATGCATTAACATTTCTTGCCTGAAATCAAGAACTAGCCGAAATATGAAAAATATATTAAATAGCATCCATGAGCAACTGAAAGCTGCGCACACCTAGACCCAAAACACACTTCTCGTGCTTCAGTCCATGCAGGCTTTCAACTACTTTGTTGAAGCCTCAGGTACATTCTCAGTGGCACAGTTTTTTGGCCACCTTTTGCTGAAGTGTGCCCTAGACATAATTGACTGATTTGCACTTGCAACTGGACAGCACCCTTAGCTTGGGAGACCAGTGGTAGGGCATATTTTATAAAACAAGGTGACACATGGAATTACCAGTCCGAGCAGAGACCTGTTTAAACGTGCGTCACCATTACATCTAGATTTTCAAGCATAATTTCAGAAAAATCTATAGCACACTTAGATCCTAGATTTTTTTTTAATGTTGTCCAAGTTGTCTTCTTGTTCACTGCAGTTGCGCTCGGCTTCTGTCCAAATGGGAGAGCACTTCTGCATAATTCATCAGGCAACATTATTTACATGCCTTCATTTTATTTATCTCACCTACAATCAAGATCAAATGTATATAGCACATGAATGTGCTGTGCATGAACTTAACTTACATTGCCATGTTCAACAGCAGAGTGCATGTAGCTGGTGTTTGTTCATTCAAGCTAAGCATTGCTACAGTGTTGAACTGTAGGTATCATGGTATGAGAGCAGAGAAATGGATATGCAAAGACAGTTGGGCGAATTGAGACACATATTTGTGTGTGAAAAGGTGACAGATGCACAAAATTAGGCAGAACAGATGCACTTTCATCTTTTCTCACACAAAGAAAAAGCTGGAGAAATAATGTTTGTTCCCTGTGCTATATAAGATGTACTAAATTATGATAAACTAAATTCTGATTCATTGAATTCGTTCTTGTGCTTTTACTTTCTTGAGTGTGCTTTAGTTTTTACACGTTAATGTTTCAAACTCTTTATTTTCCCAGAATGAACATCCCGCATCTTGGTATGACTTCCTCGTACAGGATACTTCCACTCAGCATGGAGTGATGAAGCAGAGCGGTGTACTTTTATTGAAAGCGCAGATTTTAGCAGTATAGCAGCACTTCATAAAAAATGCGTTCAGAAAATAAAGTGTTCCTGCACACATTCCTTGCTTTCTCCATTATGCTTGTATTTCTGTATTCTGTTCAGCAAAATCACTTATATGGGGAATTGATATGGGGAAGAACAGCCTTGAACCCTTTCTACTAGTCCAATGGTAAAATGTATGCATGCAATGAAACTGAAAAGGAAATCAAAATAGCAAACACCAATGCTTGATTTGTCAGAAATGTATGTCAGCAATTTTCGCATAAAACAATATGCTAAGACGAAGCATACTAGCACTACAAAGCATCCGTCTTTCACGTTAGGCATACATTACCACAAGCTCTATAAAGGTGGTCAGAAGAGAGAGAGCGTAAACTTTATTTACAAATCAATAAGATTTGAGTCCGGCGTCTTTTTAGTGTGTCTGAGCACCCGCCGCGGACGCGGTTCCGAGACCTTGTCTCAAAGCGGCTTCCTCGGCTCGCTGGACGGCCTAGAGTTGTTCTGTCAGGTTCGAGCTGAGCAGTGCGGTCTTCCAGCGCGAGCAGAGGCTGGCGGTGGAAGAGACGGAGGGGTCGACACTGCCCGACTTGTTCGCTAAGTGCTGACATTCCCATAACATGTGATTAAGTGCGGCAACCTCGCCATACGATATGCATCTGTTTGTAGTGTACATGTATGGATATATGGTGTGCACGAGTCTGGGGTTTCTGTAAGAATCTGTTTGTAATTGTCTGGTGTACTGCTTGCATCCTGTCTAAGAGAAATGCTGGCTTTAATGAGAAACTATAGATGTTAAAGGCAGCTGTGGATTGTATTGATTGTATTGCATTAATAAAATGTATTGAGAAGTTAAGCAATGTGTTGCATTTACTGAGTTCAGAGAACTTCTAAAGTTGCCAAAGGCCTTGATAGCAGTGGATGAGTAAACAGTTGTAGCCCTATTTGGAGCATCTGAAACATTACGATGGAAACATGAGTAACAACTCATAATGCAATTTAAAAATTCCTGCTATACCTTTAAAAATGAGACAGTGAAATGAAATTGTCACAATTTCCTTTTTTGTAATTTCATTAGGGTTGAATATACTGATTGTAATAACACAAGAAAGCAGACGGGGTGAGGCATATTAGAAAAATGCGTCTGTTTTTGTATTCTGCCTTCTCCACACTTAATGTTCAGTAAAATTAACCTGGAAAGCTATGGTGAAGCCATTGGTTGAGCCTGTGTGGTGCATAACAGTGGCAACCGCTAACCTAACTGCTTGGGTTTACAGTGCCTTATTTGTAGTATATACCTATCCAAGTGCTGAGTTATTGGAAGATTGATTAAGGTGACCAACATGCTGAACAAGTAGTTTACTGAGAAAAATACATGGAGAAGGGTGAAAAGATAGGACAGAGCATGGAGTGTATCCTGAAGTGTCCACCTATTGGACATGTCCATTTCATTTGCTACTAAAGTTCTGATTGGCTGGACTGGGGTACGCATGAGAAGGAAACAGGCACCCCCAGCTAGTGAGCACTTCAGCAGAAGACGAAATGGACATGTCCACTAGGTGAATACTTACAGATACACCCTCCTCCCACTGCTATTATATAGAGTACTTCTGTAACTAGCATGCCTGCTATGCCATCCTTGCTTTCAATGTCCGTCTTTGTCAGCTAAAGTGTGAAATAACCAGGTTTGTGCATGAAACGCTTTCCTGAGGGTGTGTGCCTTGAAGCCCGCAGTGGTAATTGCATGAAACGGGGGTGGATCCAGAGTAGCACAAAAGGGCAAGCCTTCATCGAACGAAATATGGAGGGTGGTGACTGCATACTCAAACTTGTCAGCTCACAAGTTTGCCAAGACCGAGTCGTGTCCGAAGCTGATGAAGCCTACATGGTTAATGAATGATTGCATAGACCAAAATAATTTATGTAATGTTTATGATCGAGGATTACTTATTTACTGGAAATCTCAATATAGTTATGTCAGAACAGAAGAATGCCCTCCACCAGTAGTGGCGTCCAAGAAAGAATGAAAATGTACGAGTTGTACTTGTGTGGTGCAAGAAGTTACATTTAAAGAAAGCTGAGCAATGGAAACAAAAGGCAACAAATAGTACTCCAAATATATTGCCACCTCTTTTGATGCAAATTTAGATGCAAACAAAAAAAATTAAAAAATATCATGTCTTGACTCCCCCACGAGAGCCTTGTTCAGAACGATTGTGAGCAAAGTTCCAGTTGAACCATCTCTTAGTTTTCATCTTTGTGTTTGGCATCCAATTTTAAACTACTTACCATGCCTTTTACGACCAGACCACATGGGCTGCCATCAAACTCTTCACTAC
Organism: Dermacentor variabilis; assembly: GCF_050947875.1. Taxonomy (NCBI): domain Eukaryota; kingdom Metazoa; phylum Arthropoda; class Arachnida; order Ixodida; family Ixodidae; genus Dermacentor; species Dermacentor variabilis. The sequence goes on from NC_134578.1 coordinate 60,831,958, forward strand.
TTCCATGCAAATAATTAGAGGTTGGCAAATATCACACTTTTCTAGTAGGAATAGTAAGTATCGAATAGTCGTATACAAAGTTAGAGCAGGTATACTTATCTTGGAATTAAGCATCATGATTCTAAGCGCCATGACTGGTAAAAGAGAGACAGCTAACTATCAAGGAAGGTTAGGATTATTCTTTAACACAAGTTTACTACTTCTCATTCAAGAACTGCACAAACAGCCTCTCAAAATCTTTAGAGCCTGGTGGCAAACAAGATTCCTAAGAATAAATAGCTGCTGTATGACTAGCTGTAAAAAAGTCCTAAATAAATGGTTGCCAAAAAAAGAGAAGTGGAGAAAACGAAAAACAAAACCTGCTGAAGGACTTGTTTACTGTAAATACATCTAAAAGGTCATGTTGAATGAAAAAAATCTCTGGTTATAAAAATTTACATGACTAGAGTGCCAATAATATTGAATGACAGATAAGCAAAAACCAGGGGTTGTCATGTATTCTTCCCCACCCCCCACCCCTGAAATCAAAACCAAAGCTTACATTACTCATCTTGTTTCTGCATTGCTTCGAAAACATATGTTGCTTTACTTCTGATAATTTGTGACACTCTGTTAGGAGCCGGACAACAGTACCAACATTCACACTGTATTACTGGAACATATTTGGCTAGTTTTGCGTAACCAAAAATGCCGCATAGTGAATTATTTTAGAATATGAATATTTAGCGTGTTATATTCGATTCATATTCAAAACTTCGAATGTTCACTACCCCTACAAATAATACTTCCTTTACCAGCGTTCACGCCAAGGGACCCCCCCCCCCCTTATATATACTCGGCATCCACCTCTGCAATCCTGAGGCATAATGACATTATGCTGCGTAGCAAACCAAGTGAATAAAATAACGAAAAATCCTGAGGCATGATTAGATTTGCATTGTGTGGTAAGTACCAGTCTGCAACAGCTTGTATCTGCTTGCTCTGCTAAGTAATTATACATCACATACTTGCAACAGATGTGGTACTTCTCAAGAATCGTGTCCGAACTGCACACACTAAAACACAAGCTGGAATATTCAAAAAGACAAGTACACGTTTTGCTCGCCAAGCGACCTTTAGTGTGCTCAATTATATAAAGTGTGCTATTATATGATTAATGTAATTTGCTAATACAAATAAAGAACAAGCCAGCATCATTGCTTCATATATATGTGCTGAACCAAGAAAGTTATTAAGGAAGAAGAACGCCAGAAATAAGCACAAATATTTGTGCGCTTACTGGCATAAAATAATTCTCAAATAAGCCGCGTAACATGCTTTCCATAGTATCCCCTAACTTACAGCTGCATAACATGAAGGCACTTTCCAAAATCACGATTTATTGATCATTTACTGTTATTAACTAACTCCCACTGGTGTAGACTGAGAACATATCTGGCCATTGCATTCAATAGCGGACGTAAAATGAGAAGATTTCTGCTTGTATGAATCAAGTGAATGAGAAATATAGGTTCTGAAACTTCTGTTATTGAGTGTGGCCACACTTAAGGAAAACATATTGCAACTAAAAATTGTAGCACATGTGATGAAATAACTGAAACAGCTAGGGAGTTTCATAGACCAATAAACATGGAAAAGACTTAACAAAAATTAGGAGATATACAAAATGTATTGCAGGCACTAACTCCGAAAAAATCTCATTTTTTTTTTATTGAGCAGGTATTTCACTACAAAATTTTCAAGTGCAATTTAAGTGCAAGCACTACAGTTTGGCGCGCCGGGCTGCGGCCACCAATGTTCTGGGAGGGCTTACATTGTGGTCGCTCTCAGAGTCAAAGTCTGACGAAAAAGCAGTATCCTAAGACTCGCTGCTGCTCAATCTGTCGACAAAATCAGCCACAGATGCAGCGGAATCGCAAGATATGCGATCTCTTTAAGTGCACGCGCCGTTCCCGAGGCAGTCATTTTTTCTTTCTACTTGACACCAGGAAATTTCGGTGTGTTCAGAAATTAACATTTGGCAGGGAAAAAATTCAAATGCATAAAGAGCAAAAATATAGTTCTCCTCCTTCAGTTCCTATGGCACAGAGTGCTCGTAAGCGGCATGGAAAATAAGTGTTTTTGTAGGTTACGCCAGATTTTTTTTCTGAAGGAGCTACTAGACTGAATATTTCATGTAATACAGAAACAAAAAAGCAGAATGAATGTGCTTTTCATGCATAAAAGTATTATTAACGAGATGTATGTATGTCATAAAATAGATATAAATCGCTAGAATCAAGATTGTTGGATAAAACTGAATCAAGTTTATAAAGACACACTTGCATCTACTAAGAAAAATCGTTGTTTCAAACCATCGACAGTGGGCAGCCATTTTTGCTTTCTACTTTGATGATCGCGCAAACTTTGGAGCACGATGAAAAACCACCACCTGGAAGGAAAAATCAAACTGCTTGGAAAACAAAACTATAGGTCTCCTCCTTCACGTCCAATAACACAGCATGTCCGTGAGTGGTGCAGAAGGCCTCGAAAGCAGCATTTCAAACCATCGTTAGCAGGTTAACTATGCCCAATGGGTGCAGTACAGAAAGAGTTAACAAGTCAGAAACCACTTCTGCAACATTTATTCTTGATAAAAGACGTGTTTTAGTTGTAATGACCACTTCAATGAGGCTCGGAGAGTTCAGCAATGTTATGTGTTTTTGATGTTGTGATATGATTACAGGTCACAGCAGGTCATTCTACCTGCTTACTTTATTTCTCGACTCAGCATGCTTGAAAGGCTGTTCTTCAACTTGGCAGGGAATGTTTTGAAGCGCTGACATGTGTAGCCTGAAAGAAAAAGCAATAACAAGGTTTAAAAATGCTCTGACTGTACCTATGATCGAAAAGGTGACATTATTTTCGTCGCACATACTTTCACTTCAAACAGATTCTTTACGGAGTCTTATTTCAAGTTGCTGAAATTCATTACAATGCTCACTTCTTTTTTTTAACTCCTTATGTCTCTTTTAATCTTCTCTTCATAAACAAGCGCTATTTGCCCACTTTTATTCAAAAATGCCTATTTCACGGTGTTATTGAGCATGTTTACACACCACGTTTACACACTCTGCATGCCTATACATAGTATTGTTGGTCGTTCCTGTTTTTTATTTCTCTCTCATTTGCTCTTGCTATATGGTAGCTATTTTCATTATTTCAGCATGATTTACATGATGTACATATTTTAGTCCACAAACCTGAGTATTCTATGCTTTTATCACCCTCAGTTAGTACCTACTTGTGTTAGCTATGTTGCAGCTACTGCTGCTAACGAAGATTGCCAATGGCGAGTGTTGCCCATCAAGCCAACACGACTGCTGACTTTGTCACCACACTCGGAGTATGCCTCAAAGGCCAAAATTTAAGGAAGGGGTAGCAAATCTTAGTCATAAACATACACCGGAACTTTGTGAAATCTCCTTCTTAGCTGAAATTTATAGCCCAGCTAAGCAACTGCCAAGTCCAAGCTCTTGAGGTGGCTTTTCAAAGTTGGCTTTCTTCTTGTGGTGATGTCAATCACCTTCTGGCATGACGGTTAATATAGTGTCCAGAATCAGCCAAAGATACTCGTGAAAGCCAAATGGCTGAAACTTACTTTCCACCAGGCATTTCTAGAGCCTATAGGGCTCGAAAATGGAGCCATGATGGCTGCAGTGTGAACCAAATAGCAAAATAACAGAATAGTGGCAAAGCTTGGTTGCTTGGTCTGGCTTTGTCTAGCTCCACGATGGCATTGGCGACTTAAACAGGCATGTCGTTGGCGGCTACAGACACAGAACATTGCAATTATTTAGTGGCATGCTTAAAATAAAATATGTGGGATTGCTGACCGATAGACAGTGTCGGTGGCTTAGCCCGTATGTGAAGCTTGTTACTCTGAATAGTAAAAAGTTACCTTTAACCCAAGTTTTCAAGAGTTCAAGGAGCACATTTAGTTTCAAGCAGTTTTGAGGGCCCTTGAATGTCTTTTTCCAATTTCACGGGTTTTAAAGAAATTCAAGGAGATGTACACACCCTGCCTTTTTTGGCCTAATTCACAGCAGTGTGACAACACTACCAGCACCACAGAAAAGACAGGCATGAATAGGGTCATTTCTGATATGCTAAGCGGTTGCTTCTGATATGTTACGTGTAATACCTGTAATTACTTGGATTAAGAAGCATTCCTGTTTACTGGGCAAATTTCATGTGCTGTGTTTTTTTATACACTTGCCAACCTGCTTGGCCTTTGAGTAAGACCACAGTGAATATCTAACTTATATTTAAAAAAGAACTGATTTTGAGAATCTACCTCTACAGAATGTAAATTTACTCACACCTAAGTGTATACTGGCACAATATTCTCGACCATTCATTTCTGTAATAAATAAATATCCTAAACCTCAAAATTCCAAGAAAAGTACTGCAAGCCACAGAGCACCCTAATTAATTTCCTATATTTAGCTTTCTACAAACCAGTCTCGATATAATTTTCCAAGAGGTTTGTGTCGGCACACAGAAGGCAATCACATGTGACCAGAACATTGCAATGTTCAGGAACCAGCTCATCTGTAATGCTGCTACGTCGATCTACCAACGAGTGCTTCACAAACCTAACCGAACAAAGTTATGACAACAGAATGTCTACCAGCACGTTGTGGCAGACTGTGCATGTTGTGAGGTAATGATCGTGATGATCGGTCATGACGAGCTGAGGTCAAGTGCCTTTAGAGGACACTAAAGGCAAATACAGTTGTCGACAAATTTTTCAGACTCCAAAATATGGACTTCATGGATATTTCGGACTTCATAAATGTACAATCAGGGTTCCCATATAGCTAATGCATTTTGCAAACGATCTTTTTGGACGAATTTAGGAACGAAAGCTTGATTGTCTGGACTGAATCGCTCATTCCAAGAAACGCTACCCAATCATGGGGGGCTGCCATGTTTAATTTTCAGCTCACTTGGCCAGGCTTGGCTTGCCGTGGCCCGCGCTCTATAGACTCTAAAATCGGGAGGCACACGCTTTCAATAGAGAGCACGTACAAAACTTCTGTCTCTGAGGCAATGCCCGCTCTTCCTTGGCTCAATGTCGACGTCGTCGTGAGGTTCTGTATGAGTGAAAGCATGTAGGGGTGAGCCAGCAAATGTGGTTCAATCTCGCATGCCTCGCATCTGGGCCGCGAGGAACGTGGCCCAGATGTGTGCCCTCTCCTGTGGCGCGCGAGGAAGGGGGGTGAGGCGATGGAGGAGGGGTGTTCTTCTCCGGCGGTTGCTAAGGTGCTTCAATGTCCTGCTCACTCGTTGCTCCGTACAGAGTGGACACAACTGTGGCGTCTATTACGGCATTGGCTACGCAAATCGCGGACGCCATAGTAGACACTTTTGGCGGATGCCGTAGGGACGCATTGACAGTGCTCATGTGTCTTGAAAGCGGTCTGCTACATGGCTAAAGTGCACGTCCGCGCGGGCCTCATTTTCAAAGCGATCCGTGATGCTTGCAGAGTGCGCGTTGTGCCGGTAGCTCCGTATGCACTGTGCTTTCAACGTTTCGTACGCATTGAAGTGACAGATGCACGGAGGTCCATTGGCTTAGGGGTGCTGCCACGATTTCTAACTTGAGCATTTTCACAGACAGTTTCTGCTGTCATCAAGCAAGGTGTGTTAACGTTTACCTGCACACACGTGACACCGTGCTGGTTTAATTACAACAGGTTGACGGGCTAGCTGGTTTGAATCCATGGTAGAATGTGTAAGCACAACTGAACAAGGACGTAGAAAGAAGCAGACACACAGACAGCTCTGTGTCCGTGTGTCTGTTTCTTTCTACGTCATCATTCAGTCATGCTTATGCATTCTATCATTATTTAGTTAGTAAGCGAATGTTTACAAGTTTACATGGACAATACAGCTACTACCCTTACTTCGTACAGCTGCCTGCTAATTTGCTATTGCAATCGGTGCTTTGCCTTTCTGGCAGAACTGTGAAATTTTTTTCTTTTTTCAGTCATCACTATTGTCATAATCACTTAGTGCAGCATACATAATCTCTTTTCTTTAAGTTTCGGTTCCTGTTTTGCATATAATATGTCTACAGAGCAGGTGTGTCTCAGAGGCATTTCATTTTTGTGTGTGTTTACGCGGCTTCATATTTGTGTGATTGGCACCACCTTGCATGCCTTCGCGAGAGCCAAGTGGTGCGAACAAACATGACTCATTTATTCAATCTTAATGCTGTTCTCTGGCACCAGAGATCGCCAACGCAGCGATGCTCTTGTCAGACTGTATACAGAGACGACATCACTCTTGCATAAATACAAGCAAATCTGATCGCCTCCTAGTATGATGCAGGGATTCAATAGCGATTTTTTAAGCCGCTCTAAGCCTAATAAATTGTATTTTTTTGGGTGAATGAGTTTTTTTTTTACTGTTCGATTTTTCGTACAATTTCTGGGTCCCCGCGAAATCCAGAAAATCGGTTGGCGACTGTATTAAGTCAAGCTGAAATGATAGATTAATGCTCCAAAATGTCTAAGGCGCCATCGCGAACAGAGCTTCAGTAATCAAGAAATTGAGGTGGATACCGGACGCGATTAGACTCCCCCGGGATAAGTACTAGCCCAATGACGAAGGCACTCCTCATTATAATTCTGTCACCAGTACTCAAACATTTGTAATAAAAAAGATCATCGTATTGCATTATAAGATGAAAGAAGGTGCTACTCGTCCTGTTCTATTTGATATTTTAAAAAAAGAACTCAGTGACACTACCCTTGACAACAACATGGGAAGTCGAAAGGTTTTGTTTTCTCCCCACTCTGCACTACCCGCACTTCCGTGTTTCACCAGTTTTGTTATTGCGCAGTGTTGCGCTGGTTTGGCTAGCTCGCAAAACACAAACTGCAAGTAGCAGAGAATGCCACGTCCACGTGATGTTATCATATTCCCAAAGGGTCTATGCCACTTGACAAAGAGCAGCTGCAGTGGTGAATCCACGACCGGCTTTATTACTCGCGACCTGCTCACTACGCCGGCTCCTATGGCGGCGCGTGTCCGCGTAAATACCACGTGACTGTTCAGGAGGGACGGCGCGCCGCAACAGGTGGCGCTACAACTTACCCTCATTTCGGCATAGCCCGCCGTGCGCTTCTGTTAGCTTCAGTACGCTTGCGTTACCGTGTTGCCGGTAAGCCGAGTTAAACCGCATCGTTTTTTAAGCACGCACCGCAAAGACGTGTTAATATTTATAAGATGCAATAATCGTGGACAGCTTTCTGTATACAGTGGTAGTTAAGAGCGCGAGCTGTCAGCTAACACGCTTAAGTCTCTGGCTCATGAGCGTGCGAGAACAGCGCAGAAGCAGGCGTCTCGCGCTCGTAGCAATTCCCCTGCATGGCCACAAAAAGCTGTACCCGACTAACGGCTGATAGCGGTAATATTTTTCTTTCTCAGCGCAGCAGTTTTGCAGCTAAACAAGCTAAAAGAGCGGTTGTAGTGGTGGGCGCGGCTCTGGTGCTACTCGAGCGGCTTTTTTGCGCGTACAGCTGCACAATCTCAACATGATTGCTTCTGCTCTGTACCTAGCAGCATCCCAGGGCGAAGCCGCGCTACTTTCCGCCAATTTACGACAAAAAGCGCGCCATGCACACTTACTCATTTTCATGGGCATTCACCCGATTGTTAATCATTTCAAGACGCACTCTACATGAAAAATGAATAAAACCAGACTAGAAAAGCTTGTTTGCCGGACACAATAGCCGGTCGTGGCCAGAACTTTATTTCAGGTCAGCCAGATCCTTACACTTTTAGGACCTTTCGAGATTTCGGTTTGGCATTAATTAATTTCCGTTTGGCGTGCTCTTCTGTGAGATCAGAGGCAAAATTAGACAAAAATGGCCTCATAAACTTGTGGACAATCAGCTTTAGCAGTGCCCTTCTGTGAGGCTCTGTGGTGTCCTTCGAGCACACAAACAGCGGATTTTTTGTGAGTGACGGCAGCACTAGGTCTGCAAACTTCTTAAGCGGCGTTGGCCCCCTAACAAGCACAGCAGCCACACTTGATGCAGCACCTTCGCAGTTGTGTTACAGGAAACTCGTGGAATGTGATACCCTTCGCTGTGCGCCCGCCCGATTTGCAGAGCGGAATGCAGCAATACACCATCGCGGGCGATGATTTTTACGGCCTACGAAATGTTCAGGCTCTCAGCAGTAATTGCGTTCTTGGCACGTATGCGGGCAGCAATCAGAACAGCCGGAAACACGGTGTTCAGATGTGCACAAAAACACAACGAAGAAGCCGCCACTGCTACCGCTACGCCAGCCCGCACTCGGCGTGGGGGTAAGTTGTAGCGCCACGGAGAGCAGCGGCGGTCGGGCGAACTAAGAATGAACTAAACAAGCAGTAAAAAATCGGGGGCTACGGAGGCGGTGCCGGTGAACAGGTCGCCAAGTAATAAAGCCGGTCGTGGGTGAATCCAACACACTGTCTTGGCTCAGAAGACCATAGCACTGTCTGTTGGGCACCGTTTACTCACCAATGGCTGCAGAGGTTGGTGATGGCATGTGTAATGTCACCACTTCCAGCTCAGGGTGGGGAAATAGAATTGCGCTAAAGGTATGCGGACCCTTCAGACACAATTTTACCATAAACCAAACCTTCTTCTTTTGCCATGGAACAAGCGCTGCGAGGTTTCTACAATGGTTAGCAGTCCGTGTCAACTTAGTATTTGCCTTTAGTGTCCATTTAAGAAGCATGGTAACAAATTTCTTTAATTCAAGGAAAAGCTTACCTGTCAGTGTGTCCAACCTAATGGAGGAACTTCAGAAATGTATTTTAACAGAATTTTCAAATCTGTAGTTATGATTGCCTTTATGGAGTCCTACGCTGGGAGCAGATAGGCAAGCATCATAGCAACTATATGCCTGCATGATAGGGCATGGGAAGACAAGTGCGACCCTATCCGTAAGAAATTCATCTTTTGTTTATCTAGGCAATGTTCACACGGTTCACGCTTCCTGAACTGTTGAATTATTTCTACAATAATAGCCGCATGCTCTTTCTGTTTCCTAGTGAGGTACTTTGGTCATGTACAGTCCACCATAAAATTTTTTGCGGAACATGATATTTGAGAAAAAGCTGAATACCTGCACAGCCTCACAATGGGGCCTAGCATTCGCCTTTGCAGTCTTTACCAGTATATGCGAACAACATAGTGATGTCCTGTTTTACTGACTACTGTTACAGGCTGCCTGGAAATTGAACGTTTTCTGAGATCCCGTGATCCGTAAACTTTTGTGATTGACTGTACAAGTCAAGCCCTGTTTTCTTACCCCCCTTCCCCCCCAAGCCAAACCAAGCTTTCAAAAATAAAGCAACACTCTTACAAGGGATGCATTGGCCTAATTTTTTGCTGCAGCCACGCATGCACTCTTCATTTCGGAAGCATTTCATTCTTTATGCGGCTTCGACAAAGGAATGTAGTCCACGTGAAAAGGTAAAACAGAGAAATGATGACCAAAAATGAAAAGGTTTAAAAAACTTCAAGACATTTTAGTTTCTGTACAGATGCCTCGTTCACCTTTTGTTCCGTAGAAGCCAAAATGCTTGGAAGTTTTTTAAACCTTTTCATTTTAGGTCAGCATATCTCTGTTTTACCTTTTCTTATGCCTTCTCCCAGCCAGATGAATTATCACTGAACCATCGATTTAATGTAGTCCGAAGCACAAATGCACGCAGACCAGAGGCATGCATAGGGTGTCAGAGAGCAACCGGTGGGTTAAGAGTTACTCTATATCACTCCTGGAGGGAGCCAGAGCTGAGTGAAGGGAGCCAGAATTGTGCAAAGGTTCATGATCTTGTGATCCAATGTCATGTGGTAAAGCCATCTCAAGCTTAAACAGTGGCTTTAAGGATTTATATCCGCGCACAACACGTGTATCTCGTGGCATGACGTGCATGACATGTATTTGGAGTGAAATGCATGACATAACATGCAAGGAATTACATAAATGGCATGACATGACCTGCATGAATGATGTAATAATACATGCATGACATTCCATGACATTCATGAAGTAGACTTGTCTTTTTCAAGGCTGCCTTAAAGAAAAGTCCACTTGTCTAAGCACTGGCTCCCGCTTTTACCTTGTTCTCATTTTGCTCACCAAGGGATGTCCGACATACTGCTTTTCTCGAACTTCGGTGCAAATTTCAAGTTACATTTTTTATATGTACCACGAACAGCATGGCTGATTCTATAAGTCGTGGTCATTTCTATCAAAATCTCATGACATGTCCTGGGCAGTTGTGGACCCTTTAAGTTTACTAATGCGTCAAGGTGCCTCAGCAGCAAGCTTGCCACATACCAATGACTGCATTGAGCCGCACAGGATCCAGTGTTTCCTTGGCCTCCTTGTCTTGGCCGGACTTCCCACACAGGGTCTTCCCTCGCAATTCCTCATGGGTGAACGCCATACGGAGCAGGCAGCGAGCAAACCTACCCGCTGTGCAGCCCTTCAGGAGCAGTTGGTCCAGCTGCAACTTGTCGACCAAGACACCGCCACCAATGTCCACCTCGAATAGAGAAACTAAAATTGAAATTCCGGTGGAAGAGAGACATGCATCTGGTGCTATCATGCCAAATGACAAGCATTTGATGGCGCAGAATAATGCATAACCTGCTGCGGCCAAGTGGGTATGTCTGAGTCAGCTGGTTTGCACAATTGATGAGGGAGAATGATAAAGAAGACGGGTCTGTCTGGTGTGCAAGCAATTCACTATCCTGGTTGCTGCTGTGTACCTCAGTGCAAATATAATGTCCCGCCTCATGTCGTTTTACGTCACATCTTTGTGGTGGTTGTTCCCTGTACCTATCATGGAGCTCCGCAATGACCCCCTCATCACAGTTCAAACCATGTCACTCGGTGCCAGAACATTGTCTTCACCACCTCTCCTCCTGTGGCTTTCACCTACATGGTTCCCCCTCCTGCTCATGATTTTTGTGTGTTTTCCGGCCAGGATGGAGTTAACGTCAACACATGGCTCAACCTTTACAAACAGATCAGTGCCAGCTACAGGTGGGACCTCGCCCACTTGCTTTTTTACCTGGATGGCCCAGTGTGGTTTGAGGCCCGCGATGCTGACATTACAAGCTTGGCCTCTTTCAAAGAGAAGATCCGCAACCTTTTATGTGACAGCACTAGTCAGCAGCTTACTGTGCAGAATGAACTGGTGACTAGTGCACAGACATATACTGGGTCATACGTTGCTTACATTCAGGACATTATCACTCTTTGCCACCGGGTTGACGAGCACATGCCCGAGTCCGAGAAGGTTTCTCATATGCTGAAAGGTATCGCCGACGAAACTTTTAACCTGCTCGTTTATACCAATGTTGATACCATTGAGGCCATCATCAAAAACAGCCGGTGATTTGAACAAGCCAAGAGCCGCCGTATATCCCAGATTCACGCGGCTGCCCAACACGGATGCAGCTTCGTGTGATGCTCTTCACCCGCTGCCTCGAGCCGTCACCTACGTGTGTTTGTACTCGACTCCTCCCATTCCTGTCGGCGACTATATCATCACTCCGACTGCTGACTTACGACTGACGTGTAATGTTACTGTGCCACATACCACTGCCACACTAGCAGAGAACTGTGTTCCTCACACTACTAAATTATGGTCTGACCCCTCCGGTATTGACCCACAATATGTCGCTTGCCCAACTCACTGCTATAGCAGTCAATGACGTGAAGGTTGTCACCATAGTTGCTCCTGATGAAGCTAAAGTTTCCCAGTGCCCAGGTTTTGACGACACCATTTTCGAAAAATGATTGGATCAGACCTTTCACCTAACCAAACCGACGCACTCTGCCGCATTTTGGCATCATACAGCGACCTTTTCGACATCCATGATCACCCCCTGGGCCCGACTAAGATTGTCACCCACCACATAAACATTGGTGACTCTGCTCATTCACTGTCGGCCTTACCATATGTCCGCACAAGAGCGTGAAGTAATTCACAAAGTGACCAAAATGCTTGCAAAAGACATCATTGAACCATCATCTAGTTTTGGGCCTCCCCCGATGTCTTAGTAAAGATGACGGCTCCTGGCGTTTCCGCATTGATTATCAGCACCTCAACAAAAATACAAAGGACGTGTACCCTCTTCTCCGTATTGACGACGCCCTCAACTGCCTCCATGGTGCCCCCATCATCTCTGGACTTTCACTCAGGCTACTGGCAAATTGCTACAGACGACATGGATCATGAGAAGACCGCCTTCATTACCCCTGACGGTGATGAATGTGGTGTTTTGTGGCACAAGGGCCAAATATGGCCAAAGAGTGCCCGCTCGGTGTTAATGACTTCGAGTGGAGGTATGAATTACGAGGAGTTGATGTTACGTAGCTGTAAAGGGGCCTAAAATACAGTCACTGAGAAGTGCAAAAAAATGTATATGCAATAAAATCATGCCAAGTGTTAATGAACTGTACTATGGACATGAAAGATACGTTGTAAAATAATGATAATCTAGCAAAATATGTCACAGGTAAACATATGCAGCAAGCACTACTGCCTTAACAGAGCCCTTGAAGCGCAAGGGCCTGCAGGCATGTGCTATACAAAGTCACTATCACAGCAGCATCCTCTGGAAAGAGGATGCACTGTAAATTTATGGGGCTCAAAATATGCAAGACGACCTCATTCAAGTATTCTAGAACTGATTTGGTGTCAAAGGATGGTTGTGCACATCCCCATCCCTCTCCCTCTCCATCCTGCAATGTTTCTTGGTGCACAACCAAGAAACATTGCAGGATGGAGAGGGGTGTGCTGGCGGCATGCCAGAGGAAAATGTTTTTTTTTTTTTTTCTCTCAGCCTCGGTTTCCCAACACTCCAGGAGGATGTGGAGGACGGTCGGCTTCTCACCATATCTACGACAGGTTGGAGGCTCATCTCCAGTCAGTAAAAAAAAAACTGTGGGTGCCATAGGTGTGTCCTATCCTGTGTCAACAGAATAGGACATCAGTTTGTCATGTTTTCATTTTGGAAGGCCAGAAACCTAATTGTGGACTAATCAAGTGAAACTTATTCTTTTTTTCCGTGTCCCACAAGTGTTGGCTCCGCAGTTTCTTTTGTAAGAAAGGCTTTAGATCTGTGGCAGGGACAGCAGCGGTAGGAATAATAGCTTGCAATGCAAGTGAAGTGGCCATTTGGTCTGCTAGTACATTACCCTCGACACCGTCATGGCCAGGTTCCCAACATATAATGACATGCTGGTTAGATACGCATGCTCTACACAGAACAGAATATAGCTCAGTAAGTAGGGTTGTTGTGTTTGCAGAGTGACTTAAAGGCTTTTACGACACTTAGGGAGTCTGTAAATATTTTGGTTTTCTTATATGCCTCACAGTCAACAACAGTGCATAGGCCTCAGCCGTAAAGATACTTCCTTCTGGGAGTAGTGCACCAAGTTCTGAGAAGGATAGACCAACGGCTGGATGAGACACCCTAGCATGTGACTTGGAAGCGCTTATGTGAAACTCTGTGCACGAATACTTGGATTTGAGTTCTAGGAAATGCATTATAATGTGTGCCTCTGGTTCGCGTTTAGTGACCTCTACAAATGATGTGTCACACTCTATGAGCTGCCACTGTCACGACGGTAACAGCTGCACTGTAGCTGTACGGCACTGTTCCTGTACTGAAACACCCATTTCCTCACTAAGGTTCCTAATATGCAAAGAGAACGGCTTTCTCGCTGCAGGTCGCCATTCTACCAGTGCTAATGAACTTTGGGACTTTGTATAGCTGAACTTTAGACTTCCTTCGGACTTTGTTTCTTTGTTATTTTTTTCTTAGTAATTGTACTTTTGCTTTCCATTCTCCTTTTATATGTGTCTACAATTTGGAATCCGCATTAAAAGTACTTGATTGACACTTTAGAAGCTACTCAAAATCGTGCCTCCCGTTTTATCGTATCAAATTATGACAACACTATCAGCGTTACTAATTTGAAATTAGCTATTGGTCTGCCCCTTTTAGCATCAAGACGTATAATTTCGCAACTCTGCCTATCCACAAATTCTACTATAACTTTCCTGACCTTCGCTCCTCGCTTTTATTTCCACCCGTGTGCTCATCACATCATCTATTCAATTCTTTAAGCATCCAACGCCTTCATGGTTATACAAACGCTTTCAACAAATGTTGCAATGCACTAAATGATGCAATTAATGATAAATGGCATCATGGTTGGGTAAAACAATATAATGTGGCTGTATAGGGGCCTAAAAAGAGTAGTCAAATATATATCTATTAAAATAGTCACATTGACTTGCCAGATATGCTATGAATCTAAAAAATACACTCTGATGGAATGAGATACTAAAAATATACATGCAAACAGCCCTATTCCCTCGATGAGGCGCTTAAATGCAACGGCCTGTAGGCACTTGGACTACAAAATGCTACTACAGCAGCAGCAACCTCACGCAAGATGCTGTGCTATGAAACTCTTGGACCTGTAATTTGCAATGAACTAACATCCTGCAGAAAGTTAAAAACTGATTTTCTGTCAAAAAATGGGTCAGCACCAAGCAACATTGCTGGATGATAAGAAAAATTCTGTCGGTAGGCTAGGGGGAAGTGTTTTTTCCTTTCAGCTTTCATTTCTCTACACAACACCAAGACATGGAGGACGGTTAGTGTCTCGTCCCATCTACAGCAAATGGAAGGTTCACTACCGCTAAACAGGTAAGAATGTGTGCCATACGTAGGACCTATCCTAAGGCGGCAGAAAAAGACCTCGAATCGCCATATTTTTGTTATTGGTGGCAAATTTCCTAAATGTGGCTTGATTAAATGAAGTTTATTGGAGGTTTCGATGTCACACTTCTGTTGCCAATGCTTTCTAAGTTTTTTGACGAAAAATGGCTTTAGGTCTGTGCCTGGCATACCTAAGGAAGAGCTACCAGCTTTCGCTGCAGTGGATGTGGCAATTTCACCTGCAAGCATGTTGCCCTCAATGCCTCTGTGCCCAGGTGCCCAACATACTATGACATGCTGATAAGATGTATACGCTGTACACAGGAGCGAATATAGCTCATTGAGTACAGGATTGTTGTGTTTGTGGAGTGACATTAGAGACTTTACGACACTAAGAGAGTCTGCGAATATAATAGCCTTTTGCAGTTTTGTTTTCTTGATATGTTTAACATCTGTCAGTACAGCATATGTTTCAGCATTGAATATGCTTGTTTCTGGGTGCAGGACGTTAGATTCTGAGAAGAATGGGCCGGCGGCTGCATACGAAACGTCGGAATGCGACTTTAAGGCACCTGTGTAGAATTCTTGGCAAGAGTACTTCGAGTGAAGTTCAAGAAAGTGAACCTGAATGTGTACCTGGGGAGCGTTCTTTGTTACTTCAACAAATGGAGTGTCACATTCAACGAGCTACCATTGTCACAGAGGACATAGCTTGACAGGAGCCATTAGAGGATCTTCAAAAAGTGGAACATGCATTTCTTGACTAAGTTTTCGTACACGCAGTGAGAAGGGTTTTCTAACTGCCTGTTGATTATTAAATTATGTTGCATATGTCATGTTGTTTATACTTACATAAGAGAGATGTCTGCGGTTTGCATTTAACTTCAGAAAGTACACAAAACTTGAGTACGACCTTTGAAGATGAAGCACCCACTCATTAGCTTCAACATAGAGAATCTTTACAGGACTTGTCCTGAAGGCACCGGTCATGGACAGGATCCAGCATCTTCAATGCACTAGGAGCAGCCTAATGATAAGCTATGACCCCGTAATCCAAGCGTGTTCGAATGAGATTCCTGCAAAGGTTCATGACACACCTCTTATCACTACCCCACATCGTGTGTGACAGAATTTTAAGAATGTTCATGGTTTTTAGGCATTTGTTTCTAAACCACTTCAGGTGTGAAATAAAGGTTAATTTTGTGTCTAAAATTACGCTTAAAAATTTGTGTTCTGTGTTCTCAGGTATGTGCTACCCCTGAAGTTCTACATCAGGATTTGCTATGAG
Organism: Dermacentor variabilis; assembly: GCF_050947875.1. Taxonomy (NCBI): domain Eukaryota; kingdom Metazoa; phylum Arthropoda; class Arachnida; order Ixodida; family Ixodidae; genus Dermacentor; species Dermacentor variabilis. Next base: position 60,848,047 of record NC_134578.1, read on the forward strand.
GCTTCTCTTTTGTGTGAAAAGAACACAGGTGCTTTTGATGGCATTGAGCTTAAAGTCATTTTCATCAGTCCACTTAGACAGCTCTAGATAAAGCGGTACTTGTTGCTCACAGACAGCGAGGTTACATAACTTAACTCCAATCTGAACGTCGTCAACATGTACCGAATAAGATATACTACATGGTATTGATGAACGCAAGGAATTCATTTTTATGATAAAAAAAGTGCAGCTAAGCACGCCTCCTTGTGGTACTCCAGTTTCTATATAAATAGACTTGAGAGAACATTACCAATTCCAAGACGAAACATGCGATTTGATAAATAGCTTTCGATTACATTAAGCATTTTTTCCACGGATGCCCATTTCGAATAGGTCACATAGTATTACGTACTGCCATGTGGTATCGTAAGACTTCTCCATGTCTAAGAACACTGAAAGAAGGAACTGTTTGTGTATGAAAGTGTCATGAATATACGCTTCAGTGCAAACAAGGTCTTCTGTCGTCAATCGGCCTTCACTAAAACCACACTGATATGTGTTTGATTCAAGGAACTTGTTTAATTCAAGGAAGTGTGAAAGCCTGCGATTTATCATTATTTTCAAAGAGTTTACATAAACGCCTTGTGAGTGCTATGGGACGGTAGCCTGCCACAGAGGACGGATCTTTACCTTGATTCAAGACAGGGACTACAATCACTTCTTTCCACATCAATCGAATGTCTCCTGCTGCCCAAATAATGTTGAAAATAGACAACACAACAATCTGCATGTCAGGACATTATGTACATAACTATTAGCTCCTGGTGCAGATTTCACACAGCTGTTCAAAGAAGCTCTGAACTTGGCATTGCTAGAAGAATGGTTGTGGAGTTCAGTTCCACAGCATTTACAGTTCAGTGCCTTACTTTCTGCTACTTGTTTACGTTTCTACAATGACTGTGAGCAGTTCGCAAAGCTAGAAACACGGTCGAAATGTTGTCCGAGAGTATTCGCCTGGTCTTGAAGGCTGTAGCCTTGATCATCGACCAAAGGCATAAGGTAGGTGTGTCGACTAATTAATTTTCTTAGCCTGTTGCAGATTTTTACTTCTTGCATGTAGGAATTTATGCTTGTGACATATTTTCCTCAGCTTTCTCTTTTAGCAGTACGTTGCGTTCGCCTGCGTTGTAATTTCACATGGTTGAAGTTCAGGTGGTTTTCTGCCGTTGGAGACTGATGTAGTAAATGCCAGGCTTTGGTTTGCTCCTTATGCACATTCTTGCATTTTAATTACGCCACGGCACGTGCCTTTTTCTAAAAAAAATTATGGGGTTTTACGTGCCAAAAACACTTTCTGATTATGAGGCATGCCGTAGTGGAGGACTCCGGAAATTTCGACCACCTGGTTCTTTAACGTGCACCTAAATCTTAGTACACAGGTGCTTTCGCATTTCACCCCCATCGAAATGCAGCTGCCGCCGCCGAGATTCGATCCCGCAACCTCGTGCCCAGCAGCCCAACACCATCGTCACTGAGCAACCACAGCGCGTCTCTTTCTCTCTCTTTTTCTTTTTGTAGTCCCCTTTGTTTGTGGAATACACTCTTTTGCAGCATCAATTATAAAAGCGGTAAAATAAGCAATAGCACTGTTCACACTGAAATATTTTAAAGTGTTTTGCTGCATCTGGGTGATTTCCTCAAATTTTTTCTAATCTGCAGATGCAACTTTCCATTGAGGAGGGTGCAGGAGGAATTTATTCTGTTCGAAAGTTTTGAGGCAGATGGGGAAATGATCACTTCCATATGGGTTTTTAACTACATTCTATTCTAAGCATGGTGGAATCGTGGCAGAGCAGATAGCTTAATCTATTGCAGACTACGTGTTATGTGCTGTGCTTAGTCTTTGTCTAATTTACGAGTCGCCTGAGCCTTACGTACTCGTTGGAGATTTCAACGCGACCATACCCTCTGGGGAGGCTCTCAATGCGATGCCAGAGGCCTGTTAATAGAACATTTCCTTGTTTCTTCAGGTGCATGCTTATTGAATAAAAACGAGCCTACTTACCAATGCATCCTGTGATTGTTGAGGTACCTGCAATTAACAAATTAATAGATAGTGTACCGTATCATTCATCACCTGGTTACAACTGCATTAACAACGAATTCTTTAAAAGAACTAGCCTCTTCAGTTTCACGATACTGACAGAAATTTTCCAACAATTCCTGAACTCATGTAAATTGAGAAGATGATCCCAATCTATAAGTCCAGCCCAAGAAACTCAACTCTTAATTATCGACCCATATCCCTCACCATCATCATCATCATCAGCCTGGTTACGCCCACTGCAGGGCAAAGGCCTCTCCCATACTTCTCCAACAACCCCGGTCATGTACTAATTGTGGCCATGCCGTCCCTGCAAACTTCTTAATCTCATCCGCCCACCTAACTTTCTGCCGCCCCCTGCTACGCTTCCCTTCCCTTGGGATCCAGTCCGTAACCCTTAATGACCATCGGTTATCTTCCCTCCTCATTACATGTCCTGCCCATGCCCATTTCTTTTTCTTGATTTCAACTAAGATGTCATTAACTCGCGTTTGTTCCCTCACCCAATCTGCTCTTTTCTTATCCCTTAACGTCACACCTATCATTCTTCTTTCCCTCACATATCCCTCACAAGTAGTTGTAAATTGTTAGAGCATGTAGTTTTCATGAATCTGGCTGCTAACCAGGCACAGCATGGTTTTTGAAAATCATATTCCTTCGAAACTTTAATTAATCAGCTGCATCGCATCCTGGATCACTCATCCTGCGCTGACTGTCTTCTTGGATTTTAGTATAGCATTTGATGAAATATTGCATAAACTACTACTTTTTAAACTAAGCTTACTAAATATCAACCATAACATTCTGAAATGGATAAAGCATTTCCTTACTAACTGTTTCCAATTCGTTGCTGATAGCAGTTGTAACTCTCCACTCACTGAAGCTCATACAGGTGTACCACAAGGGTCTGTGCTAGGACCACTATTATTTCTTATCTATATTAATGATCTGACCATTACAGTATTCTTTAACACACATCTGCTCACAGATGACCGTGTTATCTTCTTGGAAATTATCAATGCTGATGATACCATAACACTTCAAGCTGATCTGGATAATATAGTTGGCTGGTGCGGGAAGTGGCTAATGGAATGAAATAATAACAAATGTAAACTAATGTGGGTTTCCAAATCTAATTCTAATCCTAGCACCTACCATCTTAGCAATGTTCCCTTAGATTTCATCATGCATTGTAAATATATTGTATTTATCTTGATTGTATGATCAGGAGAATCACATTACAGAACTCATTGCCCTTGTTTTTGTTTTACTCTACTACTTTGTGACAACTTCCCTCTTTAATGCCACATGCCCCTAAGGGCAATTTAAATAAATAACAATGAATAAATATATAGGTGAAGCCCCGCTTCAGCATGAGAAACAGGGCGTCGCACATTCCATGCATCTCTGACAATGTTTATCATCTTGCATGACTCAGTTCCATGTTGTGCATGCTGAGGTTGACGAAATTTAGCATTTTCTATGTGGGTGCAGTCCAAAAACCTTTACTCCCAATTGTACGTTGAAAGAATATGAAGCAGAAATAATTTCTTGGTAGCCACTGTTGTGGACACAAGGCTTTGATGCAGCTTTAGTAACACTACAGTTTTGGCAAAACATGGAAGCAGTACCAGGATGACTAATCATCAAAGCTTTTTAGCAGATTTCATCTGAGCTTTGTGATCACCTTTGGCCCTTGCATGCTTCTGTGGTTTATTGCAGTTCCTTTCGCCCCCCCCCCCCTTTCCTAACGTCATGCAACATTATTGATTCATTAACAGCTGCAAGCCACTTTCCTAACGTCATGCAACATTATTGATTCATTAACAGTTGCAAGCCAGTGCTTGCATGCATTTCATTGCCATTTCTAGTGCTCCCACAATGTCTTGGTGTATAGCAGAACAATGTGAGTAAACAAAATGCTACCTTTGTCGTCTCAATAACTCTGCTGCTACCCTGTACAGTCCATATCAGCGCCTTGAGCTCTCTGACCAACTGAAGGGATTCTGTAAAAAACAAGACTGACGATTACTTTAGCATATGCATAAGGAAGATAAAGGTGAAAGCCTGCACACTCCAAAGACATTCATTACATCACCTGACATTCTCATATGAATGCGCTCTTACTTCCTATTACTTGTTCTGTTTACTTGCTTTAATTTGAAAGCATTATATGGCTCACGAGGGGGAAAATCTAAAAAAATTTAAAGGTTTTTGACTCCCACCAAAGGATGTGGCTTCGAGTGCCCTAATTAACGTTACCATAATTAATGGTACCTTAACTAAATTTGACTTAACACCAAAGGCTGTCGGTTCAACTCACACCAAAGGTTGTCGGTTCAAGTGCGTTAATTAACTCTACTTATTTAACTCTGCCTTAGGTTGTAGGTTTGGGTGCCTTAACTAACACTTTCCCTACCATAGATGAGCTGAGCTAGTCCACACGGTTTAATTAACTCTTTCCCTACCATAGACAAGCTGAGCTTGTCCATACGGTTTGTACAGCTCTCACCGAAGACAAGCTGGGCTCATCCGCGCTGGAAGAAGCACTTGTGCACTGCCATAGTCAAGTTATCCTTATAACTTTTGCTTAGTTCTGTTTGACTTCAACAGATGACGCAGCAAAAAAAAAAGCTCATTTAAAGCTTGCATTTTGTCAAAGTAACGTTTCGATGCTGGCAACTGGGATTTAAAAATGGCGGCCTCCTCTGCGCACGTGTGTGCCGGCAACTGCTCTAATCCGGAAAAAAGGGGAAAAGAAATGTTCGCTTGCAGACTCAGACAGTGAAGAAGTTCACTGTCTGAGATTTGTCGGACTGAGACAGTAAAGAAGTTCAATTTTCCTCTTAGAGTGGCAGCGACAATACTGAGCACCATATCTTCTCTGAGTCGTCGGATTCGGACGACGATAGCATCTCAATGTGTCAGCAGTGCACAAGTTTTGTTTTCATGGCTGCGCCTGGCATAAAGGTACCTGTGACAGAGGAGGGAACTGTGTCCATATGTTGAATTGTTTCTAATAAATGAAGTAACAGATTTCATTCTTTGTGAAACCAACTGCTACACGTACGTGGTGTGAGGAATGCAGTGAAGCACTCTGCGCTATTCCGTGCTTTGAAATGTACCACACCAAGTCTACAATTTAGGAATCTGACATCCCTTGCCACAAGCATGAGCCCCGCTTGTCACAGTGTTGTTTCTGAATTTTCAGAGAGACATTTTTTGCAACAAGGAGTTTACACAAAGTCAGATGCTTAGCACTGTACATTGCAGTGAAGCCAATCCTCTCCACACTTAAAAAAAATGTTTTGGATGTATCTTACAAATAAAGCGCATTTAAGGATATCTTTTGGTTGCTTCAAGATGTTTAGCATTATTTAGACAAATAAAAAACATTGGTATTTTTGCATTATTTTTGGCCACAAACTCGGTAGGGAAAGGGTGCCTCTATCTCAATTAACTGCATCTTAATTAACACCTAACGTCATGTGTTGAACTCCCACCAAAGGTCGAGGGCTCAGAGAGTCAATTTTTCAACCCAGGAGCCATCTAAGGCTTTCGCCTTAAAGCTCATTGCAAGAACAGCAAGCACCTAAGTGTGCAGAGAAATTATTTTTTTTACTTTTTTTTTCGTGCTTCGTTTGTCACGCAGCATAACGTCATAACGGAACTAAATGTAAGTATGCAGTGTGTTGGTCAAGATGGTGCCGGAGGTTTAGTAAGCAGGCATCCACCACAGTTTGCAAGTTAAGTTTTTACAGTGCCTCTGCTGCACTGCTTGATTCGCTCATCTGGCTGCCAAACAGCACAATATGAGCCCTACTGTAATCATTTCATTCATGCCAACACATCAATGTTTCTTGAAATACGTAAAACAGTGCGCTCTTGTTCAGAAGCTTTGTGACTAACAACCAACATGCGTAACCCAAGCGAATGAACACAACATGTGTATAACATCACTTCGACACATAGACAAAGCTCACACAAGTCTTCGTATTGAGAATGAAGCATACATGTTTCCTAAAATTCACAAAATGAAACAGTTCGGTTGGATTTGCACAATCCAACTCCACCCTTGAAGCTCTTATTCCAGAAGTGCAGAACTCCGGACCAGAGACCAAGTGCATGTGGCTGCGCCTCTGTGTTCGTGAGGCCACCAACTTAATTATGGCCAATGTTCAAGGGATTTCAAGGGAAGCCTACGAAATTCACGCCAAGCTGGTGGCAATCAGCTCAGCAAGAATCTCTTTGGCAATAGTGAATTTTAGTGCGTCTGGTATTCTGGCAAGCACGGGCAGTTTGCCAGATGTAAACGGGAGGGGCCAGATTGGTGGTGCTAGCTGGTGGTGCAAAGCTCAACCACCTAAACACAGAGCCAATTACTATATTCTTCTTTGCTGGGGTGTAAATTTTCGACAGCGGCGTAATTGCGAACACAATTATGCCGCTGCTGAAAATTTGCACGAGCAGCGAAACAGAATAAAGTAGGTTACTGCAGTTTTAGCTCTGCGTTTGGTTGAGCTCCACAACACCAAGTGGCTGCACCCCTCCGGCTGGTTATGTTTACGTCCCGGACCATCCGGCAATCCACCGAAACCGCCCCCACTTGCTGGAATAGCGGGCACGCTAAAAGTCTCTATTATGTTCCTTGAAATGCAAAGTGAATCACTGCTACTGCTTCCACCTACTTTCCCTGGAATGGACAGTGCCATTTTTGCTTTCATGCACAAGTGTGGGTTAAATTCTCGATGGTTATACTTTACTTTCTCTTTCCTTCATAATTTTTGTCTTTTTTTTACAGATTCTACAGCAGCTAAAACATTATAAATAGCTCGTTTCACTCCATTCACAACTTAGCGGCAGCGCATTCTTTTTTTCACTAACGGCTACAGAGAAATCCTACAAACCCATTATAGAAACAATCCTAAACGTACATACATATTGACACGTGTACTTATCTTTATCGGGCGACCACGTTTCGCCGCCTAACAAATGTTATCGCACAGCGCGGGATGCACCTGCATGTATTTGAAGTTTCTGGAAAGTTATCAATGCTTCTATCCACTGTCTGCTGTCACCAAACCTTGTGTTATCAAATTTCATCGCATGACGCGAATGGTGTAGACCTTTGTGGAAGGCACGTGGGTCCCAACGATTAGTCTGGAACATTCGATGACTGCTGTACAAAAGCAGACGCGCTTGACCCGCTGATCAGATTTCCGACTATCGTCGACTGTGTTCGCTGCTATTGTTGTGCTATAAGTGTAGCCTGTTTTGTGGGCACAGGTTCAACTAATAAAAGTTAGTTTTGTCGTTCACAGTACTGCTACTGTGTTCTTCAACGTCACCACCGCGTGACATCTGGTGGAGGTGCTGGCGACGGACTATCTCACCCGCTTCGCTGAAACTAAAGCTCTACCGAAAGGCAGCGCAGCCGAAGTGGCGAAATTTTTCGTCGAGAACATCCTGCTGCGACATGGTGCTCCAGAAGTCCTCATCACTGACAGAGGAACGGCCTTTACAGCAGAGCCATTCTGCAATACAGCCTGACAAGCCACAGGAGGACAACTGCCTACCATCTGCAGACGAAGGGTCTCACGGAGCACCTGAACAAGACCCTCGCCGACATGCTAGCAATGTACGTCGACGTCGAGCACAAGACATGGGATGTGGTCCTGCTGTACATAACATTCGCTTACAAGACGGCGGTGCAAGAAACAACACAGATCACACCCTGAACAGGACCCTCGCCGACAGGCTAGCAATGTACGTCGACGTCGAGCACAAGGTGTGGGTTGCGGTCCTGCCGTACGTAACATTCGCTTACAAGACGGCAGTGCAAGAAACAGCAGAGATCACACCGTTCAAGCTGGTTTACGGCAGGAACCCGACGACGACGCTCGACGCCATGCTCTCGCACGTCACTGACAAGGAATATCTTGACGCCACTACCTATCTCTAGCGCGGCGAAGAAGCTCGACAGCTCGCCCGCCTACAGATCAAGAACCAGCAGCGTACCGACAGCCAACACTACAACATTCGACGATGCTTCGTCGAGTACCAGCCCGGAGACCGTGTTTGGGTATGGACACCGATACGCCGACGAGGACTGAGTGAGAAACTATTGCGACACTATTTCGGACCCTACAAGGTCATCCAACGTATTGGCGCGCTGGACTATGAGGTCGTGCCAGACGGCATTTCGCATTCACAGTGGCGCCACACACGATCTGAAGTGGTCCACGTGGTGTGCCTTAAACCCTTTAACGGACGCTGACAACTTCCTTATTTTGTTGTTTTCTTTGCTATGAGTGCTTTCTTTATTATTTTTGTTTGTTTGCAGCATCGGGTCGATGCTTTTTAGGAGGGGGGTATTGACACGTGTACTTATGTTTATCGGGCGACCACGTTTCGCCGCCTAACAAATGTTATCGCACAGCGCGGGATGTGCCTGCATGTATCTGAAGTTTCTGGAAAGTTATCGATGCTTCTATCCGCTGTCTGTTGTCGCCGAGCCTTGTGTTATCTGATTTCATCGCGTAACGCGAATGGTGTCGAACTTTGTGGAAGGCACGCGGGTCCCAACGATTAGTCTGGAACATTCGACGACTGCTGCATAAAAGCCGACGCACTTGACCCGCTGATCAGATTTCCGACGATCGCCGACTGCGTTCACCGCTATCGTTGTGCTATAAGTGCAGCCTGTTTTGTGGGCACAGGTTTGCCCAATAAAAGTTAGTTTTGTTGTTCACAGTACTGCTACAGTGTTCAACGTTACCACCACATGACAATATTAGATATTCTTATGTTATGGGGCAATTATCAAACTGAAATAATGACAGGAACAGCTACACTGTAGTCTGCACATTGCATATACACTCGCAGCAATGTGGCGAATGCCCACAGCAGCATCCACCTTTTTTCACTTCACACAGAACTGAAAAAAGAAAAAAAGCGAGCGAACAATGTGCATAGTGTGGGAGCATCTGCATTGACCGCATGCGACACATCTTTAAATTTCACTTCATGGAGCTTATCATCATCATCATCATCATCAGCCTGGTTATGCCCACTGCAGGGCAAAGGCCTCTACCATACTTTTCCAACTACCCTGGTCATGTACTAATTGTGGCCATGTTGTCCCTGCAAACTTCTTAATCTCATCAGCCCACCTAACTTTCTGCCGCCCCTGCTACGCTTCCCTTCCCTTGGAATCCAGTCCGTAACCCTTAATGACCATCGGTTATCTTCCCTCCTCAGTACATGTCCTACCCATGCCCCTCCCCATTTCTTTTTCTTGATTTCAACTAAGATGTCATTAACTCGCGCTTGTTCCCTCACCCAATCTTCTTTCTTCTTATCCCTTAACGTTACACCTATCATGCTTTTTCCATAGCTCGTTGCATCGTCCTCAATTTAAGCAGAACCCTTTTTGCAGGGTTTCTGTCCCATAGGTGAGTACTGGTAAGACACAGCTGTTATACACTTTTCTCTTGAGGGATAATGCAGCTTATGCTTAACGATAAAAACAGCACAGGAAGGAGATGTGGGAACACACTCAGTTCAAATCAACCAGAAGTAGACAGAACTTGCATCATCACTTGGAGGGGGAACACAGTGATGGCCGCACAGTGTAAAAGTTGAGGGCGAACGCCATGGCTTGAGGGGAAGGTAATGTTTAACCCCTCGTACCTGTGTTATCGCAGCACACCGACACCAAATTCTTGTGAGAAAGCATTCCTTAAGAGATACCCTCTGCACCTAGGCGTATAAGAAAAAGTGTTTCAAGGAGCCTTTAACAAGTTCACAGAAGACATCAGCACATTTATACTTCCTTGTTGTCGAAACTTGCTACTCTATTTGAATTGTAAGGAAGTTCAGCGCCGGACCTCCTTTAGTAAACATAACATTGTCAGAACAGTGTGCCACTTGACGCCATGAAATCTGCTGACAAGGTTGGTGTTCTTACTAGGATGTGCACAGTCCCAATTTTAGTATGGCCATATGGTAGTGCCTTTACTCATCGCAATTGTGCTCAAGCGTATATTCTGGTGGTGAAATGCATTTTCAGGACAGCAATTAGACAGCCACAAATTTTGCTAGACATTTTCTTTCACTGCATAGTGTACCTGTTAGTATACTGTTGGCACGAGTAACATGCTCTTGAGACAAAATATTGCTTCTAATAAATATTTGCTGTTTTCCTTAGTTTTTCCATGATTTCCTGATGCTGGAAAATGCAATAAAAAAGATTACCACAGGGCACAGTTCTTGCACACAAATTCGACCCTCAAAGAGTCAAAGACCCCAGGTCACCTGCATTTTGTTTACTTGGCGTTCGTTGCACTACAATACGGCTGATAGAATACTTCACATGCTAAAGCAATGCAATTTGCAGTGACTGAAATCTAAACACACCGTCATGTCCAACTTTTCACTGTTTCAATGACACAGTGCGAAGTTTCCCTAGATTTCCCTATTTTCTTAAGCTATGCCTAAAATCCCTAGACCAAGGAAAAGTTCCCCAGATCTAGCAGCAACTTCGCTCGAGGCACATTTGCGCCATTGCTGTTGGCATTGCTAATGTCACTGTTGTAATGTCATGGTATCCACGTGCATACACAGCCCAAACATGGAGGGCTAGAAGGCTTCCAGAGATGTGCAGCGAGTTTGGCTGCAAAAGTCACGAAGCCAAGTGGGTGTTCCACTCAATCGGCTCCGCCGGAGCCAGGGTAGCATTCTGGCATCTGCTGCTGATAGTGCGATCGTTGTGAACACAAGCACATCAGCATTCCTACTGAGCAAGTGTGCCATACCACACCACAGTGCACACATTGGTCTGAGCAGAGCAGATAGCAAACGTCAAGCTGAATGTATCTAATCCTTTCTTTCAGCCTTGACTAATTCCAATGGCCAAAGGTTTGCCTTCCGCATCACCTCAAACAGCACTGAGGCGCTCCATTGGCAATGCTGCTGGCAGTGCCAGCTTTGTGAGACGCCTTTAGCGCAACGCTAAACCTCATCGCTTTCAAATGCTTTGCCTCCAAATGCAACTGCCAATTTTTCATTAATTTACAACCATACCAAGAAAATCAACAATGAAGCTGGAGAAAGTGCCGGGAAAATTAATTGATATTTTCAGTTTGTATCTAGAAACAATCGGGAAGAGGGGAAGAAAGCAGACTGAAAGATAACTTGCTGCAGGACAGAGCCAACCATAAATCTTCGGCACTTCACATACAGTGCTTTACCAATTAAAGGGACGCTCAACAAGTCTTGCCATTATGAGCTGACAAGTGCCACGCATACAATTCACGCTAACGATTGTGTCAAGTATTACATTGCTAAATGCCCTAGAAAGAGCTGAAATTTCAAACCAAATGCCGTTTGCCCTTCTCACGGGCACCGTGCTCCCACCTGGAGAGTCGACGTATATCGCACAAGTGCATCTACGTATATCGCACTGCTGTGACGTCACTTGTAGCGACATGTGGCTTTGAGAACTATTCAAGGCAACATCTGTTATTTGTATAACCTGTTGCTTCAATATATGAATTAAAGTTTAGAGAAATAACAAAAGACACAAACCGAATGTCTGCGTCTTCTTGTTTTACTTTGCACCACAGCAAGAGAAATGTAATTCCGTTTTGTCTGCTTGTGCCTACATCATGCAGTAACGCAAACTGACACTGAAAGTATGCATGTAAAGTATGTCATTATCTACCGTGTTCCAGCGCACGATCATACTTTATGAACTGGTTGTGCCTGCCTCAGTATTTGCGTAGCACTGACGTATACCGCTAATTAGGTGTTCTCGTGCAAAGCGCACAAAATCGTGTGCTGCGTGAAACGAGACAAACACAAAAGTTCACGCACGAAACCATCAGTGGAAGTGTGCCGTGCAGCAAAAAAAAGCAAGGGAACAAAAAATTAGGGCAGGGCCAGTAACGTATGCTTCACACGATCCTCAAGCTCTAGTACCGGAGAACGCAGAGAAGGAATTTCGCTTGCAGAGGCTAGACAGGGCAAGTGGGGAGAGTGTCACTCTTGGTAGTGGCCCTTGCCTCCTGAAATCATGGGTTCGCAGCACTGAAATACTGTGACGTAGCAGTTACCACGACCTTTAATACACCCCAAAGATGTGGTGGGCCGATCACACTCAAGGCACAGATCAATCTCAAGACGAGTTCTCACAAGCGATGAAGATGAGGAACACGATGTGATGATGATCATATGCAGACATGTGCACATGATAATGTGTAGACAATGCACACATAGTGAATTTTTTTCTGTAATAACTGCTTCTTGCACTTCATTCACATGGTGTACCCATTGTATATTTTGTCTGTTTCCTTGTATTTACTTTTTACTTGCATGGCGTGTCGACTGCAACCATTACCTTTTCCATCTGAGCTTGATGTATCCTCTGTATGACAAAATGCTATGCCTGTACTGTTTGCATGTCCACTCCTGTACAAGCCTTTCAAGGATTACTGCATTGAGAAATAAATAAATAAAAGAAGTGCCTAAGAAATGCCCACACTAATTTCTCCCTCGCATGCAAGCGGCCAGCCTGGCCGCAACTTAAAGAGACTGAGAATGCCTTGTGAAAGGATTCATATCAGAGATGTGGACAATCTCGGCAGTGCAAAAGTGGAGGTCAGTTGGAACAACGACAGGTTAGACGTAATAATTACTAACGGGAATATTCTGTTCCAAGACTGGGTATGGGCCTATGAACCGAAACTGAAACTTGTCGCACAAGGCAGGAGTGTGAACTTGTGTCCGGGCGGAAGGGCAGAAGAAGATTGTGCGATCAGATGCATCATAGAGGTCCTTGCGGTCCTGTTGCCTTGCTTTAGTGTTGATGGGGACGAGCTGGCGACAATGAAGGACGTGGCATATACAGTCCCGTTACAACAGACCCAAGTACAACAGACTTTCAGATATAACATGATGCGGCTCTCCTTCGGTCGTCGCCCTTGTTGTGCCGCGCGCGATTTGAGAGGTGCGTCGGCAAGCAGCCCCTTGTAATTCAATTATTTGACCGTCTGCATCCACGGAAAATTCCGTTTACTGTCTCAGCCTTCCTTTGCAGTGGAAGCAAAATTTCGCTACATTGAAATTGCATACAAACACACTTCGTTATGTTGAGGTTCCAAATACATGTTCTATGGACAAGAGCTTATGAAAAGTTAAATACTTCATTATATTGAGAATTTCATTATATTGAAGTTTGTTATATCGAGGTTTAACTGCATTATAGAGTAGGTGGAGAGGGGCCTGGAAACTGCAGCGTACAGTTCATTGCATTTGTGGACAATTTAGAGATCAATTGTTTTTTTTTCGTGGCCACTTCCTGAAATGGCAGAAATGCCACTTTTACATGCTGCACTAAAGCAGAGCAGTGAAATAGCAGTGAAGCAAGGGTAATACTGACCCACAGCAATGACAAGGAAAACTGCGATCTTTCAGCTAATTAACAGCAGTCAACCTCACCTTGAAGTTGGCAGGGAATGCAAATTTCTTACAAGCACTCGCAACATTTTCATCTGTCTATGGTGACCGCACAGCAATGGTTGAAATAGAATGATCTGTTCACATGCAAGTGTACTTCCGACAGACACCTAACCGTACACAAATCAATTTTAGAAACATTCCTAAGCACTAAGATCACAATATAGTCTACAAAAGACAAAGATAACCTACCAGAAATGTTCTGTGCATCCTCCAGTTGCCTTGCAAGTTTATTTTTTTCTCGTTCTAGTTGCTTCACCTTTTGCTTCAGTCCGCAGGAACATGTCAGGTCATCCTGCAGAACACCGTTACATGCCTCAAAATGTGTTCACACCATTTGACACTGCCCTCCCACTGAGCTGTAATTCTTCCCCCTAGAAAAACGAAAACTCTCTGCCTATGCTCCGACCTCCGTGTGCTCAGGTCTGCAGTGTCGCAATGCACCAGACGCCTGCCTATGCAGACAACCCTGCAGGGAACTTCCCCGCTGATTAAAAACATTCTTTTGGAGAGGTCCGTTTCTCACTATCAAGATATGTGAACAGTACACTGAGGCATGATTGAATACTCAAGAAGAAAATCTACAAGTCTATCATGCAAGCAACATGACATTACATATGTAACAAACCTATAATTACCTCTGAATCATGCCTCCTCTTTTTCGATACTTTTGGACTTGACTCTGGCATCAGCTCCGGCTCTGGCATCAGCTCAGGCTCTTGCATCGGCTCACGCTCTTGCATCGGCTCATGCTCTGGCATCGGCTCACGCTCTGGCATCGGCTCATGCTCTGGCATCGGCTCAGGCTCAGGCGTCAGCTCAGGCTCTAGCACTAGCTCAGGCTCTGGCATCAGCTCTGGCTCTAGGTTTGGCTCCGGTTCTGAATTTTCTTCTGGTACAGAACCTGGCTCCAATTTCAAGTGACATTGAACAGCTTTGACCCCATTTGCTTGCTCTTCGCCTATTCTGTCCTTATTGCCTGTAATGAACACCATATTCCTTGGAACAGAACTGTTGCACATGACATGCACACAATCGAAGCCCACAGCTGCTACTGGCTCGTCAGAATATCTTATGAGGGAATAATTTTGTTGTCATTGCACAACTTCAATGTTGAGCCACAATACAATGTTAATCAGTTTATTTGTACATTTACTTCATTACCCATTGATAACTCTCAAGGGTTACAAATCAAAGCACCCTGCCATCGTCGTCATCATCAGTCTATTCTATCTCCACTGCAGGACGAAGGCCTCTCCCCACGATCTCCAATTAGTCTGGTCCTGCGCCAGCCGATTACAACTAGCACCCGCAAATTTCCTCATTTCGTAACACCACCTAGTCTTCTCTCATCCTCTACCTTGCTTCCCTTCTCTTGGTGCCCATTCTGTCACCCTATTGGTCTAACGGTTATCTACCCTACGCATTACATGACCTGGGCGGCATTTTTTTCTCTTCATGACAATTAGAATGTCGTCTATACCCGGTTGCTCTCTGATCTAAACTGCTCTCTTTCTGTCTTGTTCTGCCTAGCATTCTTCGTTCCATCACTCTTTGCGTGGTCCATAACTTGTTCTCAAGCTTCTTTGTGAGTCTCCAAACCTCTGCCCCATATGTCAGCACCAGTAAAATGCACTGATTGTATACTTTCCTTTTCAATGATAACGGTAAGCTCCCAGTCAGGAGCTCACAATGTCTGCCGTATGCGATCCAGTCCATTTTTATTCTTCTGTGAATTTTCTTCTCATGGTGAGGGTTTCCTGTGATTAGTTGACCTAGGTAAACATACTCCTTCACAGACTCTAGAGACTGACTTGCGATCCTGAACTCTTGTTCCGTTGCCTGGTTATTTATCATTGTCTTCCGCATATTAACCTTCAACCCCACTCTTACACTCTTCCTGTTAAGGTCCTCAATCATTCGTTATAACTCGTCTGCTGTGTCGCTGAATAGAAAAATGTCATCAGCAAACCGAAGGTTGCTGAGGTATTCACTGTCGATATTTATTCCTAAGCCTTCCCAGTTTAATAGCTTGAATACTTCTTCATGCGGTGAATAGCATTGGAGATATTGTGTGTCCTTGTCTGACCCCTTTCTTCATAGGTATCTTCCTACTTTTCTTGTGTAGGAATAAGGGGGCTGGGGAATGCCTGTAGATATTTTTCACGGTACTTACGTAAGCGGTCTGTACTCCTTAATTACGTAATGCCTCTATGACTACTGGTATCTCTACTGAATCAAATACCTTTCCGCAATCTATGAAAGCCATAAAGAGAGGCTTATTGCACTCTGCGGGTTTCTCGATAACCTGATTATTGACATGGATGTGGTCCATTGTACAGTATCCCTTCCTGAATCCAGCCTGTTCCCTTGGTTGACTAAAGTCCAATGTTGCCCTTGTTCTATTGAAGATTATTTTGGTAAATATTTTATATAATACTGGGAGTAAGCTAATGGGCCTATAATTTTTCAGTTCCTTAACGTCTCCCTTCTTGTGGAATAGTATAATGTTTACATATTTCCAGTTTTCTGGGACCCTTGCAGTCAATAGACATTTCGTATAGAGAGCCGCCAGTTTTCCTAGCATTATGTCTCTTCCATCTTTGATTAAATCGACTGTTATTCCATCCTCTCCTGCCGCTTTTCCCGTTTCATGCCTTGCAAGGCCCTTCTGACCTCATCTGTAGTTATAGGAGGAGTTTCTGTATACTGTTTATTATTTTTTCGAATAGAGTACTCCCGAGTTCTCTGGGTACCGTATAGGTCAGTATAGAATTCTCCCACTGCCTTTATTATACTTTCGGGATTGCTGATGATATTACCCTGCTTATCTTTGAGTGCATACATCTTGGTTTGTCCTATGCCAAGTTTCCTTCTCACTGACTTCAGGCTGCATCCATATTTACGGCTTTTTCTCTTCCTCACGTTACAATTTCAAATATCACTTATTTTTGCTTTGTTGATCAGTTTTGACAGCTCCACGAATTCTATCTTATCTCTTGAGTTGGACAATTTCATTCTTTGTCATTCTTTTATTAGGTCCTTTGTTACTTGGGAGAGCTTGCCTACTGGTTGCCTTGGTGCCTTGCCTCCCACTTCAACTGCTGCCTCTGAAGCCAGCCTCATTACGGTTTCATTCCTTACCTCTATGTCAGCATCATCATCTCTGTTTTAAGGCTGCATGTTTGTTTGCAAGTACCAGCCTAAATTTGTCTATTTTTACCCTTACCAGCTCTAAGTTGACCTGTTTTTTCTTGACCAATTTTACTCTTTCTCTCTTCAAATTGAGGTGAATCCTAGTTCTAACTAACCTATGATCACTGCACTTTACCCTACCTATCACTTCTACATCCTGCACTATATGCTGGGATCGGCAGAAAGTATGAAATCAATTTCATTCCTTGTTTCATCATTAGGGCTTTTCCAGGTCCACTTTTTGTTGCTACGCTTCCTGAAAAAGGTGTTCATTATTCTCAGCTTATTCCTTTCTGCGAATTCTACCAGCATCTATCCTCTAGTATTTCTAGAATCGACGCCGTAGTTGCCGATTGCCTGTTCACCTGAATGCTTTTTCCCCAATTTTGCATTGAAATCCACCCTAACTCACTAGTGTATACCGAGTTTGCACTTTTCTCATCGCTAATTCAACATCTTCATAAAACTGATCTACTTCCTCATCGTCGTGACTGGATGTTGGAGCGTAGGCTTGTGCTACCTTTAATCTATACTTCTCATTAAGTTTGATTACGACTACTGCTGCCCTCTCATTAATGCTGTAGAATTCATCAATGTTGCCTGCTATGTCCTTATGGATTAAGAGTCCTACTATGTATTGCTTCTTATCAGGGAGATCTCTATAGCAGAGGACATGGCTGTTATTCAGCAACGTATAAGCCACACCAGTTCTTATAGTCTCACTAAGGCCCATGATATCCCCAAGAATGCCTGATAGTTCCTCAAACAGTACTGCTAAGCTAGCCTCCCTCGACAGAGTTCGGAAATTAAAGGTTGACAGCACCCTGTATACGCACAAAACACATTCAAAAGAGCTGGAAAGTAAGCACCTTTACAAGTGCTGAGGGCAAGAAATAGGACCTTCTTTGTATAACAGACAACGAAAACCATGCAAGTCAATTTTAACATCTCAGTGTATGTTTAAACAACCCTAAAGTCTGACTGGCCAAAGTCACTTTGGAGAAATATTGAGCAAGTA
The DNA here is from genome assembly GCF_050947875.1 of Dermacentor variabilis. Classification (NCBI taxonomy): domain Eukaryota; kingdom Metazoa; phylum Arthropoda; class Arachnida; order Ixodida; family Ixodidae; genus Dermacentor; species Dermacentor variabilis. The sequence goes on from NC_134578.1 coordinate 60,865,860, forward strand.
AAATGGGTTTTGGAGCAAGTTAGAGCAGATAACATTTTATTTTGAAGCAGTTTGGAGCAGGCCAATCTGAATTTTGGCAGAATAATGGAATGTGGAATATGGCAGCCCACTTCAAAACCACAACAGAACACAAAGTAAGCCAATAAGAGCACTGTACTGCAACTGTCTTAAGCTGAACTCTGAAGCAGGTTACCCTGATACTGAAACTGTCTAGTGCATGCAAATTTTGGTAACAGTGCCTGTAGATTTTTAATTACTGGTAGCAATCCCCTCCAAAAAAAAAAATGCATTCTGCAGCAATGAGTCCGAAATTTCAAAAAGTAGCCCAAGACATTTTTGATAAATACATCTTTCTTTAATGTCTCGACAGTGTGGGTGAAATGCATGCAAACGCGCTTCACCAAAAGATCATGCAGAGAAGCCATAGTTATGAACTACTGTGGTTCATTGAAAACCATTTCTACATAATAGAAATAGTTTCACCTTGCCACAAGCCAATGAGGATGCAGGCCTGTAGAAGTGCCCTTTGCAGTTAGAGCGTACTAGAATGTGGAAGAGAGGGTCAAGTGGTGGCATGGCACATGCTTTCCTGTAAAGCCAAAAAAACTGGTGGCGCTACGATCGAACTATATATTCCTGCACTGACACTCATGACGGTAGCGAAAAATTTTGCCAAATTATGCGGTCCAATTGACGTGGTAACATAATTTCTGGGTAACCACATCTCACTGCAGGCCCAGAGAACCACAACCAACCCTGAGCTGGTACAATGTAAAACTATTCCAATCTGTTTTTATTCCAAATCAACCATTGGCCCTTTGTGGTAGGTCGAAATAGCTCGGGTCTCATTCATATGGGCACAAAACAGATTGGAACAGTTTTATGTTATACCGGCCCTAGGGACAGAGACGTCCGCCCACTGAACTAGCTGCAGTGCTCACCTCCCTAGAACTAGTTCACTTGGATTCCCCTCAGCCTACTTTTCTGTTTTGCACCTCAGCTAGGGAGCGCTGCGCCACTCGGCCCACTCAACAGTATCCTAGTACACTTCAAATACAGCCGCCCTGATCATTTCAACAGCAGCAACGACAGCCTGGCATGGCCGTGCACGCGCTGGCTACTTTCTGGAAGCACCGAAAAGTTCGGGGTTATAAGCACGAAATTTATGAGAAACTGAGCAGGAGGCTCCGTCATGTGGTGTGCGGAATGCGAACGGCTGTGCTCTTTTTCAGAGTACGAATCCGCTAACTTCACAACCAGTGCCAGAGCACGCACACCGAAGCTGTTCTGGCACAGCATGGCGCAATTTCCGTCATTTCTGTGTTTCGCACAGTTTGATGCAGAAATTTGTGTTTGCATCAAAATGGCGCAATGGTGCAGAAGTCTCACCCTTACTAAAGGCCTGACCACACGGAACACAAGATACGCAGCTCAGACTTCATAGACAAGTGACGAAAGGAAGGATGATCAGCCATATAGCATGCTAGATACACACACAAAGTGTGCGCTTTCATGAGCATAGTACAGATCTGCTGTATCACACTCAGCGGAACCATTGACGTTGGGGTTTGAGGAAAGCTTATTCTGAAGTTTATTATGCTACATTTGATATATTTAACTTATCGATACTAGACATACCGTGTTTTTTTTTTTTCTTCAAATCGAGAATCACACGGAGTTTGTATGTAGAAATTCTCAAAACTGAAACCAAGTTGTTTCAGCTCTCATGCGAGAAGTTTATATGCCGACCACGAGAAAGCGGCATGCAGCTTGGCACATCCGGCATGTATGCTCATTTCTTGCATGGGTAGATATCTATGGTGCTCATGCAGCTTCCCTTGTGAGATGCGTAGGACAGACGCATATGGCCTCAAAGATGCGACATGTGGAGAGGCACGTACGATGAGCACCGTGTGGTCGGGCCTTTAGCACGCATTGAGGACAGCACACCGAAACTTGGGGAAGGAAAAAATTACACAGTTGCACGTTCGCAACCACCCATGTATGCAGTGCGCGAATGTGTGCATACATAGGAAAGCACACACCCACGAAGCAGCAATAACTGGCCGAACGCAAAAGTTGAGAAGTGGGTTGCTCACTGGCACGTGCAAGAGCTGCTCGTGTGCTGGTCAGTGCCGCTATATGCCAGATTCAAGAACAGCTGTAGCCAATTCACGCGCCTTCCTTTGTTCAGAGGCATCTTGGAAAATGTGCTCTCATGGGCACACGCAAGAACATCACGCAGAGCCTGGCAAAGCTGCAGGCTTGCAAGATGCGTAACTACAGCTAGAGGAGCAATGTCTATCAACGAGACTTTTCTTACATGCGCATGGAAACATACATTCTACTAGAAAGTATGTAGTACAAAACAAAAACAAAACCAATACGAATATGTGTCAAGCTAATGCATGTAAAAAGCACCACAATAATGAGGCATAAACACCTTTGGAACACAGCTCAGTAATCAGCAAAAGCCCTTCAAGAGGCAGTCAAAGTTACCTCCTCATGTCAGAAACAGTCACGTGCCCAGTCATGACAGAGTTTCACAGGAATATGGAGACAAGTGATAGACAGTTGTCAAACAAGCAATGTCTTAGGCTGGAGCTAACGTTTAGACAACGGGACTTGTCTTTGCCAGGTTTTTACTGAAGAACACGATCTCTCCTTTAATCAATGTGACAGAAAGCTGGCTTAAATGCTGATATATTCGCTTTCTTGTTTAGCAATGTGGCTGCTGTCAACAAACTCACAATTATGTTGATCACATTGTTTTGTTAGCGTAGTCATACATTTTAGTAAGGTTTTGCAGGCTGTATTTTTGACAGTGGCACGAAAGATGGGAGTAAGGCGAACATTTTAGGAAGTAATGTTCTCAAGGATGAATATGTATTGTTTATGCCATGCCTGGTTTTCCCATTGACCATCTACCACATGAAAGTGCGACATCATAGAAAAGACGCACTCAGTGCATTGAGATGTGATTGACTGAGCATACAAAGTGTTCAACAGCAGCTGAGCAAGGGATGTTGAAAGCTGGAGCCAATTTGTTAACAAGGAGATTGATCTTTGTCAGGGCCAACTCGTGTGTCTCTATACACTGATCTGTAAGATGATCTATAAAGTAACACTTATATGGCAGACGGCCCATGGGTAGAGAAGACGAAGCACAAGATTTGCCTGCAAGAACACAACTTCCTAAACGGTTTAGTGTTAACCATTCCTGTGTATTGTGCCAAAGGCGATATTATGGCATACAGACTTCACAATAAGCACAGCAGAACCCCAATGATACAGTTCAAGGGACCATGGAAAAAAAAAAAACATAACAGCTGAGCAAACAAAACAGCGAGGAAGGCAGCAAATCACTACAGCAACATCAGAAGCAGCTCTGAATGGCTGCCAGTGCAGTCAGGAGACGACTTGGCACTTGTACTGCGACCAAGGAGAGCACATGCATGCATGTATAATTGGTGGCATGTACAACCACAAAAGGTGCAAAGTGACGCCTTTCGATGACTGAACTTTTGTAGCTTCCACAGCATTGCACAAAAAGTATCAAACGGAGCACGGCGAATTCAGCCACGGAAGCTGCGTACATTGCTTTGATTGATGGGTAAAGAAACAGATCGAGAGGTGTGAACTGGCTATTGGTACCGGCCTTGAGCACATGCATGATCTAGGGTGCGATCTTGCACGCGTTCCAAAATAGAACGGAGGTGGTCCGTTCCACTGAGCCGCACACGATTGGTCAATTTGAACCGTGACGAACACCATGACATCAATTGTGGCGTGAGCTGTGACGTCTTGTTACTGTCAATCATTCCGTGTCTGCTATAAGACGAACGCAACGGAACGGACCGCCTATTTCGTGACGTAAAGAACCGACCGCCTCCGTTCGATTTTGGAACGCGCACAAGATCGCACCCCTAATGTCTAGCTTCCCTCCAAGGCAGCGAGAGATCACTGGGATGCAATTCAGTCCCAGCTTCCGTACTTAAACCTAAGAGCACATAAATAAGCAGGTAACCTACAACACCTAAAATAAAGATCTATATTTTGTACTCTTTCACTCATGTTCCATGCAAGTCATATTCAATGTGTACAACTGCTGTGGGTGAATGTATGCCATGTTGCCACATAAATACACAACCCATAAACTGTGCGTTAAGCCATCGCCAGGTTTAGATTACTAGACACGGAAACTCACCAGGGGATGACAAATTGCCAGGAGATGATATCTGGACAGCACACACCATTATTGGACTACTTGCCACCTGAATGCTGTTTTCATTTGGTTCAGCTGAAATGCACAGCAATGGTTAGAATTTACGGTGTGCTTGATGACCATGAAACTTATTTTACAGCACAGCAGCCATCCACAAATTTTCAGCTAGAGAACTTTTTCAGAAAATGTTACAAACACGTCAAGTGTACAGATGTAGCTCTCGAACAGGTCTGTCGCACTGCAATCACCAGAGCTTTTTTTGTACAGGAGGAGGCAGTAATTTTGCCTTGCTTCCAAGCACTTCATAACGTACACAACTCACATGAACGCTTGCAATGCAAAGCTATCACCTTGCGTTCTACAAGCTATCTTGTAAAACCATTATTGTTGATTGAATGCTCCTGCCCACTCCTGCATGGTGGGCTGTTAATACTGGCATCAAGCTCTCCCTACTGCATGCTGCTGTTCAGTTTACTGAATGTGAATGGAGTATTGTGAGTGGAAACAGATTCCCAATTGACAGATTAAAAAGACAAAGACAAGAAAAAGCTATGAACGGCACAAGCACTGTCTTTCAATTGAAGGTTTATTAAAAATGTGAGCCAATTATATACAAGGTCACAAAAGGAGAACACACAAGATGAGAATGTAAAAAATTGGGAGATAGAAACAGCGGTCACATGGGGGAGGCGCAGTTATGTATTGTCTGGAAAGGCCAATTCCTGCTTAGAGCGATAAATGGCTGGCAGGAAATGGCCTGGAATGCTTTGCCAATTTTGAATGAATGCTTTGCCAAAGCAGCAGAAGCCTATGTTATGTCCACTGCAGAATGAAGGCCTCTCCCTGTGATCTCCAATTACCCCTGTTCTGCACCAACCGATTCCAATTAGCACCCACAAATTTGCTAATTTCGTCACACCACCTAGTCTTCTGCTGTCTTCTACTGCGCTTCCCTTCTCTTGGTACCCATACTTCACCCTAATGGTCCAACGGTTATATGATCTGCGCATTACATGATTGGCCCAGCGCATTTTTTGTTCTTTTGACGTCTATTAGAATATCGTCTATACCCGTTTGCTCTCTGATCCAAACCGCTCTCTTTCTGCCTCTTAAAGTTGTGCCTAGCATTCTTCGTTCCATCGCTCTTTACGCAGTCCGTAACTTGTTCCCAAGCTTCTTTGTCAGTCTCCAAGTCTCTGCCCCATATGTCACTACTGGTAAAATGCACTGATTGTATACTTTCCTTTTCAACGATAACGGTAAGCTCCCAGTCAGGAGCTCACGATGTCTGCCGTATGGGATCCAATCCATTTTTATTCTTCTGTGAATTTTCTTCTCATGGTGACTGTTCCCAGTGATAAGTTGACCTAGGTAAACGTACTCCTTCACACTCTAGAGGCTGACTTGCGATCCTGAACTCTTGTTCCCTTTCCCAGTTATTTATCATTGTCTTCTGCATATTAATCTTCAACCCCACTCTTACACTCTTCCTGTTAAGGTCCTCAATCATTTGTTGTAACTCGTCTGCGCCGTTGCTGAATAGAACAATGTCATCGGCAAACCAAAGGTTGCTTAGGTATTCGCCATCAATCCTTACTCTTACACTATATTCATACAAATGTCCCCTTTGTATTGATTACGCCTCCCTATATCACACCACATGGGCGTGCGCGAACGTGAAGGTGACCCCGCAAATACCCAACCCCACATCCGAGCAGTGGGAGGCCGTGCTGACTAGTTCGGACCCTCGTAACCAGCAGCAGCCGATGCGACGGGCCCGGAAGACCGCAAGAATCGCAGCAGCCCTGGACTAAGGGCACCTCCTGCACAAGCAGAAAGACACCTGCTTGTCCTTTCTTTTTCTTAAATAAATTTTTCTCCTCCTCCTTACTCTTAAACGTTCCCTGTTTAATAGCTTGAATACTTCTTCCAAGCACGCAGTGAATAGCATTGGAGACATTGTGTGTCCTTGTCTGACCCTTTCTTCATACGTATCTTCCTACTTTTCTTGTGTAGGATTGAGGGCGCTGTGGAATCTCTATAGATATTTTCCAGGGTATTTACGTAAGCGGTCTGTACTCCTTGATTACGTAATGCCTCTATGACTACTGGTATCTCTACTGAATCAATTGCTTTTTCGCAATCTATGAAAGTCATATAGAGAGGCTCCATTGTACTCTGCGGATTTCTCAATAACTTGATTATTGACATGGATGTGGTCCATTGTACAGTATCCCTTCCTGAATCCAGCCTGTTCCCTTGGTTGACTAAAGTCCAATGTTGCCCTTATTCTATTGAAGATTATCTAGGTAAATATTTTATACAATACTTGGAGTAAGCTAATGGCCCTATAATCTTTCAGTTTCTTAACGTCTCCCTTTTTGTAGATTAGTATAACGTTTGCATTTTTCCAGTTTTCTGGGACCCTTGCAGTCAATAGACGTTTCGTATAGAGAGCCGCCAGTTTCCCTAGCATTATGTCTCCTCCATCTTTGATTGGATCGACTGTTATTCCATCCTCTTCTGCCACTTTTTCCCGTTTCATGCCTTTCAAGGCCGTTCTGACCTCATCTGTAGTTATAGGAGAAGTTTCTGTACACTGTTCATTATTGTTTCGAATAGAGTATGCCCGAGTCCTCTGGGTACTGTATAGGTCAGTATAGAAGTCTTCCGCTGCTTTTATTATACCTTCGAGGTTGCTGATATTGCCCTGCTTATCTTTCAGTGCATACATCTTGGTTTGTTCTATGCCTTGTTTCCTTCTCACTGATTTCAGGCTGCGCCCATTTTTTATGGCTTCTTGTCTCCCTCATGTTATAATTTCGAATATCACTTATTTTTGCCTTGTTCATCAGTTTTGACAGTTGCGCGAATTCTATCTTATCTCTTGAGTTAGACACTTTGATTCTTTGTCGTTTCTTTATTAGGTCCTTTGTTACTTGAGAGAGCTTGCCTACTGGTTGCCTTGGTGCCTTGCCTCCCACTTTAATTGCTCCCTCTGAAGCCAGCCTCGTTACGGTTTCATTCATTACCTCTATGTCAGCATCATCATCTCTCTGTTTTAAGGCTGCATGTTTGTTTGCAAGTACCAGCCTAAATTTGTCTGTTTTTACCCTTACCAGCTCTAAGTTGACCTGTTTTTTCTTGACCAATTTTACTCTTTCTCTGTTCAAATTGAGGTGACTCCTAGCCCTTACTGACCTATGATCACTGCACTTTACTCTACCTATCACTTCTACATCCTGCACTATGCTGGGATAGGCAGAAAGTATGAAATCGATTTCGTTTCTTGTTTCACCATTAGGGCTTTTCCAGGTCCACTTTCTATTGCTACGTTTCGTGAAAAAGGTGTTCATTATTCTCAGCTTATTCCTTTCTGCGAATTCTACCAGCATCTATCCTCTAGTATTTCTAGAATCGACGCCGTAGTTGCCGATTGCCTGTTCACCTGCCTGCTTTTTCTCCAATTTTGTATTGAAATCCACCCTAACTCACTAGTGTATACCGAGTTTGCACTTTTCTCATCGCTAATTCAACATCTTCATAAAACTGATCTACTTCCTCATTGTCGTGACTGGATGTTGGAGTGTAGGCTTGCACTACCTTTAATCTATACCTCTTATTAAGTTTGATTACGACTACTGCTACCCTCTCGTTAATGCTGCAGAATTCGTCAATGTTGCCCGCTATGTCCTTATGGATTAGGAATCCTACCCCGTATTGCTTCTTATCAGGGAGACCTCTATAGCAGAGGTTATGGCCATTATCTAGCAATGTGTAAGCCTCACCAGTTCTAATCTCACTAAGGCCGATAATATCCCAAACAAAGTCTGATAGTTCCTCAAAGAGTCCTGCTAAGCTAGCCTCACTCGAGAGGATTTCGGTGTTAAACATTGCAAGGGTCAGTTTCCATTGACGGCCTGTCCGAACCCAGAGATTCTTAGCACGCTCTGCTGCGTTACAGGTCTGACCGCCGCCTTGGTCAGTTGCTCCGCATCTGCTGGAGTCTGAGGTCCATTGGTTAATTGTAGATATCATTAGGAAGGTTGTGGCCGAATACTACACCAGGGAGGCCAATTCCTGTTCTGGTGAGGGAGTGTCTTTGTTCCAGCTTAGTGGGCCTGCCTAATTTGGTTGTACCTGGTTTAGTATAGCCTCACTCACTCTCGGCATCTTTCACCGGTGTCAGGTGTCATTTTAAGTCTACAGATGTAGTGCAGTGGAGAATGTAAAAAAAAAAAATGGGGGGGGGGGGGGGGGGGGATTTGAACTTCTGACTACCACAATCGAGCATTCGACATAGCTCAGTAAGATAATCCCGCGGGGGCTAGGCTATCTTGTCGCCAAAAAGTACGGCCCAGAGGGCCCTACATGCCTAAGAGATCCATTGATTTGTCCGCATAGTGTTGCATACTGCTGATTTGTTTGCGTAGTGTGCAGTGCCAATATGTATTCGCGTATGCTGGCGTTCTTTCAAGATTCCAGTACGTTTGAGGTCATGAGGCATTGAGTATACAGGGTGGCCAGTTTTTCTAGAACAATCTGCCCACCATCCTTCAACAAATCTGCTGTTACCTGATCCTCCCCAGCTGCCTTCCCCCTTTGCATAGCTCCCAAGGCTTTTTTTACTTCTTCCGGCATTACTTGTGGGATGTCCAATTCCTCTAGACTATTCCCTCTTCCAGTATTGTCGGGTGTGCCACTGGTACTGGATAAATCTCTATAGAACTCCTCAGCCACTTGAACTATGTAGTCCATATTAGTAATGATATTGCCGGCTTTGTCTCTTAACGCATACATCTGATTCTTGCCTATTCCTAGTTTCTTCACTGCTTTTAGGCTTCCTCCGTTCCTGAGAACATGCTCAATTCTATCAATATTATACTTCCTTATGTCAGCTATCTTACGCTTGTTGATTAACTTGGAAAGTCCTACCCGTTATATTCTAGCGGTAGGGTTAGAGGCTTTCATACAGTGGCGTTTCTTAATCAGATGTTTCATCTCCAGCAATAGCTTACCGGTACCCTGTATAACGAAGTTACCACTGACTTCTATTGCACACTCCTTAATGATGCCCATAAGATTGTCGTTCATTGCTTCAACACTAAGGTCCGCTTCCCGAGTTCAAGTCGAATACCTGTTCTGTAGCTTGATCCCGAATTCATATATTTTCCCAAAGTATTCCAGAAATACTTTGTCGCAAAAAGTATTTGAATGCGTTCAGCAGAAGCGGAGTTATCGGCACTCAAACACGGCCTCCGCTATGATCCAGTTCCTTCTTCAATGCCGTGCAATGCGAAGGCTACGGCGCAGCGGCGCATGCCCACAACACTCTGCCTTCTAAATTCCACCTTGGTGTGCTGTTCAAATTTCATTTTGGATGTTAACATAGATGTCAGGACTTCCAGTTTTCATGCCTAGGACACACTGAACATAAGCCAAACACAGTTGTCCTCTGTGAGCCGCAGTGCGCTTAGCCAGTGGACTCGTGGCGGCACTCTACAGAGGCTGCAATATCTGTGCCATGTAGCCGACCGCAGCTTAATGTCAGCTATCAGCCAATAGCAGTTGCCTAAGGGAATGACAAAATGAAGCGTCCAATGACGAAACAAAGTATCCAGAAGAGAGTGAGAGCAGGGCCTTCTCTGGAAAAGAGAGTGTTTGAGAGAAAGGTAGAAAGATTGCGCTTCGTCCGTCCACGTCCTGTCCTTCCTTAGTATCGTGTTTGTAAAACTGAGCGCAATATAACCATGAATATAACCATGGAGAGAAAGGTAACTTACACAATCCTCCTGCAAGCTCCACGCACTGCTTACAACAGCAAAACTTGGCTGAGATGTTGCCAGCAGAGTATGCTACCTGCGGACTACATTGTTTCACCAAACCCAAGGGCTAGTTCGGGGCCCTTTTAATTTCCCTTGAGCTTTTCCTGGCGTCATTGTCTGTTGGCGAATTCATGTGTTTGTTACAAAAAAGATTGGCAGTTTCATCTGTAGTGCGAAGCAGTGACACGCTGACTGGCGAATTTAATGCATACTTATCCTGGGACTGCAGTGTTTGTTGGAGTGAACCTTCACAGTTGCGAGCGAGAAATTTCCATTCAAGAAGTAACGGAAGTGGGAGTAGTATTCATTTGTGAAGGTTGTGCCTCCTGGCGGCGGTGAAGCAGAAAGCCTCAGCTCTTCTTCTTTTTCTTATCTATCCGGACTTAGGCACCGAGCTCTGGCTGCAACAGCTTTCATTCAGCTCTTCCAAAATTTATATTTCTTTAAAGAAAACTAGAAGACGTCAGCGCCATCCAGAAAACATGAGACGAAGCCAACCACTAGAAGGTGATTAATGAAAACGAAGCAGACAGGCTTGATCATTATCATTACAGGCAGAAAAATAAAACCCAATTTAGAACTGCTTCGGCAAGTGGGAAGGCTGTGCGCTAGAACACGTAGGCATGTACACCAGCTCAATCCCGTACACAGGCGTTAAACCGCGGCAGCTGCTGGTGCGGTCGCGCTCTTCAGTATCTTCACTGCTGTAGCAGCAGCAGAGTGTCTGAGAATTAGAATCCTGGACTGCCAGTTCGTTAGTCACAAGTTCCAATCTTTCGCGTCAGAAGGAGAAATTTTCTTTGGGATTTTCTTGCAAAGGATTTTGTGATTCCAGCGACGAACAGCGATGGACATTGATATGACCAGGAAGAAAGCCCGTAACACCTATCGCTGTAAAAAAAGAAGCACAAAACAATGCAGCGGTTACTTACCTGCCGCGGACGACACTCCTGCTACACGGCAGTGAGACACAGGCAAGTGACCACAGTAGCAGCACCAGCCGCACTGTACTACAGACGCGGCTTGCACACCGCACGTGTCGAGAGCCGTGGGTCGCGTGAAACCGTCGCAATCACAGCCGCTTGACAAGCACTGTGCGCGCTCAACACCGCGAATGTCAGCGTTCGTGAACATGCCGGAACAGAAGACGGCTATCGCCGATCGCTCGTCACAACACGTTTCTTATCGCGCAGAGTTTGTCGCGAACGCCTCAGTTCACAGCGAGGCGCAATCTACGGCATGTACCGTGCGGAGACGCAGCGGTTACACAAACGCGCAAGAATACGAGCGAAGTCACAGTACCGCTATACCAGCACCAAATTGAACGCGCCGCCACAGGAACGATTACAACATGCGAGGATCTCGCGCACCGTCGCCGGTAGGACCATAGAATAATCAACAGGAAGGGGAACGGAAAAAAGAGAAAAACGTGTAGGAAACAAAACAAACGAGAGAAAAGAGAGGCAAAATAAAAGTGAAGAAAAGCAACGAGAGGTTTACGTGTGGACGTATGACGTAACTTTATTCTCGAATTAGAGCAGTAAGTGGCGCCATCTAAAAAACAAAACAAAAAGTGAAAACTTTGGTTAAGTGTCATTTAGAAGGGCGACGCCTTCGCTGATATTTTCAGCGCAGTTTCAATCAGCGATACGTTGCTGAAAACGTAATTGGAGTGATTTTGTTCCACAGCCTTCGAGACTAGCAACATTTTGTTGCTCATAGATGCAGTTACTCCTTTCCACATAAAGAAGTATGATAACTTCTGAGCTCAGGTTGGCTCAGGTCGCCCTACGTGTGACATATATCAGCATGTCCGAAGGACATGTCCAGCTAGCCAAGTCAAGCAGTAAAGCGCTTGTGTTTGCAGCCGTACAGGTAGAGAGGAGAGAGCGAAGGTATTGAGATCTCTCCGTCTCTTTCACTTCCCTCAAGGGCGCAGTGCCGTGTTGGCCACTATCAAACGCATTTCTCATTATTCGCCCGCCAAGTATCCGCCGAGGCGCGGTTCCTTGCCACGTACATGCACGTGCTTGTGTCCAAAAAAAAGAGCCGATTTTGCCGCACCGGCTGTCGCGGAATTTACCGCGGATCTCGACTCCACTGCTTTCTCAGCTCATCCAGTCATAGAAAATTGGATGAAAAAAGATAGCAGAATTCAAGTTTGGCAGAATGTCCAGAGCGTATAGAACCTTGTATATGACATTATTTGAATAAAATATAAAAAAGGGGGGAGGGGGTATTCCACCTGTGTAATTACCACGAAGCTACAAGGGAAGCATACGGGTTACTCAGAAAAGAACTTCACGGTTCAAGCAAAATTCCTCCTGGTCTGGGAAGTGAATCCTGCAGGAGTATGGGCACCTTCCAATGAAGTTTGCCTGTGCATGTCGTGCCCCTTAGCAGCAGCTGTGAGCATCCGCGGGTTGGCCCTCACCGTCATTTCACCATTGTCCGTGGTGCACTTAGGCCTACCTGAAAGCCTGCTTTTCCAATTTTCCAATTGATTCACCGCGGCCTCTTGGCAGCTCCTTCGTGAGAAGTGTGAACAAAAAGAACAAGCGCAGATACTGCTGCGTTAAGGATTATCACAACCTTTAAGGGGACGTTGGTATCAAGTTGTACCGCTTCCCTTCAAAACCGAGGGAAGCAACCCAGTGGCTGAAGTGGATCGTCGCGGTTCGTGTCGGTCTTGCGAATTTCTGTTTAATGAACTAAGACGTAAATGCAAAAATAATAAAATAAAATAAATAAGAACCAGCAGCGGCATGCGTAAAAACACAGAATAAAGCGTCAACTGCATAAAAACCCGTGAACTGATTCCTGCTCTTGTAAATCAGTTTAGATAATTGTTTAGGTCGTCTTACTCCAAAACAAACGTGCAGTGGTTGTCACGTGTCAAATCTAGCTTCGTAAGCACTCCGTGCTGGAGCTTTGTACGTGCTGTATTTCTTCCTGCGCCAAGATCAGGACGTGAATGCTGGAACCGAGCTCATTCGTGCCAATATTTTCTCGCGCTTAGAACAACAGAACTAAGGTTGCAGTACACTGCGGCGCACGCCAAGTATTCGAAAATTAGCATTTCTCTCGCGCACGCTAGCGCATATTTCTTCAGTCATCACGTTGTTTAGTCTCAGCTGATTGCTCTCTATGATGCTTCAGTGCTCTCACTTTCGAGCCCGAACGACAATACCAGAATATGCTCGAGGCACTTTGTCAACGGAGAAAAAAAGCACTTACCTGCCAATTCGCCAAAACATCTACAATTTGTGAGGTGCTGGGCACGCTCCAAGTAATGAAGTGACAAATGACAATTGAAAGACATCCACGACCGTATTCGCTCGCTTAAGTGGCATAAAATAATGATGCGACAATAATGTGACGAATACTTCGCGCGACCTGCGGTGGTTGCTTTGTGGCTATGGTGTTGGGCTGCTAAGCACGAGGTTGCGGGAATAAATCCCAGCCACGGTGGCCGAATTTCGATGGGGTCGAAATACAAAAACACCCGTGTAGTTAGATTTAGGTCCAGGTTAAACAACCCCAGGTGGTCCAAATTATTCCGGAATCCCCGACCACGGCATGCCTCCTAATCAGATCATGGTTTTGGCACCTAAAACTCCGTAATTTAAGCACCTCGTTGTGATGTTCGTGCTGTTTACTTCTTTGACACGATATACATGGCTGCAGTCGTAAATTAGACGTCCTTTCTCAAGCGCCGGTGGTCCAAAATGGGCCTTGGCGTTTTGGATATTATTTTCATGTGTTTTTTGGTAATAAAGTGCTTATTACACGAGATAGTAAAGGTGCTTGCTTCGTTTTTAATTTTGCACTGATAACAAATGTGATGCCATAGCATTTTTTTTATCTTATTGGGGCCATTGTCGCTCATTAAAGTTATTGAATCTAACTTAGTTTAGCATTTGGCTTTTAGAATACAGTTTAGTCTATCTTGACCGAAAAAAAATTGACTAGGTACGAGCGCACACTGTAATTATCCACGATGCAACATTTTGTCGGTTTGTAGAAGGACAATTTGCTAATAAAACTCCACGTTACTTCATTCAGTGTCCCTTTAAAGTTCAAGAGACATTATTGAGAAAGATACCGAATGTGGGAACCTAAAGATGGCAGAGGAAATTTTAGGGCAAGGCTTAAAGGGACCCTGAAACGCTTTTGACAATTTTCTACAAACGTATTGAGTCGTTAGAGTAGGTCCTTCTGATCATTAATTGACACATCTAAGTGCTCCGCGTAAAGCGTGTAATTTATTATAAGGTTTTAAATATGCACATCGCTGCCGATCGCAGCCCACTGCTCGGCGGAATTTTAAGCCGCCCCTACCCATATGACTGAAATCACCCATATGACGTCAGTGGGGCGAGCTATCCGATTGGCTGACAAGGGCACGTGATCGATAATTTTTCCAATTTTATGATAAACAAATGATCTTCGTAATAGTTGGAATGTTAGTTAATTTGTTTTTATGAAAAGAAAGTAACAAAGAGAATGCACAAGAATAATTTTTCAGTACACTTAAGCACTTCCGGCACACAGCGTGTGTCGTCTGCTTGTGTTACAACGTACTCCATTTTGAAGAGAGCTCCGCGGTCAGAGTCGGTCTCAGTCTTTTCGCGAGCACTATGATTCGACTTTGTTGCCTTGTGGACTGCAAACGTAGCGACTGGCAATATGCCAAGCTGCGACATCGTGTCCCTCTGTAAGGCATCATACGAGTGAATTGGCTGCTGCGCATCGGACTGCTGCTATCCGATCGGCACCAGGATTTGCGCGTTTGTGGCCGTCACTTTACACCGGAAGATTACTAACGCAATAGCGTTTCCCGAGTCCGGTATTAGGGAAAACGCAAGCGCAAGGGGACAGGGTCTGGCCGCTTGACTGTGCCGTAACGGGATGAGCCATGAGATGAGCAGAAGGGCAAATGCGAATGGTCTGCACGGTGCAGCCAACGAAGTGTATTCTTCTTTGCTGCCGGTGTGTATTTTTCGCAGGAGTGTAATCATGAACACATTGTTTTTATAAATGTTTAAAATGTTTTACACTTGGTTAGAGCAATATTAGCGCTTTGTCTGGCTGGTTAAGCTCTGCACCAACAAGTGTATGGAATGTGCAGACCGATCAGGCCGCTCACGTATGTCTACGCTAAAGTTCCTTCATCAGCTTGAGTTTATGCCTACAGTCATTTGCCGAAATGACCAGCTTGCCTGTGGTTACCGGAATACAAGACACGTTCAGCACTACGACAGAATGCTCGCAACGCACGCTGCTTCGATAGCTCTCGCTTGGGGTCGACGGCCAAGCGGCTAGCGGAGCGGTCTCGCGCGGGCGGGGGCGGGCTCCAAAACAACCGGAAGTGGACGATGTGACGTCGCATCGTGACGCTGAACCAGTGAAGGCAGAGCTTAGCCCCGCTCGCTTGGCGAACGAGTTGAGGAGGAAAAGCATGGCTAGGGAGGAGGGTAACTTCTAATCGCTTGTAGCTCTATTAATACGTAACGGTTCACTTAAATTGTGGTGCGAATGTTCTACTTAAGCTGTACCCTACGCGTCTACAAAATTTGTCCGAACCGTTTCAGGGGCCCTTTAAAAACGTTGGCAATCAAATTTGGAAGCATATAGCAAATCATTTCCGCAGAAGTCCGCCAGGTGGTGAACGGTTCAAGGAAAGGAAGTTGTCATCCACCTAACTGCAGCAGGAAGCTGCAAAAGCAGTGAACGAGAAAAAAAAAAATATCATAGTGCCTACAAGCTTAACATCCACACACAATTATGCGTGCCATTTGCCTTCCAAACGTCCGATTTGTAAATGTTCATATGGCAATGGTGTCTTGTAGTTTTGTGTCAACATCCACCGCCAGCTTGGAAAAATACCCCAAGTGCGTAAATGAAGATTCAGTTTATTAATCATAAAACATAACAGCGTGTTAGTCATAAGTCATGATCACAAATAAAAGTGTAAAGTCATAAAACACAATCTCAAAACCTTATCATAAGAAGCCTACAAACACTGACACCAAGGACAACATAGGGGAAATTACTTGTGCTTGAAAAATGAAATAAAGAAACGATAAATTAATGGAAATCACAGAGGATGAAAGAACAACTTGCCGGATGTGGGGAATGATCCCACAACCTTCTTCCCCTATGTTGTCCTTGGTGTCAGTGTTTGTTGGCTTCTTACGATATGACTAATAAAAATCGGGTCCTCGGTTCACCCCCTTTCTTCTCGTCAATCACAAAACCATGCACTTTGATTGCACGTAGCCACACAGGCCTTGGAACATCACATCCTAGGAGCACCCCATTGCAGGAATGCCTCATTTTAGGAACACCACACCCTAGGAACACATTCAGCTGGGACTAGATCACAGTGGAAGGAAAGGAGTGATCCCGTGTCTCAGCTTTCCCTACCTCACGTCAAGTGTTGCACATCAAGAGAACTTTAGAAATTTGCGTGGGAGGATCTGTCTGCACGGAACATTGAAGCAGCTGCAGCGCCTTACAGGGCTCTATGGTTGCAAATTCCCAAAGCCTCTTCCTCAATGCTTCCTTCGCCGCCACATCTGTGAGCTGAACGTGCAAGCCACCTTCGTATATATGCGAGCACCGCTGCCTTCTCCACCTTCTGCTTCATGCATACGGTCTCTGCACAGAACGAAAGTAACAAGTAAAAAAAAGAAGGCGTATCAGACAGGCGTCAAAAGAAGCATATCATAGTTTCCCAACTATTAGTCGCATTTCCCCAAAAAACTTTGGACATTTTTTACAAAGGTGCAACTTATATATGCATAAAGCCATGCATGCTGGCACCCCCAATATGAACGTTTCTTTTTAAGTGAGCATGCCACGCTGCAGGAGCAATGTCAGCTATGTGCCTACAAGGTCGCGTAAAAGTTATTTTGTAGAGTTGCCGATGATGATGCAGTGACGCTGTCACCATAATCACATTTTATTATGCCAACCGAGTTAAAATAGGCGTGTCTCATACACTGGTGCGAGTTGTATGCCATTTTTTTTTCTTTGAAACTCAATAATTAGGGGGTTCAACTTATACAATGAACTACCACTATATAAAGTCTGTTACAACTGCATGCACAAAATAGACAACGAAGCCAGAGAAAGCATAAAGGAAATTCATTTACTAAATTTATTAAAAAATGTAGAAACAACAAGAAAAATAGAAGTAGATCAAAAGACAACTTGTCACAGGTAGGTGCTGAACCCGTATCTTTTGTACTATGTGTACTGCAAGTTTAAATCCAGTACTAAAAAAACAAAACTAAGAACCCTTACACGCAGGACCAGTGCTGATCCTGTGCGTAAGTGTTCTTTGTTTTGTTCTCGCGCTGCAGTGTGTGACCTTGCAGCATGTCGCACCAACTTGCTCTCACGGAAGTGGGTACTCCTCTGTTTTACGTGTGCGGTACTACACTAGTTCATCATCTGTAGCAGCCAATGTGCCCATCCAATTTCTCAGTATACGAGTACCAGATTAACGCCGGGAAACAATAGACAGCCCCGTGCTACGCCATGCCAGCAGAAGAACATGATTTTAACCGGCAGCGTCATGTACTAGTAGGAGCAACCTTGTCTACATACACATATAGCCAAGAAAGTGGAGGGGAAGATGTGGGCTTGGCTCTCACCCCCAGCATGTTTTTTTCGTCGACTGATTTCTTTTTTCTTATTATTTCTACATTTCAAGTAAACAATTATTTTTCCTATGCATTTTAAGGCTTCACTGTGTTTTCTGCTTACGATTGTAATTAACAAAAAAAAAAAAGAATCTTTCAGGTCCCCGGTTAGGATGTCCAGAAATGTAATGCTGTTTGCGGAATACTGGGTTCACGGAGAGGTGTACAGCAGCAGCAACAACACTGGTAGCAACACCTGGTGACACAGTACCTAAGCAGAGAGCACTCAAAGCTAATACTCCAGTGACCTAGACACTGCACTTCACTTCTGGTCCAAAGAATTGGTAGCAACACAATCGTTAACATGCACTGTATGTTTACAATTTTCTTTTTCGATGAGAACACTGACATGATGCAAAGATTTTTTGCTGAGACATTGTAGTTACACACCACCCACAACAGG
The DNA here is from genome assembly GCF_050947875.1 of Dermacentor variabilis. Taxonomy (NCBI): domain Eukaryota; kingdom Metazoa; phylum Arthropoda; class Arachnida; order Ixodida; family Ixodidae; genus Dermacentor; species Dermacentor variabilis. The sequence continues at coordinate 60,884,025 of NC_134578.1, forward strand.
TCACTACCAGCTTTGCTACTGCCGTTAACGACTCCGTCAACCTGGTAATCTGCAAACGTTAAGAAGTTTATGAACAAACTAAAACTGTCCATTCTTCTCACTTGCCACATAACAAAAGTGTTACTCTGAGCAAATGCAACACACCTTTGAGCAATATAAGATGGAACATCTGGTTTGTTTGCAAGTAAGGACTACTTATGTGATATGGGGATTTGAATCTAACATGTTAATATGCAGTAAGTAGCTTTCCTATTGAATATTTAATTTCATTGGACACTTGCATGAGGAGAATGTGTTTACACACTACGACCTCCTGAAAGGAACTAGAGTGCTTTTGTTTCATATTGCTCGAGGCGGTACACATGTCACAAACAAATATCTTCATCTTTTTGTCAATAAGGCATCATTGTTACGTATACTTTTTTTATATTAGATCACAGTCAACTCCACTTACAACGAACTGTAGACAAATACCTATTGTCTACAGTCTTGGGGCAACACTCATGGGACTCATTGCATAAGTGTTGCCACAAGATTGTAGACAATAGGTAGTATTTGTCATACTCATACAGTCAAACCTCATTATATTGAACACGGATATATTGAATTATTGCATATAGCGAACACTTTCTATGTCGCCTGGAGAATCGCATGCGTTCGTCATTTTTTTATTATGAACGGGGTCGAACGTAAAATGGGTATATTGAACTCCGCCACCCCAGACCGCGTGCACTCTGTTAGCAGGCAGCGACCTTTCCCACAACACCCTCGAAGAGAGCGGTGGCGCAATGGGCGTTCCGAACTGCTGCATACGGCGGCTTGGCTAGCTCAACAACGTCAATGATGCATTGCATTTGCCGCACTGACTCCTTCTCGGTGCCGTGCTCTGCGCCTCATGAGGAATGGCGGTTTGCTGCCACAAAGGTGCATGACAGCGCATATTCACTGGGCTCACTCACAAGCCCCGACCACACGTACGATTGCAGACGTGCGCAAACTCGCGCCTACGCGCTTTGAGAGAAATGGTGGTTGCGGACGCGAGCTTGCGCGCATCCACAAGCGTATGTGTCGTGTGGGCTATAGATGCCACGAGAGACACCACCTAATACTTTGTTACTGATAGTGTTTCAAAATGCTTCGATCGACGGACGTGGAGTTCGCAGTGGAAGTAGCGGCCAAATGAAGACGCTGCCGAGGTTGATCCCATAAGCGCTGAGGTTGTGCCGCTCCCAGCTTCAACTGAGTCTGCAGCTGCTTTCGCCCTTCTACGCTGCTACTACAGTGCAACAGAAGGCACCGGCCTAACGCTTGTGGATCGTTTAGACTATGTTGAGGACGCCACGGTTAAGCACGTGTCTGCTACTAAGAAGCAGGTTACACTGCAGTAATTCCAGCCAAAGAAATAAATACTTTATGTGAAGCTTCAAGTGAGTATTTACTGCACCACAATTGGTTCATTGATTGATTTGTAGAAGTTTTTATGCGTTCTTAACGTGATTTTATATATTCTGGCTATATCAAACTATTTCCCATCAACCGTGCTGTTCGATAGATCAAGGTTTGACTGTTTATGTCATTCACTGAATTGAGCACTTCCCACCAACTCTATTAGTGACCCCTCAGCAACAATACTACCCGTATAAACCAGCCTCAATATTCTCTCACCTGTTATAAATTGTCTTTCAAGCTAACTCTACTCATATTTTGTCTGAGTAATAAACACACTGCTTTCATATAACTCTGGAATAACTTACAAACTAAAATATTACTCGAGTTTATGAAAACCTGAATTTAGCGTTACCTAAAGCTAAAACTAATTATTTTTTAAGCTATATCTACCTGGAACTTGTTGCCTATCTACATCAAATTATCCCACTCCACATCGTCATTTTAAAAAAAGCACTTAAGAAAATTTTTTTGCTAATGTATGTTAAAGATTGCTTTGAAAAATGCCTATACTTTCCTTTTTTGTTTTAAGAATTCCTGTTGCATCCTCCCTATTGAACCTGCTGTTTTTATTTACTAAGGCACGACATACTGCCAGAGTGTGTTGCGTTAGCATTATGATTTATTATTATGTTGTATCTTAATTGAGTCATTCATTTTCTGTATCATCGCTGCTTGTGCTTTTTATGCCATTATTTGCTTTATACATCTTTGCATATGCTGTACTCTCAAAAGGTTCCTGTGACAGGTTTTCCACATGGGACCACCTGTAAGAATTAAAACTTTTTGTAGTGTATTCACTGTGAAACAACTATGCAATAAATCTTTCAAATTATAATTAACATTATTGAATGGCCATACAAAGATATGACAAACAAAAGTTGAAAAGCAAAACAAAAAATTTCAAACGCAGCACTGCATTGCTACAGCACTCAAATTGGCATCCCCGTGAGTATCTTCAATCACTTGTCAAAATGGATCATATCATACGTAAAGCAATATATAATAAAAACAGCATAAAACAAATAAACTGCAACATATCAATACGTAAAGTGCCACTCTCTATTTATGTTATGCATTCAACTATAGCCCCATAAATAGATTTCATTTGCAGCACATGTTTTAAACGAATAATGATTACATTGCTCAACACAACGTCGATAGCATGCAAAGTACGCAAGGAACGACTCGGCAAGAGTTGTAAGTCCACCGTTCTGCCAAGGTCCCAGGCTCCTGCGTGACAGACGGTACAAAAGTTATGCTACGCCATGCGTTTGAGTGTTGGCTGAACAAGGAGAACATGTCACTGCATACATGGTATAGTATTAAATGCCACAAAGTGGCATTTCAAGTTATTTCTGTTCGAGTTACATTTTGACAATAAGCAGAAGGCACAATTAAGCAAGGCACTTTTACTTTTATTGACCATCTCTTTTCCCCAATATATGAAACGTTTCAGTTACTGAAAGCCCCGCCTCATAGCACTGTGAAGCAGTAGCAGATATATCAGACACACTGGGATATGCGAGCTCCATTTTTCGAGATTATAATGCAGTGGTAGGCATGTATATCATATTTGCTAGTGTAAGAACTGCACCACCTACGTTTGAGGTCAAAAAAATTTTGAAAAAAAAGTTGCAGCATGGACTGGATTTTCAATGCATTTTCATTACGTATCAGTCAATAGCGCCACTAAATGCTTTGCAGTTCTCTGAATATCCAGCACCGTGGCCGTCACTAAGGACAACCTTCTTTTGAAGTTCGCTGATGAGGCAGTGAGCTCCAGTGGTTACGATGGGAACAACAGAAATGGCACTTGATTCGTGGTGCTCAATCTTAAAGAACCTTGAGTATGTTGCATAACGAGATTAGATCAGATTCTGGGGGCGGGGTTTCGCACCCGAAAAACAGTCAAATTATGAGGGTCGCCACAGTTAAGGACTCTCGATTAATTTCAACTACCTGAGGTTCTTTAACGTGTGCCCAAAGCACAACACATGGGTGTTTTCACACTTTGCCCCCCCTCGAGATGCTGCTGCCACGGCCGGGATTTGGTCTCGCGATATCGTGCTTCGCAGTGCAGTGCCAAAGCTACTAAGAAACCATGGCAGGTATACTGTGCAAGCATAGTTTGCATTATTCTGCACGTCATTCGCCGCATTGTTGGTGGTTTTAGGGGTAGTCATGCGCCTGACACACGCTAGAGCTACACCCAGTAAACTTGAAAAACATAAATGTGCATGTCTTACACGAGTAAATGCAGTGAAAATCACGCAGGAGCAACAGGAAAAGAAAAACAGAAAAAGCAACCGTCACCTGTTACCACACTGCATATCCGCAGCTTTATGAAAGCCTTCTTGCCCCTTTTTCCGTACATGCTATAGCGTTGCTGAACAGAGTGACCCATAATCTTCTTCATCACGGTGGTTGCCACCTTTCGCAAGGTGGAGCCCGCCAGGCAAAGAAGTTGTTCACGCTGCAAATAAGCCCAAAATGTACACAACTAACTGTTAAGAGGCATGTGACATGCTACAGCAAATATAATCCCCGCTGAGACATCAATCGAGGCTCATCTGCTATAACAGTGGCAAGGTTTGCCACACAATATACAGCTGACCCTCATTATAACTAAGTTGCATCTAACAAGAAATAGCCTTTTTATATACCTGATATTTATTATAGGCATGTATTTCATACATGCTTATGAACGAGAAGGAAGGGGGTTAAAGGGGCCCTGAACTACCCATCGGGCTTGGTGAAATAACATAGTCCGCAGGTCGCATACACTGTGGTGAACATCTCAGCCAAGTTCTGCTGTCGTACGCAGTCCATGAAACTCACAAGCGGAGCACGAAGTCACCTTTTTCTCAAACGCTCTCATTTCAAAAACCTCATGCGCCCCGCTCTTTTCTGTGTGCTTTATTTCGTCATAAAGCACACTCCAACACGCAGCTGCTATTGGTCACTGCGCTTGGCTACACCGCGGCCGCCGCAAGGTGCCGCTACGAGTCCAGTGGCTAAGTGCACTGTGGCTATCTGAGGACAGCCACCTTTGGCTTTCATTTAGCATAGCATAGGCACCAAATCGGAAACTTGAACCGCGTGCCACGGTGACGTCTCCGCCGTACTCTTCGCAGTGCAAGGCACTGGAGGAGGAAGGGGAGCACCGCTGAGGTCGTGCTTGATTGCCGGTAACTCTGCTTTTGCTGAACGCACTGAAGTACTTTTCACGGCAAAGTGGGTCTGAAATAGCATATCTTCACTTCAAATGTCTTTCTCCACTTTGACAAAAAGTGGTTCAGGGCCCTTTTAACTGAGGGGCCCGATTTTTGCTAGTCATATCATAAGAAGCCAACAAACACTGACACCAAGGGCAACATAGGGGGAAATTACTTGTGCTTAATAAATGAACTAAAGAAAAAATAAACTAATAGAAGTGAAAGTAGATGAAAAAACAACTTGCCGCAGGTGGGGAATGATTCAACGATGTGTAGGTTGTGGGATCGTTCCCCACCTGCGGCAAGTTGTTTTTTCATCCACTTTCATTTCTATTAGTTTATCGTTTATTTCATTCATTAAACACAAGTAATTTGCCCTATGTTGTCCTTGGTGCCAGTGTTTGTTGGCTTCTTATAATACATGCTTATAGTATCTGCAAGAAACATGTCAGGTTTACTTCTCTATATGCGATAATATCGTGAAAGCAATTATGTGCACAGTCCAGGAGCACTTTCACCATATGCATTGCCATGAGGTTCTGCATACATTTAGGTACATGTCTGCTATACGTTTATGCACACTACTATATGTAAGGCACATGCTGTGCTATGCAACCGCCAAAGCTGCTCAGGCTTGGTTTTAAAGTTCTTGGCTGAATTATTCCAGAGAATGGTAGTCCGCAAACAAATGCCACGAGACGTGACCCTCACAGCCACATGGCTTTTCTTTAATATCTTCTCAGACTATTAAACATTAAAAGTGCAAAACAGTGTCAGCGCTCAAACGTGAAGGCAATGTAATTTTACTGGTGTGCCTCCTGAATGGGCAGGGCAGCAGCACCTGTGCAAATCCATCACAGGCCCTACTTTAAAACTTTAAACGGAGCTAGAAATTTTGCCACACTCATGTATGCCGTGCCCATGTAAGACACACATATAGTTAGAACACCGTCTGAGGATTTAAAGTTCAAAGCGGAACTGCCATTTTTTTTATATACATGCCTGTTATATCAAGGATCAACTGTATTATAGCTGGTTTGGGCAAGGTAGGTGTGTGGGAAAGCCTGCTTACAGACACATTTGCTTACAGGTGCATATTGTCTATTATCAAAATTGGAAATGGTCACCCCACACACCTGGCTGAACCTATCGGCATGCATTTGTTCCACGCTTTGCTTTGAAGGTCCAACAATTAACACGGATTACAAATGTTCGGACAAGACCAATGATGTCTAAACTGACTAATACGCGTGGCACACGGGCGTTTGGAAGGCTTTCCAACCGATAGTCAGTTGACTCAAAGGTCAAGTTCGAGCTGCTGCACGTGTGGCTTCGAAGGCCGCCGAGTCAATAGTCTATCGACTCAATGGAGCACCTTACAACTCTATTGAAATCTCGATGGCCTTTGAGCAACGGAAACGGAAACAGTGTGAACATGCCCTCTTGTTCACAGTGTGCTCGTACTATCGGTTAGGACGAACAAATCAAACCAAAATGCTCTAAAAATACTATATATGAGTGTTATTAATTATTCAATAAATTATTTCTGCCACTTGATATGTGCAAACTGCACATACTCTCGACAGAAGCGACATGTAGCGACTCAAACATTGCCGCAGTTTTGCTACTCAACGACTTAAAAACTAAACACATATGTATGACAATGTATAAGTATTTCTTTAAATGTATAAACGGACATAAAAGAAATTACAGTGCTTTTAAGTGGTTTTAATGTTGCTTAACTTTTCGTGACATGAAAACAAAAGTAAAGATCCGCAGCGCCACACAATTTTACGAGAAACACCTGAACCACTCAACGGCCTTTCGAAAGTGCTGTGTAGAAGCGCGATAACTCCTTTGAGTCGATAGAGTTGTGGCATTCTGAAGGCTGTCGACTGGAAGGCCTTCCAAATGTGCCCGTGTGACACAGGTATTAAAAGGGTTAGTTGGGGAAACAACTTGGCATGTAACGTTCACTAACAAGGGTTCACAAATGATTGCCAGGGCAGTGGTTTTGGACAAACTGGTATTCCAAGACATTGGGTTGACATTAGCACAAATCTGAAAGAATGAAGAAAAAATAAATAAACAGGAGACTTTTTCTCTTAGTGCCCCACTGTCTCCCCGTTTCTTCTCGTCTTCCTTTTTTACTTTCATTCACTCTGAGTTGCACCAATCTGAACACAACGTCGTGCACAAATTATGTTCAGCCATTTAACACAGCCAATGCACATCCAAGACTTCCCTACAAACTAGATCAGAAAGGCATCAATCATTACATGTCTTGTGTGGCCATTGATCCTAAATTTACATGAACATGGAACCTCGCACATGAATTTGTCAGCCAGAGGAGAAATTTGGGCATGATGACTAATACATAAGCATTAATAAGGGGAAAAGAGACGTATACCCGAACATAGCTAAGTGCTACAAAGGAAACCCATACGGGCTCCTCGAAAGAAAAGCATCGCAGTTGAAGAAAAATTCGCCCTGGTCTGGGACTCGAACACGGGACCACTCCCTTTCCAGGGCAGCCGCTCTACCATCTGAGCTAACCAGGTGGCTAGCAGATGGCAGGGCAAAGTCAAATTTGTCATCAACTTGAGGCAAGGGCAAGAGTGACGTAATAGTTCTGCGGAACTATTATGTCCTGGCCCGGAACTCGAACCCGGAAAGGCAGTGGTTCCGGGTTTGAGTCCCAGAACAGGACGAATTTTTATTCAACTGCGAGGCTTTTCTTTCGAGGAACCCATATGGGTTTCCTCTGGAGCACTTAGCTACATTTGGGTAGACGTCTCTTGTCCCCTTATTAATTACTTTTCTCCACCTGGCAGGTTTCCGCAGAACTATTGCATCAATGCATAAGCATTAATCTTTAACTATCACATTGATAAACACATCACAAGTTTAAGCAGCATCAAACAATGTCCACTCAGCAACACGAACCTTAGCATAATGTGTCCACAGTTTACTTGCCTCATTAACTTATTTTATATCTGCCTAAACATGCAAAAGTGATTGCACAAGGTGGAAGCATAGATGTACATGTGTAAAACCAGCCACCATGAAAAATTAAACTGTAAGGAAGAAGCTTTACAGTAATTGGAAAATGAAAACAGCACTGATTAGATACAAAATGTGAGCAAGTAAAAAAGCTTTTGTGGATAAATATGGAGATAAATTTACAATTCAATTTTATCTTCCCGAAAACGAGGTTTCTTGGAGAAGTGGCTTTTTGCTGCATCATGACCTTCAAGCAGCCACCACAGGACAGTGAACAATGCATATGTTGACTACGAAGTGACTACCAGAAGTGACTGTGGCTCCAGTTGTGTGTATGTATATATATGTATATATATATAACGAAAAAAAAAAAGAATAAGGATGGTAATAGAAGTTACTTGAAGTAGGAATACTTGTGTAATTTCTGGTGGCGACTGCAAGAAACAATGTTTCAAGAAAGTTTCAAACTACAATTCCATCGACAACAAGAGAAGCGATCGTGGCAGGCCTGTAACCTTGGACATGCTACTCGATTACTGCAAATTACGCAAGAGGATGTTCAGGATGACGAGCAAGTTTCACAGTGAACATGTAGCCAACAAAAATGCGATACTGTGTGGTGGGCACAGACAATGGCAGACCGAGTACTTTTTTTTCCATAGAATTAGTGACGTACTCCCAGTATTGAGATTTTCGGATGGATTCAAAGAACAGCAGCTGGGTAATATTGAGAAGAACACCAAATTACCAAAGCAGATTCCAGTTCAGGACAGACAAAATGGCATCAACTAGCCTAACTTATTTTAACATACCAGTCGTTCTTCCATTTCCTTTACAAGTGTGTGCAGTAGTGGGCCAATAAATGTCATGTTCTGGGACTCACCGCCACTAAATTTGCTTTTTCTGTCATCAACTGAGAGATTTCACCAAGCCTCAGTGGCAACCTGTGTGCTCCGTCTTTGATAAGAATGCTCACAGGGTTTCAAAGTACATGCATGACACTTGAGGGAGCAGCGACTTTTACACACTATTCAGTCTGCTCTAATCTTAAATTTCTTTTTCAATATTGTACGTACCAACTTACACCATGTCATGAACCTCAACAAACAAGTATGAAATCTGTTATATACCAAAGAACTCCTGGAAACCCAAACAAGACAGAGGTTCACAGGAAAGTAGAGAAGAAGTTATAAGCAGTTGTTGAACAATGAAATGTTGGCTCTTAAGTCAATAATTCAGCAAGGAGACCTGTCAAGTGTCCTGGTCTGACCACTGTTGAAGACTTACGAAAGTGTCTTATTGACTCTGAATATACAACCAAGCTACTGCCAAATAAAGTAGGAAAGCCTAGAAAAAGATATGAGCATTGTCATATGGCTATCTGGAGAGATTTGAACCACTGTGATAAAAGGACAAGGTAAATACCAAGGCTGTAGCCACACCGTCATCTTGAACAGCTTTCTCTAGTGCTTCCCACTCTTTTAGCGTTTCTGCAGGCAACTTCGGCAGAGTGACTCTCGATGGCTGCGGACGATGCATGTTCGCGTTTGAGAAGGCCTCCGGAAATCGTGGCCTTATCTGCTTCCGGTCTTGAATGCTGTAGCACTGGACTGTGTGGGTATCCAAGAGGAGTCGTTTGATCAGCAGGTGAGCATCTGTAACAAATAAGCATGCAAATTCAGCTCTGCTAGGTGCCTGTAAGTATCAAAAACTTTGTAAACAAGACGTACGCAGCACAGATGTCAGTGTGAATCTAGTGATGATGCTGGTGCTGTTTCCAGTTTTGGCCAAAGTGCAAACTCCAGTGTAAATCGAGCCGCACACCAATCTATCAAGATAGCACCATCGTCATGAGAAGCAGCTGCCAACTTACACGTGAAATTATTAAGACAGAGATATTGATAGTTTCAGGGATAACCGTGTGTCCAAGGCATTGATTGCTTTAACTTCGCATCTGGCGTCCCACAGGGATCAGTTCTAGGACCACTTTTATTTCTCATTTACATTAATGACGTCGTCCAGATAACTAATAACACGTCAGTTAAAATCCGTTTATATGCAGACGACTGCGTTCTGTATTCAAATATAAATAATGCATACGACCAGCTTATTCTAAACAATGTGTTTTCTTCTTTCTGTGATTGGAGCAACACATGGCAGATGAGGTAAAATTTTAGCAAAACTGTATCGATGTCATTCACTAACAAGAAAAATCCTTTTCGTTTTTCGTACACTAACAACACACATCAACTAACGCACATGAACGAGTTTAAGTACCTAGGTGTAACATTCTGTTCAAACTTGAATTGGTCTAGGCATATAGATTTAACTTGCTCCAAGGCACTCAGGAAACTCGGGTTCTTAAAACGTACATTAAAAGATGCAACCAAAAACTGTAAGCTGACGGCGTACAAATCTTTAGTAAGGCCTGTACTTGAATATGCATCGGCGGTCTGGTCGCCTCACTCCGTAAAAGATATTATTAAACTTGAAAATGTGCAGAAAAAAGCAATAAGATTTATATATAAGCGTTACGACCGTCACTTCTCTCCCACAGTTCACGCCCGCACGTTATCACTTGACACACTTGAACACAGACGAACATGTGATCGCATGATCCTACTTCACAAGATTATCAACAAGCGTATTTATGTTGACGCCCCCTTCTCTTTCGCTAGTTCTTCAGCACGTGTCACACGCTGTTCCAACCTGCTTAACATCGTGCCGTTTATGCCGCTTTTAGATAGCTACAAATTTTCATTTTTTCCTTTCACAGTTGAATTGTGGAACGATTTAGATGGCACGTTACGTGAAATGTCTGTTGATAATTTTGTGCGAGAATTGCCAAATCATGTATCTTTTTCATGACACTGTACCGTTTCCTCTGTAAAGCATTACACTCACATTTGTAATCATGCACTTTCCTAATATTGTTTATGTATAATCTTCTGTACCACTCCTGCAATGTCCCAATTCATGGGATAGCAGTATTTGTAAATAAATAAATAAATAAATAAATAAATTACAACACTTGCGTCATCACCGATTGTTTTGCTAGCTGCGCCTGTGTGATGGTACGCCACAAAATGCCTTTATATTCTGCGCTTTGCAGATCTCCATACATTGTTACAAGTTAGCGCTCGTGTGTTTCAGTCTTCTTTCCCTGTCCTCGTCTGGTTGTGCCCTTGAAGTTTTTGTCATGTCTCACCAACACGCCCAAACACCCACATTGTTCAGCTTGTTGTGAATCTCGACTGCATTCTTAGTAGAAAGAAAGCAAGGAGTAAGTTTCACTTGGGAAGTCAAACAATCTAGGCTAGAGGATTGAATAAGAACACGACTTGAATTTATGGTTGGCTCTCAGATTTGTTGCAAATACGAGAGTAAAAAAATAGCAGCTTTAAAAAGATGCTCCACAGTACGAAGGAAGAAAAAAGCCTAGGCAGGAGCATGATATGACAGTCTTGAAGCCTAGACAGAAAGATTGTAAAGGAAAGGCTCATGGGAAATGATAGGCAAGCAATAATTTCTAGCAAGCAATCGTGCCGACAGAACAAAGAAGAGCAGGTCAGGGTGGTGGCAAGCACCGATCGTGATGAGGACATCACTAAGAGCTGCCATGAAATAAACAATGTCCTGAATGGTCTGGCTGCCAGGTAGGGCCTATTTTCCAAGAGTCAATCTGCAGCGTAGTCCCCAAAGTAAAAGGAAGGGAAGCGTCAGAGAAGGCTGCCTTGCCCAGGCTAGCTGCACTATGTCGCGCTCCCTGTTAGTCCTTTTCTTTTCACCATGCTGGCAAAAAGTAGCTGAGGACTCATTGAAAACCAACATGCAAACAGAAAGCAGTAGTTTAAAAAAAAACAGCAGAGAGACGAGACAAAGCTTACCAGAAATGTCTTCAGCATTTAAGCAATCACGTTGCCTTTCAGGATGATCCTTTTCTTCCTTCAGGTGTTTTAAGCTTCGCTCCACAATATGTGAGCAAGTTGGGGCTTCCTGCATACCGCCATATGTACCACAGTTAGCCTAGACTGCAATGCGCAGGCTCCATTTGTTGTCCATGCTAGTGAACCAAACGTTATCTGGTTAAATGAAGTGTGTCAATTGATGTAAATTGGCACTACTGGGTGAAGTTGTGTAAATAATACTAAGGGTTTGTACAGAACATTTGACTCAAAATTTAAGGACATTTCAAGGATGCTAAATGTCAAAAATCAAGGAGCGATAAACAAAACTTATTCGTATACGCACACAGACACTGAAAAATAGTGAAACCTCCATCTTAGCCGAAATTTCTTACGCCCTAGGACCTACTGAGTTCGTCGCACACTTCAAGCTCTCCACGCCACTTTTCCAAGTTGACTTTCCCACTGTAATGATGTCAATCACCTTATGGCATGAAGGTTGGTAGTGTCCGACTTTAGCCAAAAATACTCATCACATTAATGCGAAATGGCTGAAACTTACTTTTTGCCAGGCATTTCTAAGGCCTAGGGTATGACAACGGAGCCGTGATGGCTGCGGTATGAACCGACTAGCAAAACGACAAAATGGTGGCCTGGCTTGGTCGTGTGTAGTGATGTCACTAGGGGGAAGCGGGGGGTCGGACCACTCTGGGTGCAGCACGCTGAGCACTCACTGTGCTGTGGCTGACACTCAAGCTTTTGTATTGTCTGTGGCTCCTAGCTGAATGCAGTAAATGTCTGCGCCCAGGCAGCTGAGTGGGCCAATGAAGAGAATAAGCTAAAGCAGAGAAATGCTGACAGAACAATGTACTTGTTTGAAGCTTTCAAGCACTGGTATATGTGGTGCGAGTCGTAATGATGCAAGTAGCATCATATTAAAAGTACTCACATACGGGGCAGAAACCTGGAGGCTTATGAAAAGGGTTCTACTTAAATTGAGGACGACGCAACAAGCTATGGAAAGAAGAATGATGGGCGTAACATTAAGGGTTAAGAAAAGAGCAGATTGGGTGTGGGAACAAACACGAATTAATGACATCTTAGTTGAAATCAAGAAAAAGAAATGGGCATGGGCAGGACATGTAATGAGGAGGGAAGATAACCGATGGCCATTAAGGGTTACGGACTGGATTCCAAAGGAAGGGAAGCGTAGCAGGGGGCAGCAGAAAGTTACGTGGGCAGATGAGATTAAGAAGTTTGCAGGGACGAGATGGCCACAATTAGTACATGACCGGGTTAGTTGGAGAAGTATGGGAGAGGCTTTTGCCCTGCAGTGGGCGTAACCAGGCTGCTTCTGATGATGATATTAAAAGTGTTGTGACAGAGAGGGTTAGCTTAGAGTCGCTTTCCTTTATGTGTTCGTTTAAAAACACTTCACTGGGCTGCTTGTGATAAACAAGAGCATCGGGTGGGGGGGGAGGACAGAGATTAGAAATCCAACACTCACTCCTAAATGAAAAAATTAAATTATGGGGTTTTACGTGCCAAAACCACTTTCTGATTATGAGGCATGCCGTAGTGGGGGACTCCGGAAGTTTCAACCACCTGGGGTTCTTTAATGGGCACCTATATCTAAGTACACGGGTGTTTTCACATTTTGCCCCCATCGAAATGTGGCCACCGTGGCCAGGATTCGATCCTGCTACCTCGTGCTTAGCAGCCCAACACCATAGCCACTAAGGAACCATGGTGGGTGACACTCACTCCCCTCCTACTTTCAGAATAAAGCAAGATTGACCCTCAAATGTTTCGTATCTTTCTATTTGCTCACTCTATTGCTAAATATTTCACACACATGCTCAATGTTGTGCTTCCGTGGCTTGAAGGCTGCATTGGTTGCTATAACTCTGAAAGATGGCTAATCCATACAAAAGGCTTATGTGGTGGGCCATTTAATGTATCATAATGGATAAAGAAAAAGTTTCACCCTAATTAGCAATGACTTCGTGATCATTGAGCGAATGTAATTTATTGGTTCTATCATGCAATAAGTGCAATAAATTCTAGAAATTACGGGACAGTCGTTGCAGCACGGGCTCCCAATTATTGAAGTCCTTTCGAAATGCATGCGAAGCAGCGCTAATCAGTGCTGCATTCAATGCCTGAAACAGCAGCAAGTGCTAAATTAAGCTAATAATGTCACAAAACAAAAACAGCAAATTGAATTGTTTGTAGTGCATAAGGGATAAAAATGAATGCGAAATTACAGGCAAAAGTAGGAGCGTTTCCCTTTTAAATTATTTCATAGCTACTCAATAAAATGTGTGTTAAGAGATAGGAGGGAGTGGCAAGATAAAGAGAAGAGGGTGAGTGACAATGGAAGCCGAATGACGCCACTGGTTGCTTGGTCTGGCATGGTCCAGCGCCACAACGGAAGTGGTGATTTAAACAAGCCTCGGTGTGGTTGGAGGTTGTGAACTTGCCATGACACAAATGGTTTAGCAACAATCTCAGAATAAAATACTACTAGGATACTAGGATTGTTTTCCAATAGACGGTGCCCATGCGACGCTCCCTATGCGAAGTATGTTACTTTAAAACTGCCTCTTCACCATTTTCCTTATCTTTCTGTTCTTTCACATGCTTTCCCCTTTTTCCCTTTCCAAGTCTAGGGTAGTGAACTAGGCACAGTCTTTGTTAACCCACTACCTTTCCCTCTTCATTTCTCTCTCTACTGTTACTCTGAATGTGCAAAAGTTGCCACAAACTGCAGTTTTCAAGGAATTCAAGGAGGACACTTATTTTTATGGTGTCTTAAGGGTTCTTGAACCTCTTTTTTTCAAATTCAAGGGTTTTCAAGGAATTCAGAAAGATGTATGAAACCTAATACTAGCCTCCCCTCTCCCCAGGGCTAAGACAAAAATTGTGAAGTGAAAACAGAACAGAGGCTAAAAGGAAAGCTAGAGTTTCTTTTTTCACAGACTTCGCGTGTACTGGTCAAACTTATCTTTGGTTCAGAATAAAATATATCTGGCTTACTGATAAGTCAAAGTACACCACATGGCCTCAGAGTTTACTGTGCATATCACTTTGGTAGTTGTGTGAGTGTATAATTGGTAACTTTAGAGTGTGCACTAAAGTTATGAAATACTTAAGACTGATGATGGGCACGAACACAAACACATGATACACAGTGGAATTATCAGCTGTTCTGTGTATTGGAAATGAAAACAGATTTTCAACAGTACGGAGACTACGGACACTTGGAGAATGGAGAAAAAATTAAATTTGGCTGCAGCAGTGGAGCACATTATGCACGAAAGCTCGAACAGTCCTCTGTTTTACAGACTGGCCTGTCTCTGCAATTTTAACCCTCCTGTTTTTGTACTGTGCTCCTACTGCCAAACTGATCACCTGTGTTTATCCTTAATGCGTTCAGCCACTATAACCATACCATTTCTGACATGCGCTGGAGATTATGGTTACGCAAGAGCTGCCTACGATTTCACGTTGTGCGTGCCATTTAGTAATTAGTGAGCATGACAGAGTTTTGACGTGCTCCGACTGTGCATTTGTTTTTGCATATTGGACAGTGTTTGGGCGTGAATGATGTCAAACGAGGAGCCTTCAAGAAAAGTGGAAGTGTGAGACATGCCAAGGAAAAGGGGGCAAAACTGTCGTGCTTGTACAGGGTCAGATAAAAGATCTCGAAATGATAGTGAAGTTGGTAGAATTGGATAAGAAGCTTAATTTGCTTTTGGGCTTGCCAAGTAAAGTGTCATGGAGCAATCTATCCAAATGCTGCCCAATCAATTTGATGAAATTAAGAGACGTCTCAACTGTCACAAAAAAGACAACAATGTAAAGCGCAAGCTGGAAGAGATGGAAGGGGCTCGGGCTCCTCAGGACCTTAGTAAGGTTCAGGATGGCATTGATGCCCTTGAATGGCATAGCAGGCACCTGAACTTAGAAGTACTTCTACAGCACCACGAACTGCTTAGGGTTGCTTTCTAAACAACAATGGTTTGTCCACATAGAAGCTGAACAAAAGGGAATTACGTTGTGCACATATTAACGCTCAATCCGTTTCTAGCAAAATAGAAGAATTCGAAAGATCTTTTTTTGTGGGGATAGATAAGCTGTGCAACGTTGTTATGATAAGCCCAAAACCTGGTATACGAATGACAGTCACATTTTTCAGCTCCCTCACAAGAAAACATTTTAGCTTAATAGGTTAACAAGACACAGGGGAGGTGTGTCCTTATTACTGTCAGAGCATATACCTTGTCATAGGCTTCCTAATTTTTCGCGTGCAACAGACAATAACGAAGTGCTATGTGTTCATGCAGAGAAAGGCATCTTTGTTGCGTGCCACTGCCCTCCCGATGGCGTTCTTGCCCATTTTCTTGAATTCTTTGATGATCTGTTAGTGTTTACTAATGAAAACCACCCAAATTTAATTATTAGAGGAGAGTTCAATGTAAATATTGGCTCAAATACAATACACCGATCTGATTTTGAAAGGGTATTCATTTCAAATGGTTATATAAATACGGAAGCTGCTCTTGATTTGTTTATAACAAATTACGATCCTCTGTGTATCACAAGTGCTGTTTTGAGTAGTGCTATAAGTGACCATATGCATATTTGCATGTTTTTCAAGACTGCAATAGCTAGCACCTTGCACAGAAACACAAACGGAACCTTCCGGATAGTAACCGAGGATACTCTAACAGCTTTTCAGATATAGTTGAAGCAAATTAACTGGAATGATGTTTTACAAGAGAATAATGTTGAATCAGCTTATAATACATTTCTTAGCAGGCTTTTTTGCCACGTATAAAAAACATTTTGTTTACAAAATCAATAGCAGAAAAAAAAAGCCTAAGAAAGCTATGGTTAATGAATGCTCTTTGCAAGAAAATTAAGAAGCGTGACAAACTATATGCAAAATTTATCAAAACTCGAGAGCCTCTGGACTTAAAAGCATTCAAAATGTTTCCTCACAAATTAACCAAAGAATTACGGAAAGCATGTGATGCTTATTTTCTGCAGATGTTTTCGTCTTGTATGAATGACTCAAACAAACTATGGGATAGACTAAACGTTCTCATGAACAGAAAAGAGAGGAGTGATTCAACCGAACATATTAGTTTAAATGGTAGGTTGTTGGTAAAGGAGGATTTGGCAAACACCTAGAATGATTATTTTGTACACATAAACGTTGACCTCAATCACCCGATGCTGCATTATGGACACATTACACGAAACGTAAACACAACATTTTTTTCATAGTGCTGGATTGACATGGACAAGAAAGACGACAGGACGTGCGCTACTCCAGTTGATATGTGCACGACTACCTCGTGATGTACGATTTCAATTCAAATAACACTGAAACAGTGAATGACGTGGTTGCGGTATTCAATGGATGTCTGACAATCTGGTTATTACGCATGAGCTACCTAACAATGTTATCCAGTTTTTAGATATCAAACTAAATCTGACCGCCAATCGTTGTTGGGAATACCACCCTAGGGAAAACAAAGATGCTGCTTCCGCATGCCTGATCACATTCAAAGCTGGTGATGTAAGCAATCGCAAACCATGCCCACACCGGATGCCTGGGAGTTTTTCAAGACAAAAAGAGCAGCGACTGGAAGCAGGCTACCCTACCCACATACTTTTATCAGTGGCGCAAAATGCACTAAAAGAAACTAGGGGAACCGGGTAGTAAGTGCTAGCATCGCCACGAAAAGAGAAAGAAGGTGGTTGTACCGTACATGCATGGGATATCACACGGTTTAAAGAAGTTGGCCCGAAAAAATGGAAATGGACATCGTATTTTCTGCTCCACAAAAGCTATCAAGCATATGCAGGGCCACCAATCTGTTGAGAAAGACGTGAGGAGGATGCAAAAAGAATCATTGGCCGCTGTTTATGCACTGTGCACGAAGTGTGGTATATTGCTTCCCTTTCTCGTGCGGCAAAGTGTACAAGGGCAGACAGGCAGATGCTGCAATGGCAGGCTAAGGGAATGTGAGCAACAATTGAACTGTTATATAAATGGATGTGTCTCCGTGTATTGTGATGATTTCGGGTGTAAACCACTGTTTAGGGATTGTGCAGTCATGTTCAGAAAGATATGTAGATACGAGGAAATTGTAGAAGCAAGCTTGATTGCAAAAGAAGGTGCTAACTGCATCAGTGCTCCGTCGATTACTCTAAGCAGAAAGAAAACTGCCGATCTGGAAAATGTCAGGCTGCGCGTGCGATGATTTCCACTCGTTTGATCGGTATAAGCACCATGCTTTCCTGAAATAAGATTCAGTTGATAGTGCACACCCTGTTGTCTTTCTTGTCCATGTCAATCCAGTGCTATGACTCCAATTGATGCAACGAACCAACTAGCCCTAAAATCAGCGGAGGATTAAGGAGCGGGGGGGGGGGGGGGGTGCTAAGGGGGCTGTTGCCCAGGGCCTCACCTCGGACAGTTGGAGAAGGGGGCCCATTTATTCTAACCTGCTTAGTATATGGAAACATGGGCAACGGAACTTCGAGCGACATGTAAGAAGTGAGAAAAGCAGAACGAGCAGACGGGGCCCCCGCATAATGTAACAGCATGCGTTTAGCCTGATCATTTGGGGAGAGCGTGTCGAGTTGCAAAAACAGGAATCCCTCGCCACCCGGCGGGGCCCTCTTTCTTACGAAGCGAGGTGCGTTTGCTTGGAAGAGTTTTCGTGGTTTCCTGACAGTCCGTCCGTCCAGTGCTGTCTGGAGAGAAGGGGCAAGGGGGGAACACCTAAAACATGTAATGTGGGATGAGGACCTAAATCTCCCTTGCCCCTCGTCACCACCACGCCACCCTCCACCTCTCACATAGTTCCGCCACTGTCCTCATGGAAAGGATGTGCTGCAGTACCCAACAGTGCCTCCTATTCGACTTTTCTTTACCGTGAGGGTAATTTGGGTGGGAGAGCATAAGTCCGATAGCAAATGATGATGAGTCTGATGGCAGAGTCTATGCAGGGAAGGAAAAAAGAAGCAAGGCCATTCTGAAAAATTTCAATGCAGTCTTGTGTTGCCTTGAAGCTATATCAAAGAACGAGGAATAAAATGGTGACACTAGGAATGAAGTGCGCTCTCTCTCCAAGAAAATTAATGAAAAAACTAGAGACTGCATTCATGGCGATTTTCTGGAGTGAAATCGTGGAGCGCTTTGACAAAACAAGCGTAGCACTTCAGAAACCAGGCCTAGACATTTCAACTGCTGTAGACCTGCTGAGCTCTCTAGAAGGCTTTCTTAATTCTTTGGGATTTCTCTGATACCTTTGAAGAGAGAGCACGCACGCTAAGTACCAATCAGTGTTATCAGGATGACGGCAAACACACCGTTTTGAGTAAGCACCTGGACGGAAAAAGTGATAGTGCACTACAAGGTAGAAAAAAATTTTAGCGTAGAGACCTACAATGTTGTACTTGACAATCTAGGCTCTGCTTTGCGAGTGCAAAAGGCTGCCTAGACTGAACTCGGCAAAAGGTTCGGATTCTTAAAATTGCTCAGAGAAGTCGGGAGCGAGGCCTCTCTGGCACAGCAGGCTGAGAAGTTGGTGAAAACCTACAAAAATGATTTGGAGCCAGCATTTTCCACTGAAATCGTTCAGTTTGCGAACTTTATAAAATTTAGAAATTTATAATTTACGCAGATGACAAGTGTTTTAACTCATCTGGTTCTTGCACAAATTTAGTTACTTCTTGTGTAGTCTGTCCCATTGGTCCACAGAAAACTGTATAAAAGTAAATACTGTGGCGAAAACAAAGGCTGTAACTTTTCCTGCCAAAGGTATAAGTCTACCTTCAGATCTAAAGTTAGCTTATAGATCTACAAACATAGAACTTGTACGTAGTGTAAAACTATCAGGAATACGCTTCACAAGTACTACGCAATAAGACCACGTATGCTTGGTAATCCAAAAACAGCTGCATAACAGGTGTTTTAAATCTAAACTGATATACTTTACCTGTCTCTGTGAAATTATTAATTTATCATGCTTTATTTGTGTCTCACATTCATTATGGGCATCTAGTATGGGGCACCAGGACGCCGTGTAACTTGAGTAAATTATTTCGTATTCAAAAGAAAATAATATGTGTCATCGCTAGGTACGCTGCGCCTACTGAAAACTTGTTTGAGAAATAGAACATTACTACAGCCCGTAACATCTATAAATGCAGACTCTTAAGCAAATATTACCTTAGTTCCAAACATAACAATACCTTACTTGTGGAACCTGCAAACCTATCCGCCAGTTTATACCATTATACAACTTGTACAACCTGAAGTATGGAAGGTTACGTGCTTTAGAAGTAACTACGGTTGTCAAATGCTGTGTAATAGTCTCCAAAAATTACTGAATTCATATGATAGAGGAGGCTATCATTTACAGTATTTATTGTTGTCAGTATTTAAAACTCTATTGCTTTCACCTCTTTAGAGTGCATATATGAATGTTAATAATATATGTTATGGTTCCTTTTTTTATGTATTCGTGTATGTTATGAAGTGCATATAATTTAATTATTTCATGGCCGCAGTATCTTTGTAATGTCATTATTTGTACAAATATTTTCTTTCTTTTTCATATATTGTATGACTGCAATGCTTTATGGCCACTGTATAAATATATATGAGGTGCTTCATGTGCTACTGCATGCAGCCATAGTGCAGCCAAAGGGGTGAGGTTGCCTCAAGATGCGTCTGCGCAGATTTCCCCCCTCATCCACCTCCATTTACCACTCCTTTGTACGTGTGTGTGTGTAAATCGAAATCAATACAACACACCAAATCAGTGAAGTGCACATCATCAAGACAGTTCCTTTTTTTAATTCAGTAAAGAAGAGGAGATCAGAGCAATCAAGGCAGGAGGGACAACCAATGGCATCAGGCCCACTAAAGCATCACTGTCAATATGATGTCACCGTCTCTACATTCTGTTTGTCTTGCTAAAATAAACACTTGCTATTCAAGCTTCTGGTCATGTGTTCCACCAATCTGTGCAGCTCAAAACTGCAGCATACGATGTTGAGTCATGTAAAACCAACCGGCCTGCTGACAAGCTTTTGTTTACGTAACTGAATATTCCTTAGTTTCATCACGACATTTAAAAGATGTAAATGTACTCTTACTGCACTAAGAGAATGAAAAATGACAGGGATACTTCAGAGTCAAACACCTCTCGCACATTATTATTCAAGAGTGAGGTGTAATTATGCAGCTAAATGTGGGGCGTACTCTGGTCAAAGTGCAAAAGCAAGAATTACAGGCCAATCTTGCTTGAAGTGGAGATGGCACAAATGCAGGTATGCCCTCAATTGACACATATCATTCCTTTTATACAGTACAAGATTGGTTAGAAGCCAGCAATTTTTTGGACACTTTCATTTTCTTTATTGTGCATAATTATTAGTGCGCCATGCATTCCCAGGTCACAAACTTCAACCACAAATCAAAGCTCAGCTATAGTTAGTAGCTTCTTATGGCAGGGAGCCAAAAACAGAGCATTTCATTGCCGGTGCGCTAACATGCATCATATGAATGCATTGCTCTAGGTAGATTAAAAAAAAAAGATTATGCTTTACATAAGACTTAACTCTGCTTCTACCGGTCTCCATTTTTCCCACTTTGCTAATATGTGCATAGATAATGCACTTCCAGTTGTTCAGTGCTGCTAAAAATGATGAGTTTGGCATATGGCAGATTACACACCAGTACAGCAAAACATGCCACGTCATGATTCACATTCACAAATCCGCATGTCACAATTCAACATTTACAAAATGTGTTCAAGCATGAGGGCAAGTTTCAATATGAAAATTTACAAAGCCATTACCTAGATAAAAATTAAAGTGGTAAAAAGCTCGAAAAATAAAATTACCTCTTTGTCATGCCTCTTCTCCTCAGGTGTGGCTGATCTTGGCTCTTGCTGTGTACTTGTTCCCTGCTCTTGGCTCCGTTCAGACTGTGAGCTTTGCTCTAGCTCAGAGTTTTCTTCAAGGATGGAATCTGGCTTCAGTTTCAAGTCAGGGTTGTCCAATTCTGCAACACAGGCCACCCCTTGCTGCTCGGTGCAGCTCTGCAGCTGTGGATCTGCTTCCGGCGTGGAATCCTGCTCCAGGTTTTCTTGAGAGCCAGATAAGCGTGAGACGTCCACCTGCCATGGTTGCTCATTACACGTGCTAGTTTCTGCATGCATAATGTGAAGGTGAGTACACAACTACTAATAGAGAATAATTAAATGAGTACCGAGAGGATTGCATTTCATTTTATAATGTGAAATAAAGGTCCTACCCTTCTAAACCTACTAAAACTAGCGTAGCACCAGTAACTGCTTACTATTATACTTGCTTCTACAAAACAATTTCAGTTTTTTCGACGTGGATATGTCATGACCTTACGATACACTGGCTCACTCACTTCCTGTAACTGCTACAAACTGCCACATGCAAGCACAGCCTGAAGGAACATTCACAGCATTCTCATTTATTTTGTTTTATGTGCGACACCATCACACCTAGCTTTATATTGCTACAGAATCAATGTTAACGAACTTTACTCTGTGTCATGACATCCCAATAATGTCAGTGACACCAGGTCCGGCTTTTCGAGACAACTTTAGTAACAAATAAAGATGCCTAATAATGGTAACGACCACAGGGGAGCTGCGACTCTTTGTGGTTGACCGACGAGACGCAGCCACGCTAGGCTCCATTATTGCAGCCAATGTTCACCCAGGGACCATTATTCAGGGTGACGAATGGGCCGCATTCAACTGTATCCCAAATTTAGTGGATGCTGACGAAGCATCCACTAAATTCTGCATTCTACATTGGGAGACAGTAAGCCACAGTGTGAACTTTGTGGAGCCCCATCACAGGCGCTCACATTCAAAAAATGTAGTTCTTCGCAAAACGTGAGGCGACATCTCATCACCGCCGGGTGCAGGCTAAGTGAACCGCTGCTGGAGTCGCACCCGACATGGCTGTGGTGGCAGTCAATTGACGGCCGCGCGCGCTGAGAACACTCTTTTCTACGTTTGTTAGAAACCATCGCTCGGCGCTACCCAGTGTGAAGGTACATCCCGATGTAAAGGAACATAAAGCGTAGTTTTCCGACTCTGCTTGTATGAATGTTTTCCGGCATTCCTGCGTGTTTACATACACGGCAAGCCCGCGGCAAAGCACTTCCGCGCCAGCCGACGCTCGCGTCGTCTTTAAGCGCGAGCAGCGAGCTATCTGTCTTGAAAGCCCAGTTGGCCCAGTGCGAAAACAAGGCGGGATGCGGCGCCGCCATCTTGTGACACTAGGCTCCGCGTTAACCCTAATCTTAGAGCAATGCTTAGTTACGTACTTCTAATGCTGCTCTAGGGGGGCAGAAACAAGCGGTGGCTTGATAAGTTAACATGCTGAAAGTACCCTAAGTTCGCGAACAATGCTTTGCATTAAAAAAGCAAAACAAAACGCATAAGCCCCCCTAAACTTCGGTGCCCGAACATAACTGAAGAATAGCTTTGATGTGTGAAAATGTTAAGCAAAACACCGTACGTTGAGTGGGATATTCCGGCTTCTCCATACGCCGGCACAGCTGTGCGTGCAACAACGGTTACCATATCATCTTGGCGACAACATGTCCATGCATGCAACGACAGTAGAATGAAAGCAAACTGACCT
This sequence comes from Dermacentor variabilis, assembly GCF_050947875.1. Classification (NCBI taxonomy): domain Eukaryota; kingdom Metazoa; phylum Arthropoda; class Arachnida; order Ixodida; family Ixodidae; genus Dermacentor; species Dermacentor variabilis. The sequence continues at coordinate 60,907,324 of NC_134578.1, forward strand.
GCAACACGGCTGTGAACGATCGGTGAGTGGCCGCAGCCGCGGTACCAGCCGTACCAGCCGTACGGTTCAAAGGCGACTTGCACTTGGCAAATGTTCAACGACAAGGGTCGGGTGAAGCGGTGGCAATCGCAGCCGATAGAAGTGCACTGTCTGCGCGAAATGCCGCGCGTGTCCACACGCGTGAACATACTGGCAGCCATTTAGAAAACGCGAGTTGCCCCTGATCACAGTTCCCAAGAGTGCGCTACTTACGTCAACAGGATTTTGGAACCGAAGGCAAGGAAGAAATCCTGCTTCGGGAACACGCAGTACGCATGCACGGCAGCGAGTGAAAAGCAGTGCTGTGTTGAACGAACCGCCACAAAGCAAATGAACCCCCTCTCGCACCATGGAGGAAGGAAACGGGAGAAGCCTTGACGTCACTCTTTGTGAAGCTAAAGTGAAGCCGGAAGTTGGCGTTGCTCATGGCGGTGCTCCGCCTATCGGGCCAGCCCTCCTCTCTTGTTTACATTTCTCGCGAGACCACGCCGCGCAGCGGGCAACCGGGCTACCCGGACGCGCGCGCTCCGCAGCAATAATAAACAATCGTTAGCACTTTAGCATGATTCTGCCAAATAGGGCAAAATTTCCCGCGGATATCCCTTCGTCCGTTGCTATTACCGTGGCGCGGTACATTGCGTACAGCGTTGCATGCGCGTTCATTTCACGAACTTTAGTTCCTCCTGTCCCATTTGGCCACAGCAACATCCGGTAGAGCACGATCCAGATAACGCAGCGCAACAAAACACGGAGACCAAAGCAAACCTGCCCGCACGGCGCCTTTTCCACGGTACGAAACCTACGGAGCAACACGTGTAAGCGCACAGAACAGTAACAAAGCCGCCATTGTGGCCCGAAAGGCGTGGCCGCTACAGCAAAGAAATAAAAAAACAGCAAGAAAATGGAGAACCTACCACGTCACTTCCTCCACACTTCTCTCCTAGCGCGCGGAGGGGATAGGACCTCTCCTCAGTTTCCTTCCTCCGTTTCCCACTGCCGCACAACAGACAGCGTTGCCAGATCGCTTCAACCACAGGTAGCCAAATTGGCCTCCGCAGTTGCCCAAAGGTAGGCAAAAGGGAAACTTTGGGTAGCCCAAAAGTAGCCAAAAAGCTTTGTCTTTTTGTGAAGTCATTTCTTCAGCATATTGAATTAATTTGCGGCAAGAATACCTTAACCGTTACCGCAATCGTTACCTTCTTCCTACACCAATTAAAGGACTATTATATAACGCCTTATTCGCCTCTCATATCAATTATTGTCACCTCGTATGGGGCACTACAACTGGTACGAATTTAAGCAAATTATTTTTATTGCAGGAAAGGATAGTACGCATCCTCGTAAATGTTCCGTACGATACACACTCCGAGCATTTATTTGACAAGCTTAAAATTATCACAGTGCACAGAATTTATAGGCGTCGACTTTTGCAGAAGTTTTATCACATGAACTGGAAATGCGATCTATCCCTTGTTAAATTATCATGTTTTGAAGGACGTGTACCCTCACGTATAACAAAAACACAAGACCCTGGACAGTGCACCGTTTTAGAAATAATTACAGCCCACAAATGCTAAAAAAACAACCTACCAAGGCTTTTAAATGCTTACAACAAATCTGGAATTGATATATGTGCCCTTACCCCATAAGAATTTTCTCGACTTAATCAGCACGACTAATATCCATGTTTGTACGGTTAGCTATTTCAGGAGTGCAGATTAATTGAGTGTACAGCTTTTTGTTTACATTTATATTACATATATATGTGTATATATGTTTTTCTTCCTCTGTGATGTGTGAAACGTTTTGTAACTTCTTTACGCGCAACTACTCACTTTTCATGCATTCTTGCAAAACTGTGTATTTTTGTATTGTTAAAAACACGCGGCATCTCCGCGCTGCCCATGTCTTGTGATCATAGGGGGCAGGGTGTTCTTCAATCGCGAGACACATGGTGCGATTTTGGGTGCGTTCGGTCGTACGACCATTTGCATCGGCAGCCGCACTCAACAGGTTCTCAACCAAATCCGCCGCACGCGGCGCCGAATCGCACGCCGCGCATGCGACCAACTTGCTGAATATTGTCGTGCAACCATGCGGCATGACTGCCGCATCGGTCGCACGACCGCAGCCAATGACAGCGCCGATAGCGTGAACGTCATGGCCACGTGGTAGACCCGGCGGGGCGGGGCAAAGCCACCTAGAAAAAAAATGTAAGGCCACCGCATCACCTCCTCTCCCCTTTCAATACGTCACGAGAGTCGGATGGTAGCGGCGGATGGGGGAGCGCTGCGTTTCTAGAACGCGGCGCGCGTTCTGAAAACAAATTTTCTCCGTGGCTGCAACGCTAGAGCGGCAACGCGTGGAGCATTTGCTTGGTGGCTTTGGTGGGGCATGCTGCACCGTAAACGCGATTGCTTTTCTTCGATTGTGCGTGGTTCGTCGTACACGGAAGCGCAACGATGTCTGGCTGTTGTTGCGCACCAAACTGCAAGTCCAATTATGACGGAGGACAAAGTGTCCGAGTGCACAAGTTCCCATCTGACCGAGCCACTCGGGAAGCATGGAAGAGAGCAGTTCCTCGGAAAGACTTCTCGCCAACGAAGTACACAGTGGCAAGTATTTCTTCTCTCTATGGTTATTTTGGGTTTCCAGACGAATAGGTTTCGTCAGCATAGTGCGCAATGCATTCGTGCACGCGTGCACAATAGATGGGTCTCTGCACCTGTGGACGCTCTTGTAAATTCAACATTTTCGTCGAGCTTCATACCTGTAACGGCTTGTTTTTTTTTTTCAGCTCTGTGAAAAGCATTTCTTGCCATCGGATTACTTGAAGACGACATCTTACACGGACGTCAATACAGGAAAAGTGGTCGAAGTTGCCATGAAAAACATCTGTCTGAAGAAAACTGCAGTTCCGAGCTTGTTTCCCAATTGCCCTGCCTATTTATCGCGTCCGCAAGTGTGCGTTCGAGAAGCGCCGGCTGCCAAAAGAGCGCGCTTGGAAGCCACATATTTGCAAAAAGCAATAATGCTTTCTCAGCAAACCCAAGCAGAAGAGGACGCCAAAAATCTGGTTGGTAGCTTTGCGGACTTGCTGAAGGCCTTGCCAAGCTTTCAGTGTTCGGACTTCTGGACAGTTTTGAACAAGGGCTCCAAGGTTTTCTTTTTGGACTTGTCACTTTAATCTGCTCCTGCAGTCCGTACTTCGGTGATCGTGTCCGCAGACCTGCGCGTCGAAGTATTTTTTGGTGAAACGGGTGTGAGGAAGTGTGATGATGTTTTAGTTCCTGAAAAGCTGTGCGACTTGAGAGATTTGAAAAGTGTGTTACAGATGATCGAACAGACACGTAAGGATACCAGCACTGAGCGTTCTGAAAAGGCCCGTCATCTACTGACATTGGTTTCGACATTGCTAGAGGAAGTAAGTGGAAAATATTTCGCATGCGAGTTGCAAGAATGGCATTTGGAAGTGCTTAAATTCTTGAAGAGTCAAGCTGATCTTGTTTTGAATGATGCTGGCCGATATCCCCCCCGATTTATTGGTTTTTGCTAGCCTTTTGTTCACAATTTCACCTCACGCATATAGATTCCTGAGAAGTTCGATGAAGCTTAAGATGCCGCATCCTGATACGATCAGAAGACTGTGTTCATCGTACGATGTACGCCCTGAAACGGAGCAGCAAGAATGCAGCTTTCTTTCCTATGCAAAGCGTATTGTAAGCACATATAAAGAGCATGAAAAGACTGTAACGTTAATGATTGATGAGATTCACCTTCAATCATTTTTTGATTACAAGGCTGGGTCGGTTGCTGGTGCTGAGGTAAATTCATCGACTGCAGCAAAAACTGCCCACGTATTTATGATACAGAGCCTGCTTTCTTCAAACAAGAATGTTGTACACATCCTTCCTGTGGCACAAATCGATGCTAAGGCGCTGCATGACTTCCTTCGGAAGATTGTTCTTGATCTAGAGGCATCTGGATTTAGAATAATCGCAGTGATCTCGGACAATAACTCCATAAACAGAAAAGCCATGTCCTACTTCGCTAAGCCGGCAAGTGTCAGCATTGTTTACCAGCATCCTGCTGACCCATCACGACCCCTGTTTTTTGTGGTGGACCCAGTTCACATACTAAAGTGTATGAAAAATAACTGGCTGAATCAAAGAAACATTGGCAAATGCATGTACTTTCCTGAACCGAAGAGTGATGAGGCTGAACCAAAGATACTTACAGCATCTTTCAAGGTATTATGCCAGCTGCACGAAGCTGAGAAGCATGAGCTCTTGAAGCTAGCACCAACGCTCACGTTGAAGGCACTGAACCCCTCAAACATGGAACGGCAGAACGTTAAACTGGCCTTAAAGATTTTTAACTCATCTACTGTTGCTGCTCTCAGTGTTGCAACGTTCCAGCATGCAAAGGAAACCTCTCAATATGTCGACACCATTTTGACTTGGTGGAACATTGTTAACGTCAAGACGCCAAGAAAAGGACAGCGGTTGCGAGATCAATTGCAAGGTCCAATAGTTTCATCGTCATCTCCTCAACTAAATTACTTAGAGAGAATAGTTCAATGGCTTGATCACTGGAGAAGCCTCGAACATGACAACGGCCGCTTGACACGTGAAACGCACATAGCTTTCAGCCACACTACCCATGCCTTGCACGAACTTGCCATATACTGTCTCAAAGAGCTTCATTTCGAGTATGTTCTTTTGGGCAAATTTCAAACTGATAGCTTAGAGGATCGCTTTGGAAAGTACCGGCAATTGTCTGGTGCCAATTACCACGTGTCTAAAAGGCAGATATATGAATCTGAAAACAAATTGCGTTTGCAGAAGGTTCTGGACCTGCCAGATTTGGACATTCTACTACCACCGAGCGCGAACACGTTGTAGGCAAGTGTACATTCAGGAAACGGCCAGTTTCAAGTCACGGTGACCGACTCCGACATTGAGAAAAAAACGTCAAGGCTACCGGCACTAACCTATGTTGCCGGCTATTGTGCCCATGCAGCTCTAAAAAAGCTGACATGCGCATCTTGCAGTGAAAGCCTTGTGATGCAAGACGTCGATCTAGATGACCCTGAGAATGCATTAATCACGAAGATGACAAGGGGTGGCCTGAAGTTTCCACGAGCAGTTGTAGTTAATGCTGTACTCTTTACTGAAATTATATTGAACAAGCTCAGGACACCAGAATGTGCCGTACGATTTTTCAGCCTTCCTAGGCAGAAAGATACTCTTGTCGGCCTTGTGTTCGCTACCCTTCATGACTTTGAGGATGTCAATGTGTGTGAATTCGGTCATCCTGCACAGGAGGTAATGGGGCATGTTGTAAGTGCTGCAGCGAATACACTGCTGAACAACTTGTGCCGCACAGAAAACGACAAATTACGCAACGCCAAGAACGACCGAAAATTGCAGACCTTGAAGGCCTGAGATATCTCTCATTATTTATTTTTTATTCATGAAGCTCTGTTTTGTTGAACATCTACGTATGTTTGTGTTGACAGAACCCTTGTAAAAAGAAACCTGTGGCGTAGCTAGGACTTATTTGCCTACATTATCAAAATTTAAACCCTGCATTTTGGCCAATTCAAATGTTATTTGAGTGTATTGTGCTACCTGTTTATGATTCGAACTCTTCATGCTACCGCAATCCATTAATTGCATGTTTTCCTTTAGGACTGAGAGTAGGCCTCTCGTTTTTTACTTACTTTTCACCATTATCTCAGTGTTTTATGAATACCAATAAGGCCTGCAAACAAGGCGGGTGGAAATAAAATAACCACAAGAAATGGTACAACAAAGACGGAAGCTTATTCTATTTGAGAATTAGTTGTGCGTGACCCTATAATGATAAAATTTTCACAATAAAAATAACCTCGATATTCGTGTGTCTAGCGAGGACTGTTTTACGCAATGCAAGAGTGAGAATGATAATTGTATATGGAAGATTTAAAATATTTGTTTCTGAATGCAGTTCTTATCATTTGTGAATAAAGTATATTCTGTGTCTTCAATATGCAGTTTCCCTCTTTCTTTCGTTCCGTCTAAAGTTGAGTGACTAAGCAGCATGCAGTTTGCTTGTCTTAGTCCCGACCAAACATCACAAGCACAATAAGGCAGGTCGTGTTGCGATACACGCAAAAAAGAAAAATGTTGCCAATCAAGTAATCTAAGGAAGGTATGAAAGAATGCTGCTTTCTATGGTGGTGTTGACTGCGGTGAACCAGCGGCTCCCCCTTATTTTTTGCGTCAGCTATACGTGTCTTGCTTTGGAAACGAAGCATCTGAATTTATAGGTTGCTGTCACTTTAAGGACAGCACTAATTTTCTCATGCCATAGTATCCGCGACGCGCAAAGAGACACACTGCAAGCGCAACGAACCTAGGCACGGAGACGCCAACGGCGTCGACTGTCCCGGCCCCATCCGACTAGCGTGACGTCACACCGGCGTGCGGAGGCCTTACATTTTTTTCTAGGTGGCTTTGGGCGAGGGCGGCGCTCGCCGCTCCGATCATGTCTGTTTTTTTTCCCCCTGGTCGAAACGCGGGCCTCTTTTGCCGCTGACATAAATCGGCTACAATTTGTTTCTGACACGGAATAACTTCTAGAATAAAGTGACCTCGAAAGAGTGCGTGTTATTAAACGTTGTGCGAAATAGTAAATTGTTGGCATGATTTCTACTCGGACGCGGTCAGCGCAGGTGTGCCAACAATCGTCTGTATACGAAGCGGCTCGCCTGACTGGCGTGTTTACTCATCGCTACTAACGGCACCGGGAAAACTAACCGTATTTTCACGTAAGAGAAACATAAATGTTCCGGCATTGATTGTGCTGGCGAATTTAGGCGCTTTATTACGAGCTGCGGACGCATCGCAAGGACCCTCGGCCCCGGATAGACGGTCGGCGAGCTAGGCCTACATCGTGTCCCAGCGGTCGTAAGCTCGCCTGGCATGCTCGTTCGCTTCTGTCGGCGCCAATGAAATCAAATGTGCTGCAATGTAAGCGTGACATAACTGTGTACACGTTGTGCCGACTAACATGGGCGCTTCGTTATACGAGCTGCAAGCGATAGTGTCACAAGCGCCACCAGTGTAGGATTCGATGGCCCAGCGAGCTATGCCTGCTGGCTCGTGGCCATCGGCGGCTGTCAACGGATCCGATACTGCTAACGCGGCCTTGCGGTAACACGTCTACAGTGCTCGCATAGACGTGTTTTATATTGTCATCGTTTGTTTCAAACAAGATAGCTGTGCAAATACAGTTGCTTTCACTTTCTGTTCGAAGTTACGCAGCATTCCGAACTTCCACGCGGGGGCGCCGGTTCTGGGCGGAGCTATACCGCCGCTCGCTCATTCGTACCATGTGTCCCGAATCGCCGCATGCGGCAAGTCCCACACGACGCGCCGTACGACAGATCGCACGGAAAATCCCACCATGTCGCCGTGGCCGTGCTCCGAGGAGGCACATGACATCACACCACGTTCCTCGTCGTTGCGTTCGCCTCCGCTCGCGTCGCCAGCTGCATCGCATGCCTGATAACATGTCGGAGGATTGAAAAGGAGAGCTCGCGTGCGCCGCAACCACAGCTGAGGCGGTAGTATGGACGGCGACAATTCTGATAAGCAGGAGGAGGCCTGGAATCGACGTCGGAACGAGATGAAGAGGAAACGAATCGCCCAAGAAACAGACGAACAGCGCACCGAACGACTGGCTAAACACCGCAACATAGCTAGGCAACCAGACTAACCTGGACTTGCAATCAAGATTAACCAAGGCTAGCCATGCTAGGCCTTAGCTTTTGCTATGTATATCCTGGCATAGCCGAGCTAAGCCACTGCCAATTTTTGAAGCTGCACTTGCAGCTTTTCTTCCTTGTCTCACCCAATCTGTTGGAAATATATATATTCAAATTCAAAACATATTAGCTTTTCCACGCATGACCACGTATGACCACGCATGAATGCCGCGCGCATCGCCACGGAGGCCATGCGGAACGGAAAAGATATGCTGCACAAGCGCAAGAGTGCAGAAACGCAAACATGCAGGCAAATTCATATTAAGGCAAATGCGGTCTTCATTGCAAATGCAATGTTTTATTTTTCCCAGAGCAGCAAGAAATCACGAAAGGAACAACACAAAAATAGCACTGGGCAATAAACACGCTAAGCAATGGTATGCATTCAGGCGTTCAGTATTATTACTTACAGCTCATGATAATTTCGCGTAACACCACACAATGCACTAAACGGAAAACTAATAAAAAATTCAGGACAAAATCTAACACAAATATGGTGGTTGGTACAAAATCTAGTACGATATATAGTCATAAAAAGTATGTTATGATTAAGCATCACAAGCTTATTGAGAAGCAGAACTGCTCGGTCCGTACAAAATGTCAGAGCTCAAACTGGACAAAAATTCTTGGCCCGGTTTAAAATCCTTGCAGCAACCTCCGTTCCAGGCCAGGCCAAACTTCACGTGGAGGAGCTTTACCAATGTCTCGTTCGACATTCTATTTCGAAGGTCGGTTTTAATGAGCGAGACCTGGCTGAATTAACACTCGTTCGACGGGGGCATTTGGTACGGGTAGTGATAGCAAAGACAGGAAGAGGGTTTGGAGTTGTATAGGGCAGGAATGGCTGTGTTCGCTGTGGGGCAACGAAAGAGGATGTGTTCTACATGGCGTTGGAGCATGGGCAATTTGGGCAAGAAGGGTCCGAGCGAAATGCCACGTAGGCGCCATGCGGCAGGCAGAAAATTCGCCAAATTTCGATTAGGTTCAGCCCGGTGTTCTCACTCCGTTCTGGCGCCGAGGTCACCCGCGGCGCACCGTCAACGGGAGCTAAAAGCATCTCGCGCTTAAAACGCAGAACGTCGAAAGCTCACATGTGGAGACAGCAACAGTCTATGTTCGCGGGCGCGCGCGCAGTGGTAGCGTTAGTTCGCGGATGGAGACATGTTTTTTGAGGCCAGCTTTTTAAATCAAAATTATCGAAAGGCTGCGATCCTTGACCTTTTGAGATGCACATGTGTTCTCTCGCAGAGCTTCCAAATTTTGATTTTGTAGCAGACGCGCTCAATTTCTTTAACCTGCTGTCGTCTGCATTTTGAGGAGCCGCCAGCGACTCCTTAAAGGGACACTAAAGGTTACCAGAAACTCAAGTTAAATGTTCTAGAACGTCTAAGGCGTTAATATAATCGCGAACAGAGCTTTAGTAACCGAGAAATTGCGGTAAATGCATGACACGATTTGAGACCCCCCAGCGACATTCCGGTACTAGCCCGATGACGAAAGCACTCCTCATAATTTGTGTTACTAATACTCAACTACTCGTATTAAAAATATCATTTCATTCGATTATAAGACGGAAAAAAATGCTACTTGTCTACGTCTATTCGATTCTAAGAAAAAATAGCGTTTTGACGTTACCCTTCAGTAATATGGGTGGTCGAAAGGTTTCGTCATCGCTCGACTCTGCGCGCTCGACTCTGCGCCGCGCACGCTTTGGAGTTTCAGTAGTTTCGTTATCGCGTCGTGCCGTGAGGGTTCTGTTGGCTCGCGAAACTTTCATTTGGAAGAAGCAGCGAGAATGCCACGTCCATGTGATGTCGTGGGAAGCCCTCGTTGCTTTCCCGCTCCGGAGAGCCGGTGTCGAGGCCGCCGTCGTAGTACGCAACGACGCCGGCAGCGCGAGCCCTCAGCAGCAGGTCGCGCTCATCAGTGCTCAAATCGCTGAAGTTGAGCCCAGCATCGCGAGCCAATCTGTCGTTGTCAGGGTCCATTGCGACGAGCGTCGAAGTTTGCGTCATAGAATGAAGTACCAGCTTATGGTCGCGCGTTTCTCCTTCCGCTAGCCACCATACTCCCGCTTTCGCTCTGCTGTCGGCTCTGGCTTGGCTCTGTTTCTGGCCGCGCGTTGTCGTTTTGCGCAGAAAAGCCGTAGCGCCGTCTGCGGACGCCGTTTTACTCACCGATGGCGCAACGTCACTGTGAGACCATGGTGTCAGTACTCCTCGATCGGAGGGCGGGCGATTTGAACTGCGCTAGAGGTACGCGGACGCTTCAGAACGCATTTTCTCTTAAAATAAGTCTCTCCTTGGCACGAAACAAGCGTTTCGAGGTTTCTGGGATGGTATTTCAACAGTCCACGTTGACTTAATAGTAACCTTTAGTGTCCCTTTAAATACTCTATCCTCCCTAGATCCCTAGGTGAGGGAAAACGGCCGTTCGACCTAACGGAGCGTCCAAAGTCATCGTCATCATCATCCTTTTGAGGAGGAGGGTTTACGCACTCACTTCCGCACAGGTTTCACTGACCACACCGAGGTGAGAGGGTTCTCGCAGACACGGGTCCTGCTCCAAGCAGGCGCCTCTTCATCCCAGTGTTCACCCTGCAGACACCCGGCCGCCGTGTGTGTCCATGACTTCTAAGCCCCGTGAGACGGCTGCAAGACATCTTCTCCTAGGATTTCCTCCGCTTCTAACAAGCCGTGGCGGCGACGGAGAAATCCACTAACAATACTTGGTCCGCCGACCGCGTTTAGTCATAGCGGCGCCGAGGAGGTGTTGATGAGGCACATCGTCGCCCCTACAATACGAGTCGCCGCAGCAGGTGGGGAAGGGTTCCACGGTTGCTACTCGGAACCTCGCCACCTCCGCAGCTGCAGCTGGCTGGGAAAATTTTGTAGTCATATTTATACTTTTTGTGCGCAAACAAACAGGGACGAAGAATAGGGGCAACACAAGGACGAGAGCTTTCTAACAACTGGTTTCATTTTTGAAGAACTACTTACTTAAATACCCACAGAACTGCGCGATCTAGAGAAACAGAGCACGCCTACAGCGCATATGATACCATATGATATCATATGCGCTGTAGGCGTGCTCTGTTTCTCTAGATCGCGCAGTTCTGTGGGTATTTAAGTAAGTAGTTCTTCAAAAATGAAACCAGTTGTTAGAAAGCGCTCGTCCTTGTGTTGCCCCTATTCTTCGTCCCTGTTTGTTTGCGCACAAAAAGTATAAATATGAATATGTTCCAACTAGGCCGACTCGCAGTTATGCTAAAATTTTGTAGGTCGGTACCGTTGCAGGCCGTTCGTAACAGCGTGCGGCATAGCAGGCTCTACGTCTGGCAGTGCTCGGTGCCGCACGTAGTCAACTGAGCCTGGTGTCATTTTCACACGTAGCCGCAGGACAAGAAGCTGCTTGAAGCTTGGCTCGCGAAACTTAGACCCGGTAAACAGCCATCAGCTACAACTCAGGTACGCAGCAAGCACCGACGCGTGGAAGATTTCTGCTATGGTTCCGGGACTGGGCGATGTTCGGTGAGTACCAGAAAACGAGCACTGAGACGCTCGCCCGCCCCGCTGCCCTGCTAATGTCATGACGGTTTGGTCTATGAACTTGTTGATGTTAGATACTGGCAAGTTCATTTGAACAGAGAGGGAGCGGTAAGACGCACAGTAAAAAAGGCAGGGCATATGGTCATGTTTGTGTTACGAATTAATGCACTGTATTACGAAAAAGAAGCAGAGGGAAATCGCACGCTGAGAAGACCGATAAACATACAGTGTGACGCAATTTGAGAAATAATATTGAAACGTCCATGAATTTAGAAGATAGAAGACAAAGAGAGATTGAATCATCGCGACGGTACATCACAGTCGCCGTAAGTGTCGCAGTCTGTATAACGAAAATATTTTTAACAGTTCTGTTAGCGTCCACACAACAACGGTTGCTAGTGTACTGTCAGATGCTCATATGCTGCGGCCTAAAGCTTACGGCACGGTGCGAAAACGCGCTCACAGCGAAAGCAAAACATTGTGCGCGGACATGCGCGCAGACGCACAGTCGGTCGCTACGAACCCATGCGATCGCTGCATTGAGGCTTCATTATGTTATGCCCCATTTGGTTATACAGGCAGCCCACTATAAGAACATATTTCACATAGTTTACTCTCAGCGTTTGCCTACCTTTTCACGCAAGAAGCCGGTTCGGGAGACTCCATCGCGGCGACCGCGCGCAGTGGCGTTCACTGTACGTATTCGGTAAAGTCTGTAAACGATTCTGCGCTTTCAGTGGTGGCAGTGGTGGTAACAACTTTACTGACAATCCGGCAAATTCGTGGCCTGGGCCTAGGTCGCCCCCTAGGAGGTCCGGAGATCCTGTCTCCTCGCCGCCTCACGGGCTGGCTGGATGGCCCATAGTAGATTTTGGAGGTTTGAGCTACGCAACGCAGCCGTCCATAGCGCCGCAGCTTCATCTGGAGAAACTGCGCTTTCTCTGCATATAACCTCACATTCCCAGAGAATGTGCCTAAGAGATGCGTGAGCCCTGCCGCATAGTCTGTTTGCTCAAGATTATTATATCGACCGTCAAAAACATCACTCGTTTTGAGAGTACCTACATAAAGGTCCAGGAGGGCTGCCACGTGGTGTTTTTATTGAGCACCGTAAGTGAAATCTATGAGGAGCGCGCCGCGTGATCCCTCATACTACGCAAGGGAGGCGCTTCCGACAGATTGCAACTCCGTAACTCCTCGCCCCCAATATGGTTGTATCACAGACACCACCCTTTCAATATGGGTGTAGCACCCTTCCAAAAAGGTGTTATCCCTGCAAGTAAAAATTAAATTATTGGTTTTAGATGCCAAAACCACTTTCTGATTATGAGGCGCGCCGTAGTGTGGGACTCCGGAAATTTGAACTACCTGGAGTTCTTTAACGAGCACCTAAATGTAAGCGCACGGGTGTTTTCGCATTTCGCTCCCATGGAAATGTGGCTGCCGTGGCCAGGATTCGATCTCGCGACCTCGTGCTTAGTAGCCCAACACCATAGCCACTAACCAATTACGGCGGGTCCCTGCAAGTATTTCAACGTTCATTACAGCCATGTAGTTAATGGACTGCTTAAAGCTGCCTAGCCTGAGCTATGTAACTATCTTGTTCAGTATATGAGCCAGAATGTGAAAGTTGTGGCCCCATTGCTCTCCTGGTTGAGCACGTAGTACTATATTTAGTGTGGGACCCTTTCAGGCCAAAAATTTAAGGTTTCGCCGTTGCAGCAAGGCACAGGCCCCCTGCTTTTCGTCATCTTTCTCTGCAGTGATGTTACACTGCCACCAGGCTGCACAGTGTAATAACAAAGAATGCCGCACTAAGGACAAAGGATGTCCCACTGCTTGGCACACTCGTATAATATAAATGCGCAGCCTGCCAAGGTTCATTTGTCATACTATAGCGTTCTTAATTTACACTCGTAAAATTAGGGTGCAAACTACAAGACTGAGGTGTTCATATGGTGTTTTCTTGTGGAACACCCTTGTTTGGGAAAAAAGGCGTTTCAAGGGTGTCTAGAAGGGTCAGAAAACCGAAACACCCCTATTACCCTCATAAAGGTGTGAAAATTTTAAGAGTGTGTGTACCGTTAACCGTGACCGTCATTCATCACTAACCGTCGTTCACAGCTGCTGCACGCTTTCTATATATGCGGTACAGACACGTAGATTTAAATGCGTTTCAAATGCTCATACGCGCACATTTTATGCAAAGCTTACTTTTACAATTTATACCGCAAACTTAACAGCTGCTTCGTAGCAGCAAATCTGCAAGTGGAAAAAGATTCAAGATGTACGAGTTTCTAGATCAAATTTATTTCGTACGAAGGAATCGATGAGCAATGGCTGGTGGCAGCAGGGGATGAGTGCTGGTTCTTGGAGCCTTTGGAGGCAGAATTCAAAGCCACTGGAAAGGCAACAAGTCATTAAGAGTAGCAACAGGGTATTTTTATTGCAGTAATCACATAAGATGGCAAACTTGCAAATTAATTATTCACACAATGCAGACTGTAATATGACAACACATTTTTCTTTATCTCTTCGTACTACTCATGTTAATTTACTATAACACAGCACTTACTAAACGTACAAAAAGAATTTTACATTCCTCACGTCGACTAAGGCTGATCCAACAAGAAACATATTGCGGGTGATAAATGCTGAATCTATCACAGCTGTCCCATCGGCGGGAGCGCACGATGTTTTCGCTTACTGCAAAACAATGAACACCAATACATCAATCGACCTTACATGAAAAATCAGAGCGCCAACAAAAAATAAAAAAAATGAAGTAGGGAAAAACCAGGGTATAGCGGGCAAAGTGTATCTGCTAGTATCTACTCTGTTTTGAACACACTGTTCTAGAGCCGCATAGTCATTACAATTGTATAAGCAACACAGCGAACTGGGCAAGTTGGTAAGGTAACATTCTTGGCGTGTATGTGCAGCGCGACGCAGACGTGTCGTTCATTACTTGTCCCGCGCCTGTGTCGCGCTGCACATATACACCAAATTGCACAAATGAACATCCTCTCATACCAGGCGTACGCATTTCAGAGTGTACAGGAGTGTTACTCGAGATAAATGCTGCTTTAGTGTCAACAAGCCGAACTCACCTTTGTAAACAAGGCGAAGGCACCTCGCATAACCTGGTCCCTTTCGGAGCCGGCCGTTCTCGTCCGTCCGCCCGACACCGCGTAAAAAGCTTTGCCACCTTCCGTGCGGTTTGTGCCGTTTGGTGCGCTGCACCCCATCATACTGGAATATAAGTGTCAAAATAATGTATTTCGTACCGCTTCACCAAATTCATTAACTTAATATCGTCGAATAATGTACTTACAACCCGGAGCCGATCGCTGCAACGCACGCTCGGCGGTCCGCTGATGGCACTGACGGAAACGAGTCGGCGCCGCGCCCGTAAAGTTGGCTTCGCGGTAGCGAGGTTGAACATGTGACGTCATTTTGCGCCACGTGATAGCGCTCGACGAATAGCGGTGGCTTGAGATTTTGTGGCGAATGGACGTGCTTTCCTGGGCTCCGTGGTGGCGACGAAATCAAAAGTTCTTGTGCATGCTTTGAGCTTGCTTCTGTTTTTGGTTTCCCTATTTTTTGGTCTTTAAATTGTAATTGGGTGGCTTTCTTTTTTCCTTTCTTTATCTCGTATTTCGTGTGCGCGGGTGTGCTTCGTGTACATTTGGTTTCGCAGGATGGTTAGAGCGCCCTTTCGCGCCACGTGCTTCAACACGTGCAGCCGGATGGGACGTTGAGTTATTAGAGAGACTAATAGCTATTAGTAATAGTCGAGACTACTAATAGTTGAGTTGCCTACTATTAGACTACTAATAGTTGACTAATAGTTGAGACTAATAGCTATTAGTGGTTTTACTGTGCGTGTTTTGGTAGGAAAGTGAGAGCGTGGCCGCGTGGTTGAGCACGTGCGAAAGCGTATGATATCTTGGGTCTCCACAGCATTGATTGCTTTTGAAACAGTGGTGAGAGTTGCTTTGCGACATTTTGAGGATATGGATCCTGTGCGTATCAGTTTGCGCTAAAAGGCACGTGCTCTGCATAAATATATTATTATAGTATTTGCATCAAAAAAAGCCGTGTAATACATGACAAGAAAGCCGGGAAAGCAGGCAGTGCGCGGGGGTTCCCTCAAGGCAGATGAGCGGACGGATGAGAATGGAGAGGGAATCGAGTCAACCGGCACACACTGTGATGTCTATACTAGGCTGCAGAAAATGGGGGCCTTCCAGGAAGAGCTTGTCAAACAGGTGGAACAGTTCAAAAATGAGCTAAACAGGGAGATTGATGCATTAAAGGTAGTTGAAAAAAGACGAAGTAGCCGAGGAAAAGCAGAACAGGGCCGCCATTGTGAACGAGAATGTGCGTGACAATAGAACGCAGTCCCCCAACGTGACAGGAGAGGGAGTGCTAGCAAAGTACATGGAATGCGTGCAACATGGTGAAGGGTTAGCTGGAAAGAGCGGCACCTATCTTGAGGCCGCCACGCGGAAAAAAGCAGGGGCACATGGTACAGCGCCCCTTGTCGAGCCCGAATCACGGGGGAAATGACAAAGGGCAGCAGGGAGAGGTAGGAGAGAGCGAAAGGGTGATTATTGCCGGTGAATGAAACCTGGCTGAGTGCTCAGAAGCAATTGTGGAAAGGGTGAATGGCCATAAAATGGTGGTGGTAGGGACGTTTCCAGGGCGGACACTGCCCAGGCGACACGTTAGGTCGGGCCAACGTTGGAAACGTATTGGCTGTTCTTGGCCCAATGACGGCCTAAGATTAACAGCGTGGTTCTAATTTTGGCAGTGCCATTCTGATTCCTGGCCCAATGATGGCCTAAGGTTAACAGCGAGGCGCGAATATTGGCTGTGACATTCTGATAGAGATCCAACGTTGGCCCACATTACACAGTCAGTAAACAATATTGGCACTGCCGTTCAACAAGGCGGGAACTATTGGACCGACTTTAGTACGGATTTGCCAATATGGGTTACTAGTTGGCTTTCTTTGGAGGACATTGGTCCGTAATAAGTCAATTTGCCTTGTCGGTTTTTAGTGCTCTACGACTTGCTGAGATTGAACAACATGTTTTGAAAACTAACGCACTGACCACAGGCACACCTATGCCCTGCCTATAGTTTCTGAATGATCACTTTTGGTGGGCGGTATTGGCGGTGCTTTTTGAACATTTCGGCAGAAAGCAACAAAACGCGCTCTACACTCTAAATAGTGTAGCTGCAGGAAACACAGACGTGTTTTCTGCAGCTGCACTATTTCTACAAATGTTTCTACGCTACAAAAAAAAAGTCTCATCAGTTAACCTATAAAGGTGCCAAAGGTGTTGAAATGTAGGATTTTTTTTTCTGGACAATAATTATAATCCTGCCAATTTTTATCAACCTTAAAATGTTCATATCCGTGGCCCCACTTGCACATGAAAACGCATAAAGCTGCACTTTGAATAAATTGCAACAGAACGGCTTGTTGGCCTAGTTGGTGCTTGCCAAAGACGTGTTTTTTGCCGCAAGTTAAAACACGCAAAAAACGAAGACATATAAAGACAACACGGGCGGCACTTGCAACTGATGTAATTTGGGCTGTGACCCATGAATATATATACACATACACGCACGCACAGGCTGTACCGAAATCTACGTTACCCAGCGGTCAAACAATCTCGTTTCCGATTTGTAGAGCATGATAGACGTATCGCTAAGGCAATTTGGACCTTTCTTTTTTATATAGTAAGCTTCCATTAGCTCACGTGCTGCTTGATTTTGACTTCTGCCAAGAACCGTAATCTTTA
This sequence comes from Dermacentor variabilis, assembly GCF_050947875.1. Lineage (NCBI taxonomy): Eukaryota > Metazoa > Arthropoda > Arachnida > Ixodida > Ixodidae > Dermacentor > Dermacentor variabilis. The sequence goes on from NC_134578.1 coordinate 60,924,540, forward strand.
GGTGTCTTCCTTTTTTGCGTGTGTTTTAACTTGCGGCAAAAACATGTCTTTTAGCTGCACTTTGAATGTCGCACTGGAGTGCTGTACTAAGTTTTCTTGGCATAAGGAAATATACATGTGCATGTTTTAAGGGATGTCTCTTTACACCTTAAGGTGTTCAAAAGAGCAGAACATAATAAAGACATTGCCAACAACTATTAAATAACAAACAGACTGCACTTTTGTATCCAACCGCGTCCGACGGGATATTTTGAACGCAAATAATCGACGTACCAAAATGCTTCTTGAAGCTCAGCGGACCATACGCGCAGCAACGAGAAATTATCGCGTAAGGTCATTCCCTCCTTAGGCTGTCAAAACCAGATTATTATTTTTTTTGCGGATAATGCCACTAATATGGCGCCTCATTGATTCCAGCACCACAGGAACAGCATGATTGATTATTCCGAACAGCATTCATTTGGGTTGGACGGTGCATACGTTAACTAGAAAAGAACAGCTCCAACTGTGTAGTTTGCCCGCTCGTGATTGTCTTAGTTGGCACTGTTCTTTCCTAGTTCATGATTGATTATAGTGGAAGCAAAATACGTCAAAGAAATGCCATCAGTGTTCGTGGAAACAACCACTGGCTTTGGGCCACTGAAAACTGGAATATGCGTCGTATGAAATATCACGACATTTAGAACGCTTCCTTAAGAGAGTGGGGAGAGACGGAGGCTTCGACATTTTGGTGTATATTGGTTGATATTAGTAGCGTTTTGTTGAAGATACCGTAGTAAACAATTCGACAATAAGGTGGGCGCAGACGTCGTTTTTCTTTTGCCAGTATGCACCACATAATGGCGCTTGTTTTGCTTTGTGCAACTGCTAAAGGTATGTTTCGTATTCCTTGTCGATGTATCTATGTTCCGTAAATTTATTTATTTCGATAATAGAATAACAATTTAGATAGGGTCAGGAGATTAGGAGCAAACAGAACAGTTTCAGAATGGTAGTGCAAACACTACATGCATAGCTGAATTAGAAGGTTAGTTGTTAATGGGATTACATAACAGAAAAATAAACCATGTACGACGATAGAAAGCAGAAAAGATAGGAATGCGAATATAAAGGAACGAGGGCAATACAAACGAACAGAAAAAGAAACCGAATTGGTCCAACGTATCTATAACCTTACGTATTAGTTCCGGTTCCTATCAGGTTATCAGTACTTTTGAAAAGAAAATACTGGATTAGTGTGACAAAGCTTCGTGTTAAGGGATGCTATTGATTTCTGAAAGAAGCACAAAGGAAAACTTTGGAACATTTATTGTTTTGAGAGAGATATCTAGACATTCTCTTGTGAACGGGGTCAGCTTGCTCAAATGTGGAGTGGCCAATTAATGTCGGTTTGAGTCCGGTGCAGATAAGCCACAACAGTAGGCGATGCGGAAAAAACGATAAGCGAACTTGTTTTCCGCGCAGTTCGTATGACGCAAGTTGATGCCTGTAATTCTGAACATACACTCTGCGACAATGCAAGCGTATAGCATGATGCGATGGGCGATCGCCACCGTGTATTCAACTTCTTCTATGAAGTCGTTCAGTTTATCAAGCCAAAGATTCCAAATGAATTAGGAGTATAATCTAATGAAAGTCGGATTTATATGAGTGTATGCTGGAGGCCTGGTTTTGCTACATTGAGTCAGAGCTGCCTTAAAATTGATGCTACATCCACACTTAGGAAAAAGCAGAAAAACGACATCGGAGCCTGCACAACTACTGTGAACATAAAGACAGGCTCTTGCCTGTAAAAATCTAAGAATGTTCAAGTTTATAAAAGTTGCCATGTTTTAGTGTACATTTGGAGAGTTATGCGTTCGTTTAGCATAAGCAAACTGTATGGCGAGAAATTTGAACGAGATACAGCTCTTTGTTTAAAAGGCGGCGTAGAAGTATTCGCCTATAAACTACTTTGCAACAAAGAAGGAAAAGAAGAGAAAGGCCTCAGAGGAACGATAACGGAAAAATGAAAAGAAGAAAAGAAAGATTGAAATAAAGTAGCGAGAAATCTCAATATCTTGATCTTACTCTTGGCAACTTCAGTGGTGGATATCTCAGTCCAACTCGTCATCTTGTTTTCATTGCTGGCTTTCTATGTAGTGTAGATTATATCCGAAGAACAACTACAGTCTTGAAAGGGAGCTCATTCATTCAAGGTTCCCGAAGAGAAAATCAAGTGCTTGACGTTGCATTACTGAATAACACCAGGAGCCCAATATGCTCCAAGAGGCAAACGGTGTTCACGAAGTCATCTTCACCAGCTTATTTATGTCCACAGCAGAACGAAGACTTTTCTCGGCCATCTCCAATTAGCCCTGTTTTACACCAGATAACTTTATATTTTTCATGCAGCACTGCAGGTTCGCTAATGCGATCCCACCACTTAATTTTCTCCAATCCTCGACTGCGCTTCCTGTCTCTTGGCACCTATTCTGTAACTCTAAGAGACCACCGGTCATCCACCATACGCGTTTGGGTGTCTGCAGAGGCCCATTGTGTCCTCCTAGTGTCAACTAGAATATAGGCTGACCCCGTTTGCTCTTTTCTTCTTATTGTTTAACAGTCAGCCGAGGGGGGAAAGTCGGTATCAAATAACGTGTCGTTACTTAGCAGGTTTGAAGGAGCCGCTGCTGGTCTACCCACGCCTTCTGCAAGGGCGCTCTTCAGATGGCAGGCTCGTCTTGCAAGTACACGACGACCTCACGCTGTACCTCGAAAGGGCGTCAGTAGCAGCTCCACGACTTCGTGTTCTTCGAGAAGAAAACAGTGCTTCGGTAACGGAGGTGGTGAGTACTCGGAAGCATTCAACGACCGACCATGTTCTGCATTTAGCACGCGCGCCCCAGTAACAGTAACGTGCATGCATTCGTGTCTGTGCGTCCGTGGCCCCGTCCTCGGCTGCGAACACGTGATCAGGTGTGGGCGGTGCGCAAATATTGTGCAACCAATGATAACGATGATACCAGCATCCCCTTTGATACGTTGCGGTTGCACATGACGCCAATTTTATTCTTTAAAGCTTTCTGGCGCATTTAAAGCTTCAAATACATTTGTGCTCTACGCTGCATTATCCGCTGTACGCAGTTCGCTTTATTGCGTGTCGTCCCTTCTTTAGCGCCAGCAATATTAACGCGATAGCGTTAAGGAGCTCGTGTCGCAGAAAAGCCGGTGTCGTCGGCGTCGGCGTCGGTGTCGGCGTCGGCGTCCGCGGCGTTGGCCGTGAGCGATAAATAACGGCAGGCACTTCATAAATAAAAAGCAACTTCCAAGATGGGCTGGGTGGGAATCGAACCAGGGTCTCCGGAGTGTGAGACGGAGACGTTACCACTGAGCCACGAGTTCGATGCTTCAAAGCGGTACAAAAGCGCCTCTAGTGAACGCGGTGTTACCTTAGAAGGCTCAGGCGTGCGTCGCTTGCTGAGGCGCGCATTTCTCTGTCGCGCCGAACGCTGCGTTGCTTGACGCTCACCGCGTCCGATGCGGGGCGCGTTGTCGCTGCGCCGTAGCCCAATACCCCTTGGCGGGTCGACGGGAACGCTGTCGCGTTCCACTCTTGAAGGCGAAGCTTAAGCGTCCTCCAATTTTTACTAATCTCCAAAGCCATTTGTATTTTCTTTTCCTCACTGTCCTTGAAACCTAACGCCTCGATCAAGCCTTATGCTGCCACTTGTGCTGCTTACGTGAAGTGACTATGGAACACTGCTTCACAGACTGCAAGGATGCTACGTTTTTCTGAGACTACCTTCAAGGAACCATAAAGAAGGATACTCGTGTAACAGCATTCTTAATTCCCTTCTTTTACCTTTCAAAAATCCCCAAGATCCCTCATGCGACATGTTCGTGCTAATTAGCCTACAAGTCTCTGCAAATGTAGGATTCATGATAGGCCTGCAGGAACCCTGCGATCAAGGAAATACATTTTTCGGGAAACGCGCTATCGAGCAACATCGCTATATATATAGCATCGTAGAACGAACAAGTAATAATATATTGAACGAGGATAACATCATGAGCATCCCATAGAAATTGTTCTTGACAAGATGGCCTTACTTTGAAGTGAAATTCGTCATTGTCATTCTCCCGAACGCAGCGTCGGCGGCACAAAGGAGGAACACATTGCAACAACGATGATCGGTTTCAGACGTGGGACATGCCCACAATAGAGTATGCGAGAATAATCGAAGTGGTTGGTGGATAACAATGAAGAACATACGCCTCGACGGCATCCATGGCGACAGCGACGTCGCTGCGATAACGCCCCGTAGTTCACACAGCCGCTCACAGGATTCTCAGCTGCCTAGTGTCCAGCACGGCAAATGTAGAAGAGGAAACAATCACTCAAATCTCGTAGGTGGCAGTGAGCCATGTCACTCATGACATCAGGTAAAGATTTTGGCTTCCGAGTTATTTAATACCTAGTGGAGCCTTCACAATGAGTCTTGGAACCTGAACAAGCAATCAGCCTTTAACACAGCAATTTTCCGATCCCCGGTTGCTTAAACATTGATTTGCACAAACACAGTAAGAAATGGTGTAAATGAACTCGATATTTAATGTGTTCTAAGATGCCGCACGGCCACAACGTCGGTGAAGTAGTTCCTTGAATGTTGCCTTAATGATTAATGGAAACGTAATATATAACTCTTTTACACAAGTTCTCGAAACTTATTACACTGAGCAGAACGCGATCTCGCCGCAATGTCACTGAAGAAATGAAAATAAGCATGGTGCAGTAAGTTTGTTTGAATCAAGTTTATTGAAGTTGTAAAAGTTGCACCACCTACAACAACAAAAAAAGCTCGAGCCTTTGGTCAAACATCTGCGAACAAAAGGTTTACTGAAGTAATAACTTTCAACTAAATAAATTTGCCCTACTTAGTCATGGGGGGGACGCAGATTGCTAAAGTATGTTTGTGCACATGTCTAGAAGTCCACAACATGCGGTATTAGGTAATAAAGAAGAAGCTGCGTACACCGCAAACCAGATACATTGACAAGCGATTTGTATTTATTGCACCTTTTCAGTTTTATAATACAAAAGAATTTATAATTATCGTTTAAATAATAAATAACGTCTCTATTTTCAGACTGCTACATTATATTATTGCACTTTTTTATACGAGAAGACGGCACGCAGCATCCCCGCATTCCTTCCTTGCGAGTTCTAGAAGGCACTGCCGCCTCAAGCCATCTTTCTCAGCTCGCTCTCGCAAGCGAGGGCGAGTGCCCCCAGATTTATAGTTAACTTTCTTATTGGTGCCGCCGTACTAGCGTTTTAAGAAGGAAACACTGGGCCCCACCTGCAGCAATCGAATGTAATGCGCAACCACGGCATTCGGAAACCACTGAAGATATTGTGGCTGCCTTTTGAATTTTCGTCGCTTTCGGTGGGGCAGGCCCCGAACGTCAAAGGTACAACAGAAAAAGCCTGCCGAGAGCATTGTCATTTTCCTGTCTAGGGAAATAGGGACAATTTGGGGGCCTCGAAGGGTTAGCACTAAATGACCCCACTGTTTCATAACTGTCACATCTGATTCTCACCATTCGAAAAAATTATTAAGGCTGCGCCTCGTCACTGCCTGGCCTCTCAACACCCGCAGCCCATTGCCAGTCACCCTCGGTCACCGACCACGTCGTAACGTTGGATGCCAAACTGTGGGATTCAAGACCCCAACGTCGTAACATTATATTCCAAAATAAATCTGTGTGCTTATAGATTCACGGTATTTTTTATTGTCTTAACAGCTCAACCAACCGTTCCACATAAATTAAGAATTTTAAGCACCCTGTTGATTGAGTAAATCTTACCATGATATAAATGTACCATGTTCACTGATGGAACCAAATCGTTTCATAGAAATACTTCTGAGGAAAATATTGGACAGGCGTTTGCAATAACAGATGTTCCGATCTGGCTCCAAAATGCAATAAAGAATTTTGGATCACGTTTCATCACATCTTGTTTATTAACTAGCATTATCATGTTATATTTGTCAAAAAATAAATCCGAGGACACCTAAGCAATTATGAGTTGCGAATGCGAAAGCATTTATGTCCAATTGAATGTCACTGAGCGGTCTTTCGAGTTATCAACTCCTCGCCTGCAAGCGAGCGCATTGAGACACTTGGCCCGTTTTGATTTGGCCTTACCGAGGCGCAGTTAGAACGCTGGCGAGAGGTTGCGCGGACATCGAACGCCCGGATAATACAGGCTTCCGAGAGTGAGAGTGACGTGGCGTCATTTGCTATAAACTGTTGAAATCAGTTGCTAGGCGGGTTCTTCTTTTACATATGAAAGTTTAGTTACGTCACTTTCTGCTTGGTATGCTACAGTTGCAGCACCCTGGCAACTGTAGCCTATGCAACGGTAGCGCTTGGTCATAGCGCTTTGTGCGAACGCGAGCTTTCTGGTTCTTTGTTTTGCGCCTCCGCACGGCCGGCGGCACCGCCGCTATGAATGCGCGGGGGCGAGTGCCATCTGGTGGTGCGGCAAGCAACCCAGCAGCGCACGCGGCGCGAGCCTTCCGCTGTGATTGATTGAATTGTCTATTGACGGAGATGAAAAAATCCCGGGATTTTAGTTATATACAACTTCGCTGTAAAAGAAAATGCTGGCTCTCCCGTAATCGAGAGTAGATGTAAACATGAATTGGCTACCGGCAAAGCAAATTGGTTGGAGTAATTACGACGATTACTCACAACCATCTCACAACGAATCACAACCATCTCACAATCATCCGCAGCGCGCCCGACGCTGCCGGCCTGGTCATGCAGCGTGGCGCCATCTCTCGAAGGAGGCGGCGCAAAACCTGTGCCGCGGAACTTACGGACCGCTGGCGTTGAAAAGAGCACAGGCAACCCTGTCTCAGCGCCGAAAGACGACAATAAAGTGTATGGTGCACTGCATCTGCCTTTTGAACGTCGCTATAGGAAATGACAAATAAAGCTTCAGCGTACAAGAAGTTTCACCTTGAGTGATATTGCGAACAAACATTAGGAGGAACTCGGAAGGAATATCTTTTTAAGTTGTTTTGCTGTAATTAGCGTATGTAAAGTGGTCCTGTACAAAGGGTTGGGGGTCCGAGACCGCATTTTCTTAAGTTTTGACTGGTTGCTCCGATGATCTCGTTTTTTTCTTGCGACGATGCAGGGATGTTCTCGTCTGAGTGCCTGGTTAAAGGCTCTGGCTGTTGGCTCAAGGTCACTTGAAAGTCGCCGACAAAGGGAGCTGAAAGCATTTCATGCTTAAAGAAGCTCGACGAACTAGAGTGCACAGGCATTTTTTTCAGTCAGTCCGTAGTCAGTCCGAGTATCCCTGCATTTAAGAGCACTGGGGCTGTATGAAGGACTAGTCTTTGTCAGTTGCCTGCCTATTGCTCGTTCGGACAGACGGCCCTCATATGTTGGTACATTTGTATTTTATTACATTTATTACAGTACATTTGTATTTAATCAGACAGTTACTCTGGTTGAGCTGTCTGCTTTTCACCTCTTATTTTCTCTCTCTCCGCCACTGTGATTCAGAGGATCCATTGGGCAGAACGCTTGACGCTTCTCGGAATCTGACTTTTATTAAATTGTCAGAAGAACGCCCATTTTAGAGGGAAGTATCAGTGTGTTGGAAAAGTGGTTTTCATGTTTCTTTTTTCAGTATGACGGACACGAAATCAACAGAGACCTTTACCAGGATCGAGATAACTTGGCGACAGTTTCAGTGAACATGAACGGAAAAAATACGGAAGTGGTGAGTTCCTGTTTAAAGCGCTTGTCGCTCTGTCACGGTACAAACGTCATTAAGATTACACGCTCTGCGTTTTTTGCACATCTAAGGACTTCACTCCCACTAAGATTAATTTAGCGATGTCATAGATAACGACAATAGCATTTCCTGAGTGCTATGCTGTATCTACATTTTAAGGAAACGCTGCTGTAAAGGTGATTTCGGATTTTCTGGCCCCTGAATATTTAATATTTCGTCAAAGCCGTTAGCTCGACATGCGATAACAAATTGGTGGTGGTGAAAACTGATTTACTTGCAGTAAAATTGCTGCAGGGAGCATCTGAGTGGTCGGAGGTTTGCGGTGGGAACCAGTTGGAACATCCCTGCAAATTTAATATTAGGTTTAGTCAAGAGGCCATTTCGCAGTCTTGATTGGCGCAAACACCTCGCTTGGCAGCGTTATCCTGTTGTATTTGCCATCACCTTATAATTATGATGTGCTTACTGAAAACCTAAGGAAAAATCAGTAACGCAATGTGTTTGGGTGCAGTCCTTAAAAAAAAAACACTACGCAGGTGTTTGTAGATGTGTATGTTAAATAATGCACCCTTCAAAAGTCTTACAGGTTTGTTTTGCCACGGCTCGAAATTGGCTCGGTAGATGGTAAATACTTCATTATAACCGGTGCACTTATTTCGCTATACCCGAGCTCTTTGAAATGCTTCACTATATCCGAGCTCAGTATAATTCTGTATTCTCCGTTATACTGTACGCATGTTTATGTACACTGTACTGGCTCTACCAACGCCGGTGTCTGTTTGCGCGTTCTTACTTCCTGCATGGTGGGGCTCCGTTACTGGCTGTACTTTTATTGATAGCTTATTAATCAGTGATCACTTACGCCAGAATCTGGCTGCGAGTTTTTTTTTTTTGCCGATGGTCTTATCCCCATATTCAGAAATGTATCTCAACTTGAAGCCCAAGCATGGGCTTCATCTAAATGACGCTAGGCGTTAATGTGGCCAAGACTCTCGTTGCGTTTCCTTCGGCGCGTTCCCCTGCAGGCGTCCGTCATTTACATCGAGAGAACCATGGGATTCAACTTAAGATACATTTCTCAATAGGGGGATCTCAGACTCCGACGCAGGCTGCATTGCGGGCTGATGTTTGACACACTACGCCGCATGCCGGCCTGCGCCGCCGCCGCACATGAACCATTGCAGAACTACCCTTAAGGGCCCCCGCACCAGGTTAGCCCACTCCACACAGACAATCGCAGCCTTTACATCACGCGCTGGAGATCGCGTCTGTAAAGTATTGCAGCACTGCGCACCCCCCCCCCCCCCCCCCCGCCACCATCCTTGCGATAACAGCTGAAATGTCCAGACGCTGCAGGCCTTCCCTCTGGAGGAAGCGCAGCTCCCAGCCAGAGACAAGGCTTCACGCACAAATGACTCTACGCAAACGCACTACACTAGCAACGCAGCGCTATCTTATACAGCACTTCAGGGAGCACGGCTCAGCGCCTCGGGTAGTGGAGGGAGACATAACGAGGAAGGGTGAGAGAGAAGATCGAGGAGGTCGCGGAGCCCATGTCAATTGGCGTTAGCCAGGCGGCGCATATACAAGTTCACAACAGCCTCGTGTCCTCCAGGGACGTGGGGAGGCGTCCGAACGCCGAGCTGTGGTGCCGGCCGGGAAGCGGCAGCCGCGATGCCTAAGCCGCAGGAAGGCCCGCTTGTCTATAGGATGCGTAGAGAAAAACGCTCTCCTAAAGAAAGCAGGGCCGGGCAAAGTCGATGCTCAATTACATTCGCCGAGGCTGTCGGCCTCGCCGACCGCCTTTAGCTCCATCACATTTCCGCGGCGTGCTGCTGTTTGTGGTGCTCTTTCTCTCCCCCTACTTTCATTCCCTACCCCCTGTGCAGCGCGGTTGAGGTGTCCTCTGCTGAGAGACAGTTACTGCGCTGCACTTTACCCCAACCTTTCCTTCCCATATTCAAGAATCTCCTTCTCTCGATGCTCAATTGCCTCGGTCTCGCCGCAGGTGGAACTAGAGCCTGCTCGAAAAAATTACGAAAACACCTAAGCACTTCTTGTGAGTTGTGGATGCGAAAGCATTACTGTCCAATCGAACGCCGCTGAGCAGTCCCTCGAGTTTTGCTCTTCGAGTAATGTGCCATAGCCGTACGTGCTACCCGAGCCCAGTCGGGCAGCCCAGTCGCGGGGTGAGGGAGAGAAAGAGGTGCGGACCACGCTCCGGCCTCCGAGAGCGACTGCGAGGGTGACGTTGCGTCGCGGTGATGCCCTCTCCCCTCACGCAACACCTGGCGCGCTATCGTGAAGCAGGTGTGTCCTTTCACCCGCTCTGCACCTTAGAGACGCGCTCGTGACGTCGCAGCCAATCGCAGTACGATTGTAGGGGCTGTTTCGCTGCTACAGACGACGGACGCCGCCTTTTTCATTCAATGGGCCATGCGACGCTTTCGCATCAGTAAGGTTGAATGGGACGAGCAAACGGGACTGCCCCAAGGAAGGAGGCGCCCGGCGACCGAAAATACTGTGGCGGCGCAGCGATGGAAGTGGATTGGGCCGCATAAAGGTCGCGTTATTGGAAACTGCTGGCGATACTGCTCGTCCGGGTCGTTCGTACTACTTCGCGTGCTGGTATTCACAATCTAACCGCACAAATGACGTTCCTAATTACATATTACGTGTATTTATGTCTGAAGAATAATTACCTTATTTTCTTTTCATTTATGCCACCCGGTGATTGCTTGTGCAATTCGGCCGCGGTGTCAGCTTTCATTTTGGTATGTTATTGTAGTTCCCTTGGAGAAGAAATATTTTGCTTGCTTTTCAAGCAGTATATGTCTCTCTCACATGTGTTCTTGCGTAACACTAGGTCTTGCCGAAGCGCAGATGAAAGAAAACAAACCAAACAAACTAAGATTGCTGCTTGCCGCTTTAAACAAATAACACATATGTGCTGCATCCGGCGCCATGTTCTCAGATTTACGTGAAGTGTAGTGCTTTCAGAAAAAAGAAAATGAAGTGACATATTCCGTTCATGATTGCATCTTCTTCGCGTAAAAGATTGCGGAGTAACTGGCAAAGGGTATCTTACTGCGGTCGTACCTGAGGCGCCAATAACAGTTTTGTTTAACTATTTACATAATAATCTTTGGCCTGTAAGACGTCTTAAATCTTTTTCCCAGTCGATGCTTAATTAGTGGCTATGGCATGGAGCTGCTAAAGTCGAGCTCGTTGGTCTAATCCAATCGCGGAATACGATGGGGTCGAAATGGAAAAACATTCGTCTACTTATATTCAGATGCACGTTAAAGAGCCCTAGGCGTTGAAAATTCAACCGGGTGCATCATAATCATGTGATGCTTTCACCACGTAAAACCTCAGAATTTGCTTTCTTTACATTACATAGCCGTATCCTTCGGCTTTTCATTAGGGGCGTAAATAAAATGAAATTATTCTCTATTCTGATTTCTCAGAAAAAGTTTGTGCTCATCATATACGGAGCGTTTCAGCGAACGTGTTGAAAAATATTTGAACGTTGCCTGTGGCAGATGGCACACTTGCGGAAGTTCATCAGAACATACCTAATCTCAACGAGCTTGCCCATGACCGTGCGCGAGGTCTAACGCGCCGCGGCGGCATGGAGGCCTTATGGGGACAGGATGAAATCAAGCAGAACGATCCGCTCCTTACTTTTCACGAGATAACATCTCACTATCGGCTTAGCAGAAGGGCCTATCCTCTTCCTTACCCGAAGTTAGACAGGTCTCAGTCAGTTTTACTTAGAATGCTCCAGACGGGCTCATTCCCTTCGCTGGGCTTTCTCAGCCGTATCTACACAGACGTCGATTCGAGCTGTCCGGACTGTAATGCGATCTATTGTTCCTTAGCGCACATGCTCTGGCAATGCCCCGCGTTATCTAACGGCCCTTTCTCCAGCGAAGCCGACTGGGAAGAGGCACTCCGGAGTCCATCGCTCCAGACACAACTAGAGGCAATCCAGAGGGCCCGAGAAAGGGCGCAACATCACGGCATTCCTGCCCCGACTTGGACGCGGCCAGCGGCTTCCGCGGGTCCCCGATAGGGGCCTCCGCTGAAGCTCCTGAGGATCAAATAAAGTTCATTGTCTGTCTGTCTGTCTTCTAGTCCACGAGCCTGGTGTACTCGAAGAGGCCGACGTTAGTTGCGCAAGAAATCGAAGTCCAAATGGACTAATCAACAAAAATTAACTAATTACGTTTTTAACTACATTATGCTCCATATAGCAATTTACACATTCTAGCCGTGGAGTTCACAAGGCGGATCCACTTGGAAAGAATTCTCAGGATAACACCAGTGCCGAGATATATATTCCGAACTTTGCGAACAAATGCATTGCCGTTCCGGCTGCTTTTGTGCTCCAATGCATAAAACGACGTTTTGTTGAGAAAGTAACTGGAACGTCAATGCATTTCTACGCAAACTTTGGGAATTGATATCTAGAAACTCGTGTTATCCTGAACATTCGTTCTAACGAGATCGACCTTGCGAACACCACGGCTAAAACTTGTAAATTACAATATGGGCCATGAAGTAATTAGTTCAAAGCTTAATTAGTGCATTTGTGTTAATTGGTTGATTGCCCATTTCAATTTCTTCTGCAAGTAATGTCCGCCTTTTCGAGTAGATCAGCTCATGAACTAGGATAATGCTATCTGCCACATGCAACTTGTAAACATTTTTGGAAGTTTACTGTTTTCTGTCTATGATTCCTAATCAGATGCATATCAGCACTTTCGACAGTCTAAGAAAGGGCGCGAGACCTGGCCTTGAAATAATTGCAATAGAAGGTTAAACTACCGAAGTATCACCGCCTACAGTGACTTGAAAAATATTTTTTTAGACAAGTGAAGGAAAAGGCAAAGATCGAAGCTGACTGAAAATCCGTATTTGTGCCCGAGAGATGAATGCTCCTAATTTCGTAGCGCCCATGTGAGGCTAACTTGTTGATCAACTCGCGTTGTTCATTTCAGGCAGGTATAGTGGGACCAAATCACAGGATCGAACCGGTACCAACAATGGAACGCTCGGAGGGCGGACTCATTCCGCACATGGTCTACGAAATCAAGCGCGATAAAGTGTACGACAAAGCTCTCTCCTTCATCGAAAACGGTACGTGACCGATTATGCAGGCAGCGTTACGGAGTGTTCACTTATTTAATTGACATTTACGGGGTTATGCTCTTCACACCCAAGCACCATTTGTGCAACTTCCGCGTTAACAATTTTCTATTTCAAGTAGTCTTGATCTGACGTAAGCACAAATACACAAGCCAGTAAAATATTCTGGCAGAACGCATCTTGCGATGTCCGTCGATGCTAATGCGGCTAGTATTCAAGCAATGTAGGGACACACCGCATTGCTAACGCTGAAGCGTCGTATGCGAGCCGTTTACTGCAGCCAGGCTCCTCCCTCGCGCTTCGGATGGATGGATGAATGGATGGATATTATGAGCGTCCCCTTTGGAACGGGGCGGTGGGTTGTGCCACCAAGCTCTTGCTACTATACTGCCTAATATCCTACCTAGGTTAAACAATGAAAAAAGAAAAAAAAACACTATGAACTACCACGCCCAAATTTTCTGATCCCCTATTGCGAACTGTGCTTTTGTACGCCTCCGTCTTTTGTCGTTTCCGTACTTTTCTTCCACCAATCCTCCAGTCGCCTCTTACTAATGTCTATTGCGGACATATTTGCTTTACCACTGCTCCCTCTGAACCTAAGGGCTTCAAGGAGGCCAGTGGTGACTAAATCGACCGCTGGATAGACGTCTTCACATTCTAATAAAACATGCTCCGTAGTTTCCCGAGCTTTACCTCAGCAAGCACATGCTTCTTCTTCCTTCTTATATCTCGCTTTATAGGTGCGTGTTCTAAGGCATCCCGATCTCGCTTCGAAAAGTAATGAGCTTCCCTTTGAGTTGTCATAAATGGTTTCTTTCCTGATTTCGTTTTTTCCTCTTAAGTAGTTACTCATGGCAAGTTTCTTTTCCATTGCCGCCACCCATGAGATTAATTCAGCCTCTCTGACTTTCCGCTCGACGTTCTTTGTTGCTGTCCGCATACTTGCTGGTAAGCTTCCTAGTTCTTTTCCTCCACTGTGAATCGATGTTTTTCCTGTACAGATACCTGAACACTCTCCCAGCCCATTTACTTTCTTGCATATTCCTCAGCCGTTCTTCATACTCAATTTTACTGCAAGCTTCCCTCACTTCAAAACTAGTCCAGCCCATATCACCCTGCACAGCTTCATTTGTAGTCTTCCCGTTAGCGCCCAATGCAAGGCCACCCACTGATCTTTGGTTCCCGTCGAGCCCTGATTGTACCCATGATTTATAGCAAACAACCGCATTTCCAAAAGTAAGTCCTGGAACCATTACACCTTTCCACATACCTCGGAGGAACTCGTACCTATTGTATCCCCATAGCGCTCTGTGCTTCATTATGGCTGCACTTCTCTTCCCCTTTACTGTTATGGTTTTTTCCTGTGTTTCCATATATCCATTGCCTTCGTTTATCCATATACCAAGGTATTTATATTATGTTACCCGAGGTATTTCTTGGCCCTGTATCTCCACTGTCTGCTCACTGTTTTTATTGAATACCATAACACCTGATTTTATAACACTAAATTTCAAACCTAAATTGTTGCCTTCCTGTCCACAGATAGTAGCCAGACGTTGCAAATCACTTTTCATGTTAGCGGAAAAAAATTGTAATAAAAAAGTTGTGGCACATGACGTCAGATAAACACACATATTTGCCAGTGTATACATTCGTGCCGTGTATTCGTACACTGCTTTCGTACGTGTAGCCTTGCGCGAGCTACTACACATATGGAACTTCAGCTCACACGTTTAGTACGTAGCTGGTGCTCCTTTCGGCATTTACCTAATATTGGTGTCCTTATGCTCTTCTGTGGTATGGCGGCCTCGTGCGCCGTAAGTGCGTCGTGACAGTGCGTCAGAGCGCAGAAACGCAGGTCCCCCTTTCAGGCATCCTGGACAGTTTTGTCTCCGGCGTTGCACTGGTAAGCACTCACGTGATTACACTGAAACAATTGCGTGGTACCTTCGTAGCGTCCTTTGCAAAAGCTGAACGGCGTTTCATCTTGAGGAACCGATATTTATCAATTACGCTCGCATGTCCAATGAAATCGTCTAGAAGCCCGCAAAGCGTGAAACACAGTGGCTCCACGACACATAATCCTTAGCAAGTATGCATGTAAGACAAGGTCATCATTAATTTTTCGAAAGAACCGATGTTCGCAAAGCGTTGCCAGAGAGAGAGAGGAGAGAGAGAGAGACAAAAAGCCGGCAGATCTCACGCCCTGTGGGAATTGACGACATGCGAAGCAGTGTGCGGAGAGCCTACCAAGTTAAAGAAATAACCATGAGAGCAACAAGACGTAGGCGGCTTTTTCATGACCTGCATGACACGCATGTCATGACATTCATTTCATGACCTCTCATTTATGTTCATCATACTCTTGTCATACTATGCCAATTGTGATACCTATCAATAAAACAACCATGAGAGCACCAAGACGTAGGCGGCTATTTCATGACCTACATGATACACATGTCCTTACATTCATGTCATGACCTATTATTTATGTTCTTCATACACTCTTGTCATACTATGCCAATTTTAGTACATACGAAATTAACAAAACGACCACGAGAGCACCAAGGTGTAGGCAGCTGCTTCATAACCTACACGACACGCATATCATGAAATTCATGCCAAGACTTATCGCTTATGATCATCATACACTCTTGTCATACTATGCCGATTTTCGTACACGCCAACGAATGACCATAAGAGCACCAAGACCTAGGGTACCTACATGACAAACGTCATCATATTCACGTCTTGACCGATCGTTTATGTTCGTCATAAACTCTTGTCATACTATACCACTTTTGGTACATACCAAGACGTAGGCCGCTGTTTGATAGCCTACATGACACGCATGGGATGACATTCATGCCATCACCTTTCATTTACGTTCGCCATACCCTCTTGTCATACTGTGCCATAATTTTGATACAAACCAGGTAAACGAAGCAACCATGGAGGAAGAGGAGGAATAGGATGAAAAAGTAGGGAGGTCAACTAGACGCACGTGCGGTTTGCTACCCTACACAGGGGAAGGGGTTTAAGGGAAGAAAGGAAAGGAGAGGGAGGGAAGAAGTTACCATCGGTGTGAATACGTACGGATTTCCATAACTTCACGCCTATAATTGGTCACTGAGGCCAGTCGCTTTCATGAAACGTAGCAGTGCCCGCGTCGCTTTGTAAACCTGCAACGCGTGGGGCCGTGGCCCGAGAATCTTAGTCTCTGAAAACAGTGCGTTATCTAATCGGTTTAACAACCTCCGAAGAACGTCGCGTTCTATCATAAAGATAAGGAATGAGTAGGCTTTCCTAAAACCCACCCCTAACTAGAGGCGGCGCAGTAAAGTTGCATCACGGCGGGAGAAGTTCGATGGAATCTGCAGCCTCAATGTAGTATCCAGCCGGTGGAGACGGCAGTTGGAGAAAATATGGGTGTTCTACAGAGTTTCAGTCTTGGTTTGAGCAAGTAAACTAAGACCCCTCGGAGCATCTGTCCTTGATAAGGGTATCGGAAGTGTCAGGGCTTCTTTATGGGCTGACCAGGCGGCATCATCAGCAATGTCATTTCCGACGATGCCACAGTGCCCCGTAATCCATTGAAAGATGATGTCATGTCGGTTTATGAGTGCTTGGTGGAGAACCTTTCTGGTCTCAAACAATAGTTGTACATGTTTCTTGCGTCGTAAGGCTGACTGCAGATTCTGAAGTGCTGCCTTGGAGTCACAAAAAACGACCCATTTTCGAGGTTTGGCTTGTGCGATGTAATTAACAGCGGCACGTAGAACAGCAAGTTCTGTTGCCGTAGAGGTCGTTATATGGGATACATTGAAAGTAATGGTTAACTTGTAAGGTCGGGATGATAACAGACCTGTGGAGTTGGTGGCTGAGACGGATTCGTCGGTGTAAATGTGCGTTCTTTGTTCATATACCTCGTTCAGTAATGACAGTGTGAACGGACGTAGACCACTGTTGAATGACGGGTCTTCTTCGTAATTCCCGGACTCGTGAGGCGCACTTGTGGTTGCCGTAGGAACCACAAGGGTAACAGTGGTGTTGCTGCTGGTGTAAATCCCGACGGAAGGTATCCTTGATGTGTCGCAACAAGTTTGGAAGAGAGAGAGAGATAATGAGGAAAGGCAGGAAGGTTAACCAGATATCAGTCTCCTGTTTGCTACCCTACACCGAGGATGAGAGATAGGGGCTAGAAAGAGGACAGAGAGGAAAACGTTAAAAAACACGCACACCCGGACGCACACACACACATGAGGTGTTCCAGTTAAAGACGTTCACAAAGGCCGGTAGATCGCAAAAAGCACAATAGTGCTTGCACAGCCTTCTTCTCTGACGGTAGGTCGTCTCGATGGTGTAAAATTCTTTTTTTCGATAGTGGTTGGTCAAGTACGTGGCGAAAGCATTCCCTCTGTGGACTGTACTGCGGGCAGGTGCACAAAACATGGCCAATCGATTCTTCATGGCCGCAGTGGTCACGGGATGCGGTGTCGGTCATCCCTATGCGGAACGCATACGCTTTGGTAAAGGCAACGCCCAACCACAGTCGATATAAAGGCGTGGCGTCTCCACGGCGAAGCTGTGATGGCGCTCCTGTACCCACTTGATCCAACAAGTTTGGAAAATGTGGCTTGAGGTCTCTGTGCTGGCAAAGCAGCAATATAGGGACTGGGTACGCGACAAAGATATCGAAGGTGTACTCTAAGGTTGTCAACCGTTTCATATGTTGGAACTAAGTCTTCTCTAGCAATCATGACTGTTGCATGAGTCGAGGCGCATCGTGTTAGCTCAAGACATGTCCATAGAGCCTGGCCTTGCGAACGTTTGGGAGTACGTATGTTTGTTTTACATGTGTTATCCAAAACATGCAAGCTGTACCGTAAAAGGTCCAGAAACAGTGCTTTGTACAGCTGCAGCACGGACCGCACCAACTTGCCCCAGGTTTTTCTTCACAGGAACCTCATTATATGTACAATCGAAATTAGTCTCCACTTCAGATAGATGCAGCGGGCGCTTCATGAAAGGTGCCTGTCAATAATCACATCTAAGAAGCGGTGAGACTTCCGGTATTTGATAGCCTGGCCAATTAGAGAAATAGGGCATAGTGTCGTGGGTTTGCGCGTAAACACGATTAACACACATTTTCCAATGGACACACTAAGGTCTTGTTTGCGGAGATACGAACAGGATAAAGTGGCTGCCCGCTGAATTCTAGCGCGCACTTGAAGGAAACGACCATGAGAACACCAAGACGTAGGCGGCTAGATAGACAGACAGATATATACTGTCAAAATGGCAAATGTTCGCCAAGAAATGCTCCTTATTTATAAAAAGAAACGTGGGGCCTCCTCATGCCATTACTGCTAAGGTGGCGCAAATGCTGATGAATTGGAACCTGCTTTACATAAGCCTACTCTTCTTATTCCAGTTAAAGGTTCACGCTTCTCTGCGAGATATGCTGACCCCAAAGAAAGCGTTCCGCGGGAAGTCGCCGTTGAAGTCTTCGTTGTTTCAGACATACCTCATCACAGGCATTTCAAGACCACAAAAGAAGCATTAGTGTACATCTGCATTATGATGAACTCTGTGAGTTTTGGATTCAGAGACTACATCATTGTGTTAGTGACTTTGTGCTAATGGGGTGCCGGCACCTTTTATGCGTAATTCTTGGGAAAATTTAAATAATTGGGAATATTTAAATAATTCTGCATATTTAACGCACATGTTGGAGTTCCTGTTAAACGATGCCTTCTGGAAGCGGATTCTTTTTCCCTCCGCGGTGACTTAACGGCTATGGTGTCGCGCTGCTAAGCACGGGGTCGCGGGATCAAACCCCGGCCGCGGCGGCCACATTTCAATGGAGGTAAAACGCAAAGATGCCCGTGTATCGTGCAGTGGGGGCACTTTAAAGATCCCTTGGTGGCCAAAATTAATTCGGAGTCTTCCAGCACGGCGTGCCTCATAACCAAATCGTGGTTTTATCACGTAAAAGCCAATTCGATTCGTGTAGCGGTTAATTTAACGCTATACGAATAAGTGCGATGCGTACAGTGGTATTTATTGTCGTATATACACAGAACGTGTTGCTTCTGCAATGCTTATGTTTGAGCAATGTACAGGCCAGAAATTTATTCTGGCGCAGTGGTTTTTTTTGGGCGCTACACCGCTCACAACCTAAGCATAAATACAAACAATGCACGCTGTAATGCGAACGACTCCGTGATATCACAAGGACGAAGCTGATTCCTGCGTCCAAAGCCTAATGAAAGTTGGCGCGCACGTAAGTGCGGGCGTTCCAATCCTACGCAGCCTCAAATTGCTGCGTGGCATTCTCGAAGGCATGTCCCTTGTGCCCCAATAAATGCAAGAGGTCGCAGGTCTCCTGACCTATAAGATACAATAATAAGTGACATAAAAAACCCGTCACAATGTCACCAGACAAATCTTTCACTGCACGGAACACGGGGATACAGAAATAATTTTCTTGCTGACCGAAAGACCATATATATATCTATATATATATATATATATATATATATATATATATATATATATATATATATATATATATATATATATATATATATATACATATATATATGTATGTATCCTATTGGCACGTGAAGAAATGTTCCTAGCGTGGCAGTTTGGGATACTTGGATCGAGTTTAGTGCCATTATTTCGGAAGTTACTACATGTTAGCGTACAATACACCATGTTGCTTCAATGCATACATTTCAGGTAAACCTGCGGTTGACTGACATGACAAGCCCCATGGTGAGGCTAGTTTTAACTGGCTTGGAAAAGCCTTCGGTAAGAGCGAGCTTGATTTTCAGCAATTATGTCCCTCTAAGTCAGGGGTTTTTCGTTAACATTACCGTATTTTCGTTACCAGTCGGAGGACTATTTGCACGGTACGAGTCAATATATGCACGACTCTAGAACAATTAAAGAATTTCAAGTCTATGCCTTCGAGAAGAAAACCTTTTTCGGAAAGCCCGACGTCGTGTATCTCCTTTCCGGGTAAATTTGCTTCCCTGAATTTCTGCTTTGCGCTGCTTTTATCGAAACTGAAAACAACATGATTTTTAACTGTGCTTCGCGTTCCTGCAGGCGCGACGTTGTCACGGATGGAAGCGATGGTAAATTGGATCCGATGGCTTCAGGTGAGATGTACGGTTATCTGTAAGTCGCGGCATTAGAGTTTGAGATCGAAGTTGACATTTCATAATTTGAACAAAGTCTAATCACCTAAATCTGTATATGGAATAATGTGGTTGTTAGACGCACCAGGCATATAACCATATAGGGTAATTTTGTTGAAGGAAGGCTGTACTTGACAAATGACAGCTTGTTGTAGTGTCTCTCAAGTTACCAATATGTCATAGAAAGATGCGGGACGCTCTTGTGAAGACTGGCGAAAATTCCTGAAAACAAAGCGCTCACGATAAAAATGCGTTTTTTTTAAAGCTTGATTATCGAGAATGACGGATTTCAGAAAACAGGTCACGTGTTCAAATTTTCTCGCTAATTATTTAAACACAATTATTAATCAAGATATTGAAGCTGTTGTACTGCTACTTATAACGCAAAATTTGTAGCTACTGACGAGTTGATATGAAATCAGTTTTCAAATAACATCAGAAGGACTCGGCCCTCCAGCGCGATAAAATTTCTCGCTTTGTCGTTGGGAAACTGAAACTGGGTGCTTGAGGAATGCAGGAAACCGCATGCAGAAGAGAAGCTTCCTCTGTTGCCGTGTTTTGTCTCCCAGTCTGTGCGAAGCAAACCGAAGCATCTTTCTTATACGACGTGCATGGCGATTACGTCTCGCGGCGGGCGCTTGCCCCACACGTCGTCGATGCGCCGAAAACGAAACTTAGGCCACTAGCTGCCTGGTCACGCTTGTCTAGTGCTTTGCTTGACGGTGCGCGGTGTCGGGCCTTATGCAGCAAATGGCTTCCTTTGCCGCTTTCGCCCGTTTTCACGATTGGCCGGTGTTTTATTGTTGGTGGCCGGTAGTCAAACTCTGTAAGGAAAACTTTCGTCTGTTCTCTCGCTCGTTAGTTACTTCGTTCGCCTAATTGTTCGTTCGTTTCTTAATTCCCTCCCTTGTTCTTTCATTCTGGCTACTCGCTTACATTGGCAGGCATTTACTTTATTTATTTTTCCTCAAAGGCCCGAAGGCGTTACATAAGGGGGGACAAAAGACATGTGAACTTCAATGACTTGAACAAGAATGCAACTACGAAGCTCCGAAGGTTTGTGCACAAATTCCTAGAGAGAAAATATGAAGTTTCTTTTTCATGCGTGCATGGGGCACTTCTAAAAAAGAAACGATCGTGCTTCTCGTTGCCTTTTAAGTGAACGCCTAGCTTGTCAGTGATAGCCGATGGCCAATGTTCATTGCCGGCTTCAGAGTGGCGGTAAGCTCACTCTGCGAGCCGTCACTAAGCCGTCTCACTCTGCGAGCCGTCTAATTAAGAAAGACGATTTGGCTTGCGTGGCGTAGACCAGCAGACGTCAGTAAACATCTACGGCTGGCGTCTCTTGTGCACGTGGTTTCCGGCACTCCTCAAGCTCCCAGTTTCAGTTTCTCGTAGAAAAAGTGATAAACTTTTTGATTCTGCAGGGACTAGGAGGACTTTTCGCGCGATTTTAAAACTGATATAACATGACGTCGCCAGTAACCACAATCTTTAGATTGCCAGTGCAGCCACGTGACTGCGCTAATTAAACATAACAATCAATGTGTTTATCTAATTAGCGATACCACTAGAACATCTTGCCACTTTCGTGGAATTTGCCGTTTCCCATAAACCGGTTTCTATGAAGTATCGTTTTAATTTTGAACGCTCTATTTGATGAAATTTTTGGCAGTCATAGAAAACAAAAGCCATAGTATAATAGCCTATGCCGATGAAGGGGTTTGTGCTTCCAGCATAAGGAAGTGTACATTTTCTTCAATAGAATGCATTGGGGAATGGTCTTTCATGACTATCCATATTTTGTCCTGGTGGGCATCAGTGAACGAGTGCCTAGTTGATACGCATCAATTATGCTGTTTAAAAAATATACCTTGAGGTACGCGTTTTTATTACGATACCGAAGCCTTAAGTTCCGAAGTAGTCCTCAGCATAAGGGCTCTGAAATTTGCACCAATGTTCATATATCTCACCAAACATGTTGAGCAATGCATTGTCATTCTACCTGTTCTTTTCTTCTAACTACTGTATTATAAACTGCTAGCAAAATCTACGTGTAAAAGCATCGTACAATACCTATCTTGTACGATAGTTTGAAAATGAATATCTTCAAACTGCTGCCATTCTCATGATTCTGAGCATATCGGCACGCCTGGAGTGTATCGAGGCTTCAATTACGCAGTTGTAACGTAGCTTAATGTTGTCAATTATAAGGCAACTTAGCAAGCCTGTCATTGAATGCCACACAAAAGCTGGTATGCACAGACAGCTGTTGGGCATCGTGGAAGGAAATGTGCGAGGGTGATGTGCACGGCAGTGTCTTCCTTGTCATTAGCTCTTCGTGCTGGCAGTAAGCGGAATTACCAGCGCTATGAATGGAAATGTACCGATTAGCTTTTTATTTTGCTTTATGTTCATTAGCCATTCATAAAGGCGTCCTCCAAGGTCGGCAGCTTCAAGGGCGTCGAGAAGTGAGTGGTGTAAAACAGAATCGAAGGCGGCTGTGATGTTGAGGAAGACGACGATCAGAATATGCCCAGCACTTAGACATTCTTCTACGAAGGAAAAAAAGGATATTATGTTGTCCAATGCTGATCTATTCTGCCGAAAGCCACTCATTTCTTTGGTAGAGGCGTCGCCTTTTAAAGGACCATATTATTCGCTTATGAATAATTTTCCCCCATTAGTTTACTAACATATCTGAGCAGAGCGATAGGTCATAAATAGTTGTAGCTGATCGCCTATTTCCCAGGCTTGAAGGCAGATACAATTGTAGTGAGTTTCAATTTAGCAAGCACTGTAATACTTGTCCATGAGGCGTTGTACATTTCCAGCAGTCGCAGGCGGCAGTGGAGGGAAGAGGGGCGCTATAGCTTGATAGCTGGCTCCGTCTAGACTGGGAGAACACTCTCGTTGGTATCAGTTCTGACATTCATTTTATACCATATTCAAGACAAACAGCCAACGCGTTAGCAGGACTCTGGTGTGAGTTAATTGGTTCATGATCTCGAAGAAAACTTTAACCAGGCGAAGAAAACGAGACGAAGCACGAGGAACACGAAGAAACACTGAGGAGCGCTGAGCCTCCTTCGTATCGTTTTCTTCGTGCTGGTAAAGGTTTGCCTCAAAGCCAATGCGCGTTTCATTAGAAAACGAGCCCCCAGTTGCGTTTGGCACTGATTGCCGTGGAAGTGAGCTGTTGTATGTGTTTTCTCGATCCCGTTTGCGCAGAAATCCCATCTGTGCAGCATCCATTACTTTAAGTAGACGAAGCAGAATCAAAGTAAAGGTGTGTGTGCTCTACCGACACAGCCGAAAACTCTTTGAAACGTACACAGAATGACGGCGTCTATTACAATGCTGCAACTCGCGCTACAAATTTTCAAGTCTTCATTAGTGGTTTGCCTAGGGATATAATTAAAGCAGTATTCAGAAGAAGCTTCACAAAATAACTGCTTTGATCGAAAAAAGAAGCAAAGGGTACGACAAAGAAAACTCGCGCCTGTTCGCGAACAAAAACTGAGGGCGAGATCAAGAGTGGTCAGCGGAGCTATGTGTGCATGGAGAACGAGTTGCGCTTCTCTGCTTTCGCTATAACAAACGATTCTGCTAAGTTGTGCATTGCAATTTCGACTTCGTCGCCTTCGTAGTTGTTAAACGCTGCAGCACGAGGGGATTTCCACGAAATCAGTTAGTGGATCTGCAGCCGCAACGTAATTGCAGCATCGTGGTGTCGCGTCGAGGGGCACCGAATGGAACACATTTTTTTCTTGCTGCGAAAGCATGCGTCAGTGCCCTGGAAGCAGATGCGGCAGCTGTAGCAGAATGACGAACACGCTGATCTTCGAGAGCTGCGGCGACAGAAGCACGTTGCACCGCAGCACACGAAAAGTAAGCACACATGCGAATTAAACATGTACTTAGCTGTTCAACGTGTTTATGCCTGACGTATATCAGACTTGAAACATTGCAAAACTAGCACGAAACGTCGGACGTACTTTCACAAAAACACTGCCGGATCCGTCTAAACTGGCTGTGAAGAAATGGGAGGGAGACGTCGGATGTACTTTTAGCCACAGCCGCGATTTTATTTTAGGCATTGCCGGCTTACGTAAGCAAATGACCGTGTTACCTTGAGCCCCAAAAGCGTCGTTGGGCGCATACTACTTGTACACAGCGGATAAATATATTTAATTCTCGGCCATATTATGTTGTTTATGCCACACGTCAACAGCAATTGTCTAATAAAACAAAATTTTCATCTCAAATAATAGAACGGAGAATATACGGCTGATTTTCTTACGTGTTACTGTAATCAGTCGTCGGAAGCTTCGAATTTGATGGTCCGTGCACTAAGTAGTCTCTTTTCTGAAGTCGCAAGTATTTTGTTTCTTTCGCAGGAATTGGTTACGTTGCTGGAATCTGCACGAGCCACTACGTTGCTCTCGGGGAAGACATTCCAGGTCTATTTACTGGAATGCACACAATGACGCACGAAATCGCTCACGTGTAAGAAATTTCGTTTGACCTCCGGTGAGGACTCTCGCGAATTGCATCTCAATGCCTGCGAAGGTTGCGCAGATACTGTTTGAAAGGGATAAGTTGTAGGGATAAGTAAAGTAAAATGATAAGTAAAGCAATCATTACGGAAAACCACCAATTCGCCCAATCTGCCGTTCTTCCATGTTACAAATTTGCGTTTTTCGCCCTTTGAAACCATTTAATGTTAATTTTCTTCGCACTCAACCACTTCTCTCCGCCATGCGTGTGTGCTAATCATCGTACGAGATCTTGTTTTGTACAAGTGACAACAGCCACGTAAAGAAAACTTCAAAAGGCACGGTACCTGCGAAACAGATAAAAGGCCGTAAAGCCTGGTCAAGGAGCCCGGAAAGTAGGAGCTGATGAGGCTGTATTATGTTCAGGCAGCTGTGTTCTCATTGTTTCACAAGCTACATGTCCACACTGCGATTTGAGCTCTTTGTGTGGAGGTTATGTCCATAGGAATTTTTACTCACGCAATGCGTTTTATGCAAGTTTAAACAGTTCTGTCGTGTTTTAGTAGTATTTTTGTTCTATTATTAGCTCAATATCCGTGCGCTGCGCCCACAGTTCTATATGGGTTTTATGCGAAAATTCCCAAATGATGACAATAGTTCTGAGCCTCTAATGCCTGTCACACATGTCTAACATTTTATTATTATTCACTATGCTTACTGCTACTAGTTGGCTAGAGTACGTAGCTTCTAGAGTGAAAATTCCCCTTTTTAGTTACTCTGACACTTAATTTATCTACGCTGACGTATTCCACGTTGTGATTAAGAGTCACATGGGATGAATTATGTCCACGTTATCTTGACTTACCGCATTTACAAAAGTGTTCTTTTGGACACGCTCCAGAATGCCCCTTCATGATACGCAAAAATTGTTTTCCTTTTGAAGGCTCGGTAGCGTGCATGATGGAAGTGGCCCAAGCTCTACGGTTGAAGGGCACCCAGGAGCTGTGAATTGCCCGTGGGGTAACGGATACATAATGAGCTACGTCGACAACGGTCCAAAGCATCATCAGTTCTCCTACTGCAGCTTGAAGCAGATGCAGTATGTCCTCACGTAAGGCACCCTGTGCTCATTTGTTTGACCTGCTGTGATTGCAAAGATGACCTGTTATGTTTCACTGCTTTGTGAATTTTTTGCGCGTGCTGCTGTCAACAAAATTTACGGATAGGTGGTTGGTCTGTAGTGACTTATCCTTGTCGAACTATCTCTTTTAAGAAACAAAGGGACACTCCGTTCTATCCTATTATAAAGGTTTATTTTCTGGAAACACACCTTGCAAAACGTTTACCCGCTTTAGGGCGTACCTTGAACCTAAACAATAATCGTCATCAGTCTTGTTTGTGTTTCTTTTCTCGAAAAATCTGCGGGTGCTACTTTTCTGTAACGAATGCTAAATCAGCCTGACAAGGTATCAGCCTGAAAGTACCGGGCACGCAGCGTCAAAAAAACGACATGCAAGAGATATGACGATTATTGTTTGGGAAGAACATAAGCACCAGAGGTGGAAACTTTGCTTGAGGTGCATGTGAGAGTGTTCTATTAAGGTTAGTGATGCCTATCCCATGAACTCGAATTTCTTCCACATGTGCTTTGGTGAACAACTTGTGGTCGCACTCCACATTCAAAGCCGATATTGATAATGGATGCATGAAAGAGGTGTCAAATCGCCGCTTCGAGTCAGTCAACAAATTCTAAGATATCATCAGTGCCTTTTTTCTTGTTGAATAGTGTTTCCTACTGCAGGCGCGGCTTCGTAGTAACAAGAGGAGGCGCTTATCGACGATTGATATGAGATATTTGTTTTCTAACAATACACATATCTAAGCATGTTAACGCGGCCAATATCTCGCCCGGCAATTTATTATCTCAAATGATGAAGTTGAGCCGTGGATCGATCCTCGGAAGAGGTACCGTGTTTACCAAGAAAACGCGATGAGAAATTTGACGAAGTCTCATTCTGTGCTTTTACCGTACACGTATGACACATTTGCAGTATACCAGACCTTACTTCCCAGATTCACACAATCGCGCTCTGCCTTCAGTTGAGTTATTGTTATAGCTCAATGACGCGAACTTTGTCGACCTTGAACACGTTGCGCGCAGTGACATTCTTACCGCAGTAACAGCTTCAATCAGCGCTCTCAATGGGCCGTTTTTTAAGTTATTCTTGACTCTGCACTGTTTGTCTGTACTAGTAAGAAAATTAGCCTTATGGGTTTGTTAGAGAAAACAATGCAATATTTTACATGCAGCGGCAGTGGAAAGAAAAAGTGACAGAAGAACAATAACTTGATGAGGTTAGTGAAGGCCAGGGTTTCTTATCATCGAGTACGACAGTGGCGCATCATGGCAAAGCATCATGGATGATAGCCGTACGAAATGAAACGCACAAAGGTAGCCACTAAAAGAAATGTTTTTGCGCAGCACTTTTGTTTTCTTGGACAAGAAAGGATAACTGCTTCCTTTATACAGTCTTATCTCCTTGGAATTGTGTTAGCGTGCTTCAAATGCCAGACTTCTTTCTATTGGCCACGTGCATTGCCGCTCTTATGTTCTAACGAGTGGCATGGTTCCTTTCCCAAATGCCGTAGTCAATGACCTGCATTGCGATATGATAAACAATAGCGGTCATATGACTCATGCAACGCGGCATAGTTTGTCACGTAATATACAATTACAGAAGTAAAGCTGTCAGACGGTGTAAAATTATATGACACCATGCCAGATATGTTCATGATACATGTATTGTACCATACTATGATCTAGACCGCGAGAAGACCACCTTTGTACCATCCGACGGTCTTTATCAATTTAAAGTGAGGCTGTTCGGTGTATGTAACGCTCCTGCCACATTTGAGCAGCTGATGGACTCTCTTCACGGTTTCAAATGGCCCACGTGCATGCTCTATACTTGAACTACGCACCTCCCAGCAGTACTGGCTATTTTTCGTCGAGCCGGTCTGCAAGTGAAGGCATGAAAGTGCCACTTTGACCGTCGCCAGATTACCGTGCTCGGACATCTTGTTTACGTGAACGGAGCGCAAAAGGATACAGGCGAAATCCATGCTGTTGCGCACTTTCCTGTTCCGAAATTTGTCAAGCATGAACGCAGCTTTATCGGCCTTTGCTGATACTTCCGCCATATGTACATAATGCTCAATGCTTAATTATGTTTCAGAATTCGAGGCAGGAAATGCTGGGAAGTTGTATCTACACCCCAGAACGTGAGCAAAAAGTACCCTGGCTATAGGAATATAATCAAAAAGATTTGCAAGAAAGCATTTCCTAAGATAGAGAACGTAGAAGCTGAAGTGGTAAGCACTAGTATTTTTTTCACAAGTATTTTAAGTAAGCACTAGTATTTTTTTTCACTAGTATTTTTCAGTTGCTTTTGCGAACAGTCATGGAGCATAAAGGATAGCGATTTTTTGTTCACCAAAGTACTGAGCCCTTTGTCCAGATGCTTGGGGATAGCAAAACCCAGTAATTAGAGCAACGCGGAAAGGACGAAATCAAACCTGGCAGCTTCGCCCAAAGGCGATCGAACCAGCGGAAGCGTCAGCGAGGTTTAGTGTAGAACTAAATATGCTCCAAAATGCTGGCGCAGTGCATCCATTTGGCAGCGCCACCGTAGAGAAGCGGTACTGTCGAAACACCCATGCTGGCGTGATGAGAAGCGTCACCAGGTGTTGCACCTCGATGGGGCATTATAGAAAGTTAGCGAATGATTTGAAATTTAGCGTTAAAAATCAGGTGTTATGGTATTCAATGAAAACAATGAACAGGCAGTGGCAATGCAGGGCCAGGAAATACCTCGGGTAAAAGAATATAAATACCTTGGTATATGGATAAACGAAGGCAAGAGATATATTGAAACACGGGAAAAACAATAACAGTAATGGGCAAGAGAAATGCAGCTATAATGAAACACAGAGCGCTATGGGGATACAATAGTTGCGAGACGCTCCGGAGTATGTGGAAAGGTGTCATGGTTCCAGGACCTACTTTTGGAAATGCGGTTGTTTGCGTTAAATCAGGGGTAGAATCAGGGCTCGGTGGGAAACAAAGGTCAGTGGCTTTCCTCGCATTGGACGCTCACGGAAAGACTACAAATGAAGCTGTGCAGGGTGATACGGGCTGGACTAGTTTTGAAGTGAGGGAAGCTCACAATAAAATGGATTATGAAGAACGACTGAGGAATCTTGAAGAAAGTAAATGGGCTGGGAGTGTTTTCAGGTATTTGTACAGGAAAAACATTGATTCACAGTGGAGGCAAAAACTAGGAAGCTTACCAGCAAGTGTGTGGCATATAGGGTGAGCAACACAGCAACAACGAGGGTCAAGCGGAAAGTAAGAAAATCTGAAATAATGTCATGGGTGGCAGCAATGGAAAACAAACCTGCCATGAGTAACTACTTAAGAGGGAAAAACTAAATAAAGAAAGAAACAATTTGTGATAACTCAAAGGGAAAGTCATTACTTTTCGAAGCGAGATTAGGAAGCCTTAGAACGCACGTATAAAGCGAGATACAGCAAGGAAGAAGAAGCATGTGCTTGCGGCGCCAAAGCTAGGGAAACTATGCAGCACGCTTTATTAGAACTTGAAAAGATATCTGCCAAGCGGTCGATTTGGGCACCGCTGACCTCCTTGAAGCCCTTAGATTGAGCGAGAGCAGGGGGAAAGTAAACATGTCCGCAATAGGGATTAGTAAGAGGCGATTGGAGGATTGGAGGAAGTAGGGAAACGACAAAAAAGCGGAGGCGTGCAAAAGCAGAAGTAGCAACAGGGCATGAGAAAATTTGGTTGTTGGAGTTCATAGTGTTTTTTTATTGTTTAACCTAGGTAGGACATTAAGCAGTATAATGGTAAGGGCTTGGTGGTGCAACCCACATCCCCGTTCAAAAGGGGACGCTCATAACAACAATCCATGATAGGGTTACTGTATAGACTCCCTTCAGGAAGGCAGTGTTGCGCCAAGGTACGCCGTCTTGGGCTCAAAATTATGCGGGAAAGTCACTCGACGTTCGAGTAGGAGCCGCGCTTTTTGTTTTTTCACTTTCTTTTCATCCTTTATCACATTGTGGATACAAGCCGATAGTTCATCTCATGATTATGTGCCTGGATTTTAATCTTGCGTGCCTTATTATCTAAAGAATAATGAATATGCAGCGTGTGACGATCACGTAAGAGCGCACGGTGGCAACATCTGCGAGCCTTTGCAATTTCTGTGCAAAGCGTCAAATAAAATGTGACGCTTTCATAGCATGCCCATAATTCTTATAAGCCAGGCATGTGATCATGGCTAGCGAAAGCTGAAAGACATGAAAACACGCATTCAAGAAAGAGCGCTGCCACACCCAGCACTAATTGAAGCCCGAACTGGTGCTGAAAATCCGTTCTAGACGTGTAAATGGAAACATACGTGGTGATGGTATAATCCTAGGAAGTAGGTCATGCAGCTCTTGAAGCGGGGTATCGTGGAAAACCAAGACAGGTTTTAATACTTGGGCTGACATTGGAGGGGGGGGGGGTGTCTCTCGAGCAATCAGAGATTTGACTTACGGGTGGATGAGCGTATACTGAAGCATTGCGGTGCAAAAACCTCACAATGAACGTTCTGTGCACTTGGGTCGATCAAAGAACATGCCAAGCCGCTCGTAACGACGTTTTTGGACAATAAATTAAATTAGAATGATGAGTACATTTTTTTCTTAGGTGGGCCTTGTCAGGTCTCTAGGAGATGCCCCGATCGACAATGATGCCTAAAAATTGATGTTTTGTATTCGGAGGAGATATGTTACTAATTTATGGATGAAGCGTATGTTGTAATCAACTTTCGCGTGAAAGCGACTAACAAGCATTTTTTTTTGTAGCAACATTGAGATCTTATCTGGGAAGGTAGGCTGGCTTCAGCGCTGGCACATTTTGCAATCTTGTGCGGATCCGCTGGAGAGTCACCGCAGCAGCTGACTGCAGTGTCTCTGCAGTCAGCAGAATGACTACTGATGTTATTCATTCTGCTAAGCAAAAGAAAAGTCAACTTGAGCACAGGAGGGCTCTAAGCCCCACCCTTTCGGAACCCACGATTCGCGTAGGGCTCGGTAGGTTCACCACCTTCAGTGAAAACAACAAAAAAGCATTTTCGGATGACATATCTCTGAATCCACGGACCCCTAATGTCAACAGCCGCGAGTACGTCAAGAAGGACTTCAGACGCATGATCGTAAACGCCCTTCACTTATTGAAATAGCGCTACAGACAGACGCTTGGCTAGTTTCCGTCGCCGGATGGAATACAGAAGATGGACAAAGTTGTACATCGACTAAGGGTGTCCTCGAAAGCATATCATCACATGCGGATAAGCATTGTGGTGTTCTATGAAGCCTTTCATTTAGCTTTGTTGCACAAATACGCTTTACCTTTCTTTACCAGTTTATAGCTAGCTTAATTTTGAACCTAGACGCTTTGCTCTCAAGCGCACACAGTGAAATGACACCTAATTTAAATAAAGGTTGGCTGCTTATTGCACTTATCGTATGTTCATACTGTGCTATGCTTTGCTCAAATTCCGCGGTCTGAAACTTTGTTTACCAGAACTAGTCGCATTATTTGAAATAAATTGCAATTTGTTGAAATAACTGGGGTTTATTGGGAGTGAAGAACAGCGTAGTCTTTGCGATACTAACTGCACCTCAAAATATTTGTTGCAGGTAATTCCAAGAACAAACGAGTGTAAATTAAAATGCAAGCATAAGGTACGTGATGGAATGTTTATCAAGGAATACTCCATTACGAAGGATGCACCGGATTACACGCCTTGTGGAGACAAGAGGGTAATATTGTCTATGCGCCCTTAACTTATGCGAATGACTTCAGAGGTAAAAGTTACACATAAAATTAAAGCGGCAAGACATATGCACGTGGAGCAGAGCCGTGTGACGGTTGGAATAAACTCCTTTGATGGCTTAGTTGCTTAAGAAATGTTGCCAGGCCCTTAATTTCCACAATGATTTAGTGAATATGATATAATTATGACGAAAGCCATTTATAAGCGGCTCGCACTCTGCTAATTGACAATTAAATACGTTGTTATCACGTAAAACTCGCAATTTTAATAAATTTTCCCATGTGTCTTTTGATGACCTTCATTACTTAAGGTTTCTTGCCAATTTCTGCGCATGTGCTGTTTGCCGTTCCCACTGCGCCCGCACACACGGATTCCACCACCGATTCAATTAGTTGGAATCTCACTCAGCTTCTTATTTTTTGGGTTCACCATGTACTTGATGTGATCCCAATATATCTGCGAGATGTGAACGCTAAAGAGGAAGCGTTCATTTGGAAAAAAAAACTGAAATTGTCATAGCATGCGCGTGTCTGTCTGTGGGTATTCCATGGGCATTTGTTCTTGGTGTTTTTTTCATCGTGCGCCTTCTGAGGAGAGAGAAAGGAAGGCTATTCAATGAAAATTGGAGAGGTACGCCCTGGGGAACGCCTAGCATGGTACTCCATGTGAATGTAATTATAAGTGAACTCATGCCCACAGGACATTCATATAGAGCCAATAGAAAATGAGTACAAGAAAATTTGGGGAAGAAAAAAAGCTTGTTCTACACCCGCCTCTGTGGCCTCGAGTGACATGGTCTAACCTCTTGTACACATACGCAAAGACCGAAGAATTTGAACATGAGAACAGCCTCCGCCTTAGCTCAATTGGTGTTGCCACGCAGGTGTAAGGCGCAGGTTGCGGCTTCCGTTCCCATCAGCGGCAAGTTGTTTTTCTTTTCGTCAACTTTCGTTTCCTATTAGCTTACCTTTAATACGCTTCAATTAAAACAACAAATAAATTCCGCTACTCTTTACCTCGCTTCGTTATCTCTTGGATTCGTACGGTTTGAACTAACAAAAATTGAGTCCACTCGTTTCCCCTCCTTTTTGTCTAACGCAGGTCACACGGCACTTTAGACGCAGACGTGGCACACACATAGAAGCAGCAGTGCAGTAACGACAATAGGTTGGCAACGATATTGAGACAATAGCCGGGAATGATAGACAGGCTAGTAGAGAAAATTCGCTGGCTCGAACCAATCAGCTAGCCAGAATTCGCGCATTGTTGCCATCCGCGGAACGTATCTCCGCGGCAGCAGCAATTAAAAATAGCAGACGCTGAGCGTGCATGGTCTCTTTTTCCATTCTTTCAAATGTTTGCGGAGTCCGGCGATTTCTCTTTTCGGCCGCGCGTTACTGTTTTGCTCGATGCCTTCAACTAAAGTCTCACGGCTGCCGTTAGAACGTATAACGAGTGGTTGTGGAAGGGCATGCCATTACTTTTTGGATGCTACCTACACCGCGGAAACGTCCTAATGACTTCGCCTTTCTCTTGTTTTCAGGCGTGTGTGAGGGGTTACTGCGTGTACGCACCAAATGTTCCGCCAAGGAATAATGGAACAAAGGTCCTTGCTGGCTCTGCCACGTCACCGCCATCAAGACCAGCTTCCGCAAAACATTATCCTTAGAGGACAAGATAGAGGAGTCATTGGCCGCAAACAGGAATACGTTGTAAGGCATTCGTCGTTATATTGACTGTGCGGCCGCTGGCAATAGTGCGTGCCTTGGAAGAGCGTGGAAGAGCTGCAACTCTCCCCCCTTCCTCCAAAAATAATAAATAACGACGATGTAAGAGCTTGCTTATTCGGCTTCCGGTACCGAAGCAATCAAGAGGAACTAAGGACATATTTGTCACTTAAATTGGAGCTTACTTGGAACATAATCGAGCCTGGCGTATTCTGAAAAAGAAAAAAAAATGTGCCGCCGGCTAAAGGCCCACAGAAGGACGTGCACCACGGGAACTGTTTTGTTTTTCTGTTTTCTTTTAGTTAGTGCTGTTAATATCATAATTTTTTCGAAGAACGTGGACGCTAAACCAAATAACGCAACTTCGCATTGTTGTGGAGTACATTCTTCCCTACAGCGGGCCGTCTCGCCCCTTTTGTTTCTCGTGCTCTGTGCCAATCTTCACTGCACACAACTGCGCTCACGTTGTCGTGGTTGTGGTGCTGTAGCCAACACAGTACATTCTTCCTTTTTTTTTTCTAATGTCAACGCGCATTCAATCATCACGACTTCGTTTTGCTCTGGGAACGAGGGAACAAATGCGCTTAGGAGTTTTGCAATGGCCGGAGAAGGAGGGAACACAAAGAAGAGAGAAATGCCAACACATTTATTGCTTTGTGTGATGTTTGGTGAATCAGAAAGCAATGAACATCAAAGCAAAGATAGACGGTTATAATTTCAGAGGCAATTTTTTATTTATTCGAGTGTGCGAATTCTTCTAGCTTTCAGCTTGGAGGATAGCGGAAGATTTCACCACCAGTGTTCCACGTGTGGTTCTTGCGCCTGATATGCCGCTGTTAGAATTTATAACTCGATTATTAAACCGGCCTCATGTTTGTCTTGCCTCTTATTTCTGTGTCCCTATAGAAAGGCAATGAAAATTATCAAAAATCATATGGACATGCGAGAACAAGGAGGTTAAAGATATTCCTAAATACAGTTAAAAAGAAGAAAAAAAATAATTTAAGCTTGACCATAGTGTTTGGAATGCTGATCGTTCAAGCAAATGTGTTGATAAATTTGGAGTTTTCTGAAAACTTGTGCACATCTGAATAGTGGTACCAATATTAGGACAAAATACATTGTATAGAAGCTTCACAGTTCCCTATATGTAAAACACTTCACAGGCCAGTAGCAATTATGTATCGGGCTTGTTAGCCTGCTTATCATTAACCAGCGATCAACATTTGAATGTGACGCGTCAGAAAGAAAAGAAAGATTAATCTTTTATAAAGTAGTCATTGCCATGCGCTTATTCGTGGGGGTTTTAAAACTTGTTGCAAAGTACGTCATCTCTTGCGCCTTAGGAAGCTCTTCATACCATTAACTACAGCCATGGTATTAATGGCGACCAAGCAATTCCGCGAGCTGTATCTACATAGGTTATTTATGGCAAATAATTATCACAGACGGCTCGGTGCTTACGCAATATATCTGCAGTCATAGGTGGTTCGTATACCAGGTGCTTCGTTCTATGCAGAACACTTTTTTGAAAAGAAACGGTCATATCTAGTAGACCCCTGCTGTTATTACTGATAGGTCATGTGACTAGGCGGACATTAGCATCAACGAACATGTCAACGCTGATTTCGCCATTCAACTAAACTATGGAAAATATTTTTTACTTACTTGCTTTTGGCCACATGTAGTTGCTAGTGAAACTGTTAAGTGGTTAAGCGCTTTCTACAAAGGCGAACCAGAAAGTCTTTTCTATTATTGAGAAAGACTATTTTCTACTAGTCAAGATAAGGTACATACAAGTCATTACAAATATACGTACTATTCTAAGTACATTACTCTATTTTATCACATAGTTCCCGCACCGGTTCAGACATTCGTCCCGTCGCAGTACAAAATTTGAGAGGCTGCTCTGGTAGAATTCGTCCGGCTGACTGTGGAACCACCACTGGATTGCTGTCTTGGCCTCATCGTTGCACGTGAATCGCTGTCCTGCCAGAAACTTCTCTAAGAACCGAAAACGTGGAAATCATTAGGGACGAGGTCCGGACTGTATGGTGGGTGGTCCGAACTCCCCTAGTGAAATGACCGCAGCTCGTCGTCAGTTCTGACTGCCACATGTGGCCTCGCATTGTCGTGGAGGAGACGCGCGTTGTCCACATCGAGAATCCCTCGGCGTTTTCACCTGATGGAAGCCAGCAGACGTGGCAGTGTTGAACAATAACTGTTGGCATTGATGGTTGCACCATGTGGCATGCAATCCAGCAGGAGCGGTCCTCGGCGATCCCAGGAAACCGTTAACATCGCTCTCCCAAGAGGTGGCACTGAACGGATTTTTTTTTTGTCACAGGAAAATTCGGATGCCTCCGCAACATGCTCGGCTGCTTCGATTCATTCATGTTTCATTGCCAGTAACAATGCGGTTCAGGAAACTTTCACCCTCCTCGGCATACCGTTGCAGATGATTGAATGGAGTTATCATTCACCTGCCTTTTATGATGTCATCCAACTGCTTAGGCACCCACTGACATGGAACCTTCCGGTACCCGAAGTACCCGTGAACGATGTCGTCAACACTCCCATACGAAATGCCAAGCTCCCGGGAGCTGTCCTTGAAGTGCACACGCCGATCCGCTTCCATCATTACATTTACGCGGGAAATGTCGTCTATGAGCGACGCACGCGGCTTCCCCGAACGCTGATTGTCATGGGAGCCTTAACAGCCCTTTTGCGAACTCACAACACCACCACCTCACACTTCTCAAAACGAGACACCTTCCCCCGTATGTGGACTGCATTTCCCTGTGGATTCAGATGGGCGTTCGTCTCTTGCTCCTGAAAGATGAGTCACACTTCGTTGCTTGTACGCCATCGACGTGTGTAGCTCAACCGCCATATTCAACAACTGACAGCAGCGCCGTGCCGTGGAGCTACCGGCAGGTAAGGCCGGGCTGGTCCAAGAAAGGTCCACTGCTGTAAATGGATATTTTGACTTCGAATTCACAGCCGTAATTTGGCTAAAAATAGGAGCAAAGACTTTCTTATTCGCCCTCGTATTTAGCAGATATCCTAAGACTAATACTACTTTCTAGTGTGCGACCTTAAAATGTACTGCGTAACACATTGGCGTTCCAGTTAAATGTTTCCCAAGAACAGGTGCTTAATCGTTTGGGTTGATCTTTAGTGAAGCGTAAAGGCATTGAAAAATATTCTCCTGAGGCATACCTGGGAAGGTCTCAGCCTTACGATTTCACCTGAGTAGATAGCTTAATTTGCTACTCTTCGGCTTCAATTCCACATTTAAAGCATATGCCTAAATTGGCTGAAAAAGAACCTAGGTAAGGACATTTTAGCGTGTATACAACTGTATAAAATTGTACAGCTTCCTGTATACGACTGCTTCTGTACTAATTAACATATTAATAAATTTGAATTGTTTCGTTGATTGATTAATATCGCAAATATCGTCGCCATTTTTCTTGCTGCATATGTAAGCTATAGACACGTAGATTATCTGAAAATCAAGAAAGATGGCAGGTGCCTAGATATGACACTTCTTATTAAAAGAAAGCGTTTTGCAGGAGTAATAAAGAAAGAAACATCGGGTATATTTCATAGTTCTTAATGTGCAATTAAGCTTTCTTGGCAACACTGGTATTTACTTGTGCAATTTTGAACGACATCGATATACACTAGCAACTCGCATGAACAAAATGGAGAGGGGCCCGCATACACTTAGTCATATACATTAGTTCTATTAGATTACATCGTTGACAGCAAAAAAGTTATACAAAACATTAAGCGACAGGAAGGCAGTGGCGTGAATTAGAGAGAAAAGGGCTGTAGTCGACATTCCATCCGACATATAGACGCAGAACCGGAGTTGGGTGTGTATTGCTAGGGCAGATAACCACCGGTCTATTAGAGTTACAATATGAGTACCAAGGGAAGAGAAGAGCATTCGAACAGGACCGAGAATAATATGGTGGGATGAAATTAGAAATTTGCAAGCTTGACACAGGTCAACAGGCGCAAGACAGGGGGCATTAGGAAATCTCTGGGAGAGGCCGTCGTCCTACAGTAAACGTGAATATACGGATGATTATGATCTGCTCATTTCGTTATAACAATGGTCTTCCGGTCATTGGTCGCCAGAAAAGGAAGGGTTGGGTAACTACCTGCTATGCCGATTCAAACGCCCGCTGCGCACAACTGAAGGACTGCGAAAAGTTGTTTCAGCTGATTTAGCAACCACGCAATACTGTGGTCACGCTGACCGCGTCGCGCGATATTGGCTGCATATTGTTGGCCAAACAACAATATTATAGCGACAACGAGGCTGTTGTAAGTAACCGGCAGGACAGCTAAAGCGTTCGATGTATAGCTAAAATAGCATGCTTTCCGTATTGTATACGTGATAAGCGTATGAAATTTATGTGCAGTTCTCTGAGTTCAGGGAGCATTGCATGTAAAAACGCCTAAAAATGCGGAGCGAGTTATTTGAATATGCAGACGTGTTAGTAATATTATAGTATGCCTTCCAACCAAGCTAAACGGGCTAGAAGAAGAGCGCGCAAGAAAGTATTTGATGCTACGTTAAAACATGGTAGGCTTTGGCCAGAAGACCACGAAGCTCGCTGTTTTGTGGCTAACACCGACGTTTTCCTTCGTGTTATTGCTTTGGCTTAGAATATGGAGCTTCCTAGAACTGGCACGTATTTTATGATTTGTTTGCTCATGTTTGTATGCTTGCGCACATGGTGTTACGTTTCGCCTACGACGCGCGGTAAAGCCGGCGAGGATGCAACAGACGCCAGGGCTTCGTTCAAAGCGGCAGACATTTTGGCCCGTTCGGCGCCGCCGCTACGCCTCCCTGCCAAGCGCGTCCAGGCATGTTCCGATGCCACGTGTCTTCATGTGCGGGTGTGAGTGTATGTGCATATTGGTGCCCACGCTTGTCGAAGCGCGGCAGCCGGGGAGAGGAGCTCCCAACAACTGTGAAGCGAGGGGGTCTGACAGGCGCCGACACGACGTGTGAGCCACCTTCTCCTCCCCATTGTGCCCGAACGGCGCCGGCACGACGGCTGCGCCACCTTATCCCATTGTACCCGAGCGGCACAGTCACGTGCTCGTCTATAGAGGGGTTCCTTCTTGCCCTCAACTGCGAGAGTATAAAAGCAGCTGCCCCCGGACGCCAAAGGGGGCTCCGATTTCTTCTGTTGAGTAAAGTGCACTCCCGTCTCTCTACTTCGGTCAACCTGACCGCCAACTCTTTGCGATGTTAGAATAAACAAGTTGTTTTGTTGTTACCAGCCGACTCATGCTTTGCCGGGACCTTCGGATGCTTCCAGTTGTACCTCAGGCCGCCAGGCCAACGCTACCCTTGGGGCTTGCGACCCAGGTGCAACAACGGGCGTCAGCGCCGAGTTCCCAACAACTCGCGCCAGCGGCGCGATCACAACAATGGCAAAGGTAGCTACTGAAGACGTGACAGTGAGCCACTAGATAGATGTTACGTGGGGTTGGGTGTCGAAAGTTTGGCGACCCGCTGGTTCGAGAAAATTCCGAGAGAAGTCGACGACACCTTCGAGCAGGGCAGCACACTTGAAACACCCAACATTATAAAAAAATTGTAATGAGAGCAGAGAATCGTTTGAATGAGCTGACCTTTATTGCTTAACTCTTTAATGAATAAAAATTCGCAGTTTTCAATAAAGGGAATAAAGTCGCGGCAATGTCTTGAATAACAGAGACTAACTTTGAAGTTAAAGCACTTTTGTGATTGGGTCATATGCGACATATTAAGTTTAAAATCGCCGCCCACGTGCCCCAACCTGGTGGGCATCAACATGGATAGTATAGGCGCTCCTGTGTATCCGATGACTGATAAGACGCCATTATGTCTGTTTGCAAAGTGAGATGTATGGACGAATATGAAGGGTGCAGAGACTCTGAGTAATGTTTTTGAGTCATGCTGAGGAAGCAGTCTAATATGCAACAGGGTACAAAGCTGCGATCTTTTCTAGACGCTTTCGTCTGAACTGGTATTTAGAAGTATCAGGCATCCAAACATTGATATGCGTCCTCGACTGCGAAAAAGAAGTGAAAATATCATTTGATAGGTCGCTCTGCTTTTGTTGTTCAACCTTTCAGAGAACTTTAGGGCTCAAAATAATATGCTAGTACAGGTAAGGATGGCATTTTCTTACGGTGGGGACGTCATATATTTTGACAGCCTTCGCCGAAGGCTAGCTAACATACAATTATAAAGATGGTTCGCACAACCTATGGATAATCATAAACAATTTCTACTTGAGAAACGCTACAAGTACACGAATATACCCACGGTAAAACTAAGTCGCTTGAAATTGGTGTCCAAACTGATGCGTTATTTACGAATTTTTTTCAAAAGCTTTTGGCACAGTAGTTTACACCAAACTCTGGCATAAACGGCATCTTAAAGAAACCCTACATTGTAAACTGGTTTCGCTGCTTTCTCTCAACATTATCGGTATGCACTCTTCAACTGCAGCAAATCTTTGGTTGTAAATGTGTCCTCTGGCATCCCACTGGGCTCCGTGCTCAGCTCACTCAATTTTCTGTTCTACATAAATGATCTACCTTCTAACATCCCTTCAAATATCCGCTCATGTGCCGATTATTGCGTCATCCATCATCACGCCATTAAATCTCGCGCTGACAATATCGCCCTTACCACTTGTTCTGAAAGCCTTTGTAACTGGTGCCATCAGTAGCGGATGGCCATCAACTTCAGTGAAACTGTTCCTTTGTCATATTAAAGATGTCAATCAATTTCCGATTTCATGTACAATTTCAACAGCCGCTGCTTATGCAAAATTTATTAGTATAGATATTTGAGAGTTGTCTTTTCGCACGATATGTCTTCGCATATCAATCTAACGTGCACTAAAGTACTTCAACAACTTGGTTGTCTACAGTGCACGCTACGTTCTGCCACAGCACACACCAAGCCCTTAATATACAAAGCTCTTATTCGTCCAATTTAAGAATGTGCCTCAGTAATCTGGAATCTTCATAAAAAATCACCGAAGATTACGATACTCCCTAATGGGAAATTTGAGCGCAGCAGAATGCATGTTTTCATTTTGCCTTAGATTGGCTGGCGTGGGTAGTCTCGGACGGCACGTCGCAAACGGAGCGAAGTGTGGCGCGACTGCCCCGCTAATCGGGAGACTGCGAGAGGAAGCGCGCATGTGACACGTTGGCGCGGTTCACAGAAGCCGTCGCAGACAACCTCCGCTCATGCAGCGCTTTGTTTCCATACAGACGACGCGAGCTACTCTGGCGCCATCTCGTAGCCGTCGTTGCCGCAAAGCCCCTCGTGCGCGGCACTGCGCCTTCCTCCTCACGCTTTCGCCATACCCTCCTCCTCTGCGTTCCTCATCGCGCTCTATTCACTCTCGCCGCTTCTTTCATCCTCCCGCTGAGCTCCGTGTTCGCTCCCATCTTTCGCTGCGCTCGTTTGCTCGATTAAGAAGTATGGGGCCAACGCCGACGCTCGCCGCAGGAACGTGTGCCTAAGAGCCGAGCTCTAAAAGTAAGATAAACATTACAATCAGTACAAAAAAAGAACAGTTGGATATATCTGTCGCTGTTATGACAGTAATTTCTCACCTACTTCTAGCCTTTCGGACTCGTATCTAACCACATTCCCAGAAATGTCATCACTCACATGATTGAAAATTTTGCTCAATTTTGTAAAATCGTCACGATGTACTTCACTTGAATATATTACCTTTACGGCACATCCAAGAACTAGACAGTACCATAATCTTAATATTATGTCATATGCTTCTCGTAAAAACATATTTAAGTATAGTTTTTACCCCGTACCTTTCAGTGGGGGAGTGCTTTGCGTGTAAGTGTATTTCTAGCAACCATTGAGCGCTTCTAATACTATGTACAATTTATTGTTTCATTATTTTGTAACCCACGCCTGCTGTAGATCAAATTCGGCTGCAGTATTTACCCATAAATATATTCACCGATGGTTACGATACTCCCTAATGCTAAATTTGAGCGCAACTGCATACGTGTTTTCATTTCGCAATATATTGGCTGGCGTGCACAATCTCTCTTGCGAACGGAGCGAAGTGTGGCGCCACTGCCTCGCTAATCGTCACTCTTGTGCGCGACTCCCAGCAGCCGCCGCAGACAGACCTTCGCTCATGCAGCGCTTTGTTTCCATGCAGACGAAGCGCGCTGTTCTTGCGCCATCTGGTAGCCTTCGTCCCCGCAAAGCCCGTCGTGCGCGACACCGTGCCCACCTCCTCCGCCTTCCATTTCATGGTTCCGCTTTACCCTCCTCCTGCGCTTTCC
This sequence comes from Dermacentor variabilis, assembly GCF_050947875.1. NCBI lineage: Eukaryota > Metazoa > Arthropoda > Arachnida > Ixodida > Ixodidae > Dermacentor > Dermacentor variabilis. Next base: position 60,966,199 of record NC_134578.1, read on the forward strand.
TTCTCGCGCTCTCTTTGCTATCCCCGTCTTTCATCCGCGCTCCGCGTTCGCTATTTCATCCCTTTGCTTTGCTCGTTCGCACGGTTTCGACGCCGAGGGAGGACGCCAACGCTTGCCCCAGGAACGGGCGCCTTAGAGCTGCGCTCTAATATAAATATATAGTAAACTTCATAGTCACCGCAGCCGATTAAAGCTTAAAATTAAACTGTGAGGATGGTTAGTCTTAGCTTTTTTTAGTATTATTCGAAACGTTTCCGAAAAATAAATGCGCATACGATTACGATGAGACGCACTACCAGTACTGTTCTTAACTGGTTTAGTGGGAAATTGATTAACACTAACACATCAATTTGGACGGCAAATTTATTGTGGAATGACATTGAATGAATTGATCATTCATCGGACAGAAATGTAACTCATTTGCATCGACAGGCACTTTCCACGCAAGAGCTTTTCGCCGTTCTATCTAACCGCAGTGCTGTTGGCGCAGTGGATGGCGTATAAATCACCTTCTGAGAACATTGATGGCTTACCTTTTTCTAGAACTTGCCCGCATTTTCGGCGAGGTACTTTCTCGTACAGCGGTCAAGGCAGGAATAATAAGTGGGGAAGTTGTTCTCCGTTCCTCCGCAGCCTCTATACCAAAAGAGCTGGCACGTCTTGGTGTTGGAATCGTACAAGAAGCGGAACGAGCCGTATCTTTTCTTGCAGTAGTATCCTTCGCTGGGCAACACAGTGCATGGGTTGACGTTCGGTCCCGTCGGCTGATCTGTTGGAAGGAAAAATGGTTGGAACCGCATCAGGCGCCCTTTCTCTTACTTCACGCCAGATTTGTGCACTCCACGCGAACGTTCGTTGCTCGCGATTAGTGGACGCACCATTCCCTGCCACCATGAAGGTGTGTCGTCGATATGTGTAAGCTAATTACGCGCTGTGGTGGGTACGGGCTGATCGTGTTGGTGGTCGGTGAGCGTGGAGCGTCGGCAGGAAGCCAACATGTCTGGACAATTTTGAATTCCTGGAGAGGACGAAACGTCTCCGCACCGAACACTCGCTATTATTAGAAGACATGTATTTTTCGTAACGTATATTTTTGACAACCCTTGTCGCTATGTGAGTTTAATATTCATAGTGATTTGTGAGATGGCCAATATTCGCTCACTTGCTATATGCCGGGTTGTATACGCGTTGCATGCGTTTAGGAGAATGCTTTACAAACAACGTGATGACTTGAGGTATATGTCGCAAAAAATTATTGAAATGAACCTGATAAAAAACGACGTGTTCACGTTTCACGTCACGGCCTTGTTCAGTGGTGCCTAAGCATCCGCCACCACGACATAAATAAATAAATAAATAAATAAATAAATAAATAAATAAATAAATAAATAAATAAATTCACTTTGCTTAAAGAAGGGTTGTGCTCTAGAGCTCCTGACCTTCCACACCAAAGTGTAGTGGTCAATTTTTTGTCTTTGTATGCTTCACATTACTTCGTTGGCGCATTTATGCCCATGTTCACCTGCGCCCATGTATAATTATACGAAATACTCACTAACAGATGCTTACCAGGATAAAATTTATCCATTACGGGAAGAGGTATTTGACCAACGTTACTCAATTAGAAAAAAAAAGATATATATTACTTACATCTCATGCACGTCTCTTTGCACTCACGCATTGTGGGAAAATTGTTTCCATAGTATGAGCAGTCCAATTTTTCGTGACACTTCTTAGTTTTTGGGTTGTAATAGTACACAGGATAAGAACCAAACGTGCATTGGGAAATAGGGCTGATCATTTTGCACACTTCCTCTGAAATGTTTCAGACAAATAATAAAATATTCACCATGTTAATCAATCAGGCTTGCAAAAAGGTTTTAATTTTTTCTTGAAATTCAAAATTTAATAAGGCACGACAGCTGACGCACTTAAAAGGAGTGAGAACGGCGAGAATACCTTAGTAGACCTACCGTCCCACAAGCCTTCCTCAATAAAAAAACCTTCAGTTCCCATTTTAGCGTTAGGCTATCAAATGATAGCTTTGTGTTTTATTGGGTGCTGTTGTGCGCTTGAGGTATTAAGGTGATTTTCAAATTTTTTGCTGTTCTTTAATGTAGGTTAAGGTTAGGGAAGAATGGCTGAGGATGTGACGATTAAGTGACCAAATAAACTACATTATTTTTCGGATAAATGTCTTTGGTTTTTATCCTAGGTTTGTCTAGTTCCACTTGTTTTCGAGTGTAATGTAAGCGTAAACCGAAAATCTTGTGGTGCTCTTTTTTTAAAGGGACAATAAAAAGAAAAATGATTTCTTCTACATCAGTAAATTACTTTTCTGCAACACTAAAAACACCACTCTTACCACGGTAAGACACTTGGTAAGCCAGAAAAAGCGCAAAAACGAAAGACGGGTGGCGACGCCTCCTTGAAGTTCCCGCACCTGGTCGCTGTGACGTCCTGGATTTTGATGGCATCTTCTAGGGCTTACTTAATTATATAGCGGTACAAATTGACTATATTGTGTTCCATAGGAAGGAAATATTAAACATGGCAACTTTCGGGAACCTTTACTAAGCTAACGCGGCCCAAATGCGAAAACATACTTTGGAATCGCTGACGTCACACTGACGTGCCGGCGTCGGGGATGTGGCGCGAAATTCAAATACTTATACTTCGACCTTCATTTTCTCACCTGATAATCAAACTATCATTTTGAAGTGACTGCCTCCAGGGTTCTCAAACAATGCTTTATTAGTCTCAACTGATTTATTGTTTGGCATTAGTGTCCCTTAAACCTTAAATTCAATCACCCTATGCTAAACCTTTCTTATGAAGTCTAATTTCATTTATCATAGTGTCGTTATTTAGGATTGCAAAGCTCAGAACAGCACAAGTGCTGTATTCGCAGGTAGTAAAGCAGACAACCGTTTCAATGTGAAATCATTATATGCCCCATGACCCCAAATTATGGCGTTCTAGTTGGCGGCGTGACGGAAAGGTGGTACCAAAAATGGCGAACAGAAAAGTTCAAAAGCACATAAAAAGTACTCGAAGTGACGTCAAATTTCTCAGTGTGGTTCCTGCAAACAAAGGAATTTCAGGTAAATTTTGGCCTGGGTGAGAGTTGAACCCAGGCCTCCGGAAAGCGAGCCGAGCACGCTTCGCCGACATCACGATGGCTCCGCGGTTCCGGTTGGCTAGATGTGCGTGTAGTGCGTGCGTCATTGCGGACCTCACGTAGCAACCATCCGGCTGACTAAACGTGTGGCCTAGAGCGTGCAACGGGGAGGAAATGGCGACACGTCTTGAGTGTATAAAATAAGTGTATGAAAGAGAAATTATGCGTGGCTCTGCTACGGCAAACTCCAGAGACCAGCGGAGGTGGGGCAAAGCCTGTAAAGTATTTCCAAACCGCACACTTAACCTAATTTTGCTGGGCTTCCCCCAGCTACGTTGGTCTCTGGTGCTTGCGCTAGCAGAACCACGCATATTTATTTCTTTCCACTGCGAGAAACAGGACCGCCGAAGCGAGCGCGCGGGTTCTTATGGGAGAGCAATGACGTCACACCACCTGTGTCACGACCGCGCCGCTCCTTCTCTCCGCTAGGCTCCACCCACCCTCGCCGCGTCGCTATGCTGCGCGATGCTATCTTTAGACTCTGCTTTCACTCTCTCTCAGATCCCTCTCCCCTAGGTCGGCGAAATTGTGGACGTCAAGAGAAACACAGCGAGGTTCTAACAGCTCCAATGTAAAAAATCATTAGTGTCCAATTGAGTGCCGCTGAGCGGTCCTTCGAGTACTGAACTCCTCGCGGACAAGCGAGCGCGTTGAGACGCTTTGCGCGTTTTCATTCGGCTTTACCGAGGCGCAGTTACAACGCAGGCGAGAGCTTGTACGGACAGAGAACGCACAGTAAAACAACGTTTAATCAAAGCGACTATAATGCCTTCGCATTCCCTACATGCAAGCAGTTACAAGTATTTATGCCAAATTTTTTACTTGTTTCCTTTATTTTTTTAAAAAAGGGGGTACGGGGTGTCTACAGGGCTTTATGCCAATCGAAGGGATTGTGAACCAATTTTTCACACGAAAGTGGTTTTCTTCTAAAGAAGAGAATACTAACTTTAAAGGGACTTTTACGCTATAATGAAATCTCTGATGCGCAATGCTTTGAAGAGCGCATTGTGACCTAGATTTAGGCAAATTGGATGTGTTGGTGGAAAAATTAAATGTACAACAAGATCAAAGATATTTCCCTGGGGGAGTTTGCGCACTCAATGCTAGGTTATCAGCTCTACTAGATTCCGGGGCCACGTCGTATCGGATGAAGTAACGCCGTAGCACGGTGTGAATCGAGTGCAAAGTCGCTTTCTGTATGATAGAGGCTCACCACCACAAGTTTAGCATTGAATAAAAGGGAAAGCGGTATGTACAACATAGTTTCATTCCTCGCCTATATATAGTTTGGTGTTCATGTGATAGATTTTTTTACCCAGAGTTGGCATAGTTTTTCACAGACACTTGGTATTATGGAAGGGAATAAATTTCACACATGCATAGAAATAGAAAATAAAAGGATATAATTTCTGTTCGGTGATATGATAGTGAAATCAAAGAAAACGAGAAAGAATGATATGTGACATTGTCATAACACGTGAGCAGGAAAGAAACACATAACGCATATTAGAATTCGATGACATTATTAGAATCAAAAAGAAAAAGAATGCATGTGATATTGGGGAATAGAAGTGTAATGGCATAATTTGAAGCATGTAATATGCAGAATGTTTCAGGAATCGTGTTCGTAATTGCTTAAGTAGAGAGAAGAGTAGAAATGTAGGCGATTTTTATGTGAATGTTTTTTCCATCACAAGACGCGTTCACTTGGCCCAAGTTAGTATCATAGGCAAGCAATTACAAAATAAGTTGACTAATTACCTTTTTAACCGAAACAGTAAGGCGTTTGAGGGTAATCGGATACTTGAAGCCAGTACCCAGAAGAGTTCGCAATGGTTTCAATGCCGGCAAAACCTTTAAGCTGCTAATTTCTGCCGAGTAATAAATTTCAGCTAATTCAAGCCAGAGCAGGTCCGAGCAGGCGCCTCAGACTGATGTATTTTTAACCATGTCACTTTCGTGCGATCACGAGCGAGCGTCTTAACTTTGATCATAACCTAGTTGCGTTATTCGCGTCGTGGTCACTCGACAGTGGGGAGGAAGCAATCAGTTAACTTACGGGAGCGTTTTCTGGCCATGACACTCACGCTGTGCAGCTCTACAACGCTTCTTATGCAGAGCGGTTGTTGTTGAAAGTTCTTAATCACTTTTCCCCCTTGACACAGTTGCGGTATTCGCTTCGGAAACGGTTGAACGTGAACAGAAAAAGAAGTGAGTGCCGATGGGGGAGTCTTTATAAGCTGTATCGTGTGAGCTGTCGCTTTGAACAGTACGTCCGTGACGGATACGCCTGGGGCCAGTGGATGGAGTCTCAGGGCAATGCGAGGATTCGCTTGGCGATTGTCGTTACTCGTTGGCGGTCACAGTTGGCACAGTACCACTTCGGTGCTGTGCCACTACTGCGCGCACCCCCGAAAGTGATGTATAGTGCTCAGGCCCGAAGGGAATTTGGTTGTCGTTCAGGTGGGACCAAAGCAAGTGCCCATTCTCTGGTGCCACAGTACAGCGGGCAATTTCAGTTTCGAGGCCCGCCTGCTCGTTGCTGGGCCTGCAGGTAGCCGCGTGTAAATGTTCACGGTCAATTGGGTCGTCATTCCTGCGCGAACGCTGCTCGACGAAGGGTGTAAGAACGGGTCCAGTATTTACCGGCCGGAGAAGAACCTGTTGCCAGCCTGTAGAAGCTTGGGAGGAATGAAAAAGAAAAATTCTACGGGGCTGGATGTAGGGGGGAGGAAGAAGCGTCGTTACGTTTGCCTTGAGCTAATGCTTTGGTGGGATTGTAACACCAACTCTATAGTTCTCTTTCTTCAGGTGCATGGGTCTATATCTGCTTACGTTGTTTTGACTACATGGATAGCGCTCCGTCCCGTGTCCGCGTCCCCTGTGGTGTGCTCCTGAAAACTGCGTCCTTGGCCACAAAGACTACGCACGTGGTCTTGCAATTGTTGAACCGCAACGGCAGTTGTGCGAAGTGTCTTTGCAGACACGAAATGCATTTTTAGGAGTCCGTAAGCGACGCGAAGCAATGCTCGGCATCTCTCGACAATTTGTGACCAGCGGACTCGCCGTGTCTGGCAAAGTCTAGGATTGCGTAGAGTTCCGTCGTGGAGCAGAGAACGACGTGTCTCGCGAGGCGGAGTTTACTTCTTCGCTCGCTGCTTTCACATTTGTCCACACCATGGTGGATATTGGCTGTTTCTCAAGTCCTCCCAGACATGCATGCACATAAACTAAAGGGCACCTGCCTTACAGGTCCCTGCCGCGCGCACTTGCTGAGCATGTTCCTCGAGGCGCTTGATGTGGGTCTATTTCCTTCACGACTAAGCATGTATCATGTTCTCAGGTAGTTGCGTGGAGTGTGCAATCCGCGCGTGCTCCCACAGGTAAAATAGGCGTGGAAGCGCAGGTAGGTACGTCTGTCATACTTAATTTTAGTTCGGGTGGCTTTTCCTGCGTTTGTAGACTTCAGGCGTGTCGGCTGCGTTCATTCGGGCCCTAAGATCAGCTCAGCGATTTCCACCAAAGCAGAACAGCTTTAGAGTGCAGGGGGTGGTGTGTAATTTCGCAGTCTTGTTATTACTTACCTGGTCTCGTTGTTGAGGTGGTCCATGGCACGTAGCTGTGTTCAAATGATCAGGGGAAAAGGGGCGTCACACAGTATACAACAATGTAAGAAATTGTAACGAAAGTGTCTCATTTTTTTCATTTGACGACCCTCACACATTTGGCGATCCTGTGGAGGAATGGGGTGGCCTACTTGGGTACCTTTATCTTTTCGTCGAACCACTTTGTGAATAATCATCGCTCATTCAAGAAGATTCCGAGTATGCGGACGACCTGCTTCCTGAGAATAGGTGTCTGATCAAGGCATGGATGCTGACTTTATCTCCGTCCTTTGACGTTCACCTTCATCCACCAGGGATAACCACAAACCCGTTCTTTTCCTGGTGCTAATGTGACCATTATCTTGCTCATGAAGCTCTCGATGTAAATAAGGTGAACAATTGGGCTAGTTGGGGAAGTTTCATGGTAGCTACAGCGCGCCTGATGCAGACAAACGTAATTGAAGGGGACACAATACGGCGCTGATTGTGCCCCTTCTATTCCTTTTGTTCTCGTCTGTCGCGTTGCAGCTGCCATGAAACTATTGACGTCATCTAATGCCGTCTGCAGTGCCTCTTCTTGCTCTCCTAGGTAACCTCGTGCAGTCCAGAGTGTCACATTGTCTGCGTAAATTCCCTGCTCAATACCAGCAATTTTTTTAGGTTTGCTGAAAGAGCTGCGAAGACGAAATTGAGTAGTGCGGGGATTACGGCTCCCTGTGGGACTCTAACCCGGTTGTGTGGTTAGGAGCTCAGCTGTCTACGTACTTGATCTTGAAATATTCAGTTCTGAAGGAATGTAGCAGTCAGATTACGCATACATATTGCCTGTGATGCCTATATATGTTGTACAGCTTGCCGTATGGAGGTATGGGGAAGGCTGCTGAAAGCTTCTGTAGCATCTACCCTAAGGACTACGTGAGGAAACGAGGACGACGTGTCTAGAACGTTCTTGTTTAAGCGCCGCATAAGGCCTTGAATAGAAGACCAGGCAAGAATTTGTTCTTTGTATAAGGCGGAAGGCAATTTCCCTTTACAAAAGGATAGAAAGTTGGGCGAGTTGGTACGGTAACATGATCTTGGATTGTAGCGTGTCCGTGTCAGTTCGCGCCACAATCCAAAATTTCCCTTTAACCTCCATATTATTCTTGCATGTCCCATGCTCTCCGAAAGCATGCCCAGGCACGACGTAAGAAAAACTGGTCTAAAGCTACAAAGACTGGTCGTCGGCGGCTTGTTCTATTTGGATCTAATGAAGCATTTGGATAGGTACAGGTATATAATGGAGCGTTTGCAAGGTATTGGGTGCATTTTAGCAGTGGTAATACGCAAGCCTATAGACTTCCTGAGAGTGTGAGAATTTTCTTTTACAGCTTCACTGTTTTTGATATAGCAGTTGCTCAGTTTGGCATACACTTGCGAAGGCATTTTTCGTTTATGTTCTGTGAGAGAAATTAACTGGAATTTATTACTGCGCCCACGTTAGCCCCTCCAGTTATTGCCGGTATGAAAGCCACTATGAAATTGTCCGCCGATGGGCTCACGGCTCGACTTATGTTCGATCGCCTGGCCCTTTCAGGGAATGCAATATTTACCCTAATTTTATAATTACTAGCTTGTATATACTAGTCATATTAATACGTAGGTCATTGTGGTAAATGTAGTCCAGGGAAGATCACCCAAATCTCTCAGCTTTGATAAATTAAAGACGTCTAGATCGCATTTCAGGAAACGCCATGTATGCGCTTTCAATGTGGAAATGAGAAAGGCGACTACTGCGAAATTTGGCGCTATGAGTGACGCGTTAGCTTAGACGACTCGTCCAATAAAGAGTCTGCTTGCTGCTGCCCGCAGGTTATTTGTGTGACCTTGAGACGTGGGGCGCTAGAGTGCAATGAATAAAAGAAACAGCAGTACTTACTGGAGCGGCAGGATCCGTCACATTCTTGTTTAGTACGAAAAGGGGCCCACGGGTTGCAAGTTGATACACACTGTTTATAAAAGGGATTATACTGCCAAAACGATTGATAGCAGTACCCTTCTGGCAATATGAGCGTGCTTGTGAGACATTTTTGATCTGTAGAGAAACAAGGAGAAACAAAGCCCAAGAAGGTCATAACGAAGCCTGAAATCAGGTATGCACTTGAGCACATTGAATCCATAAGTGATACGTACGTACTCAATCACTGGTCAGTACATAGAGCCTTTTTTTCTTCGCTATGTCAGTTTGTGATTTCTGAAAACTTCCGGTGGCACTATTTTGGCTTTCAAGTTTGAACAACAGAACAGAAATATCTTATTATGCGTTAAGCTATATGGCAACTTATGCAGAACTTTTCCTATCGGCATCTGCGCTAGAGAACAATCGAGGGTTGGAAGCAAAACCGAAGGGACGCGATAAACTGGCATACGCAACTAGCTCCAACAAAAGATCTGCTGCGCGATTGACATTCGCCGTGAGTTACACTTCCGACCACTTGTGACGAGTGTTAGAGAGGTCTTGCAATCGGGATCACAAGCCTGAACATTCGGGAGCTTGAGCTCAGCGACGCTCTCTGTGTTACACTCAGACGAGCGATGAAGCGGAGGTCGTTCTTGTTTGAAATGACGTGTCACTTTCTAAGTACACATAGCGACCAGCATCGGTGGCGCTTGGGTGACAAAAACCCAGTCGCGCCAGCTGCATGATGAAAGTTGTCTATAGGAATATGTTGATGGTCTGTAATGTTAGAATAGAATAGAATTTATTGACAGGAAAGACGGAGAGGTCGACCTGAGCTAGTACGCTTTAGTCTGCTACTTTGCACTGCGGAAGAGTGAAGGGGAGTGAAAGTACAGGGATGGATGAGGATGATAAGAGAAGTGGTGAGTGCTTATGTATATGAGACAGTTGACTTGCTAGAGCCGCTTGTCGAGTTTGGTGTCCTGCAGAAACTTTAACAACACTTTAGTGGCACGCTTTGAACTTGCAGTGTCAGGCCATGGGCCGAGGTCTGCAATGTTAATAAACAAGTCACCTACGGCCAGCCCGCGTACTTGGCCTATCGGAGTGGTAGTCATTCATGAAGCCTCGTATTAACTGCTGAGCGAAACTTCTGCCAGCTAGAGCGTCCTCCTTATTTGCGAGGGATTGCAACTGGCGAATCTCTTCGTTATCCAGTATATTTAACGCGCTGTTCGAGAGGACGATACCAGAAGCCTTTTGATCTTCTGCTTGCAAAAAAAAAGTGCGGCCATTCTTACAAGCTGTGTGGCCCTTGAAGTTTTCTCCAAAACTTACTAAAGGGCACTCTGGCGCCGCCCATATTGAGCTATCGTGGGGCTGACTGGCGGCACATCAATGCTCGTTCGTGCTTAAGGCGTTGTTTGATTGCGCTTTATCTTTCGGCATTTTCAAGCGACCTGTTTTTCTGAACATGGCAAGACAGAAGATCGCGGCGCACGTGCGTAACCATTGCGCATCGCTGCAGGTATAATGCAATGCGTTCTCGAAAGAAATCACTTTGCGAAGACACAGAGCCACTTTAAGGCGGAAAGATGAAGCCAACGCAAGTCCATGTAGCCCCCATCATTTCCATGCTGGTCGAACTCCCATACTTGCCACTCTTGTGGACACCAGTGCCAGAGTAACATCTAGTAAGTACTGTACGAAGCTCTACGCGTGACACATGCAACATCGACGAGACGCTCGCATGTATTAGCTGTGTCTGCCCGCGATATAGTGGTCAGATACAAGTGATGGGCAAAGTACTGGACCAGTTGGACAATCGTCCGCTATCAGAACTAAAAGCTTTAGGCCAATGCTCAGAAAGAACATCCGCGTTGAAGGCGTTACTCGCCTTATTAAGGTTCCTGTGGTCTACGGGGCTTCACGAGAGACTCTAAGAATGCCGCCCCCTACCGCACTGTAGTGTACGCGCTTTGTTCGTGCTTGTATCTCTTTCCATCTCCCCCTTTCACTCTATTTCTCTTTTTATCCCCCTTAACCCTTGCCCCCGCGCAGGGTAGCCAACCGGAACTGCCTCTGGTTAAACTCCCTGCCTTTGTCTGCATTATCTTGTGTGCATATAACTATATGCATAATATATATATATATATATATATATATATATATATATATAACTGTATATATATATATATATATATATATATATATATATATATATATATATATATATATATATATATATATGCACACAGTTACATTTCGCTCCTCGCTGAACAACACATTGCAATGTGGTGAACGCGGTTGAAACCATGCATCGAGGACGTCAAAGTGGGGTGACGTGGTTGTGGCGGGTTTCTCTCGCATTTACAGCCAAGTAGTCCCTGACATTTTGAATTGATTCTCGCAATAAAGGAAGGTATTTATGAGTCATGGGGTGACACAGTGAACGTTATCGCTAATTTTAAGAATAGCGCATCATTCTATAGCTGCCGCTAACTTTGCTTCAGTAGTCATCAGTTTAGGGGAAGCGGTGTTTTACGCACTTATCGGAACAAGTGATGATGCCAATGGGGCGTGATGGTGTCGTTTTTATGCAGTAAAGAAGGTTTGCTAACATATATTGTGTCGCTCGGTATGAGAGCGTGGCACTACTTAATACGCGTTATTGGTATCGCAATACGGCATTAGGTATCTGTGATTCTAGCCTGAAGCTGCGGGCTCAAGAACAGAAAATGTTCGATTCGAAATGAATCACGTGTTTTTCTGCAGTAACTACGCGGTCTCTTCGCTTACAGTGAACCTGCCACAGGTGTTTCAGCGACCTTGCTAGCTCGAGGCACGAATAGACTGATGGTGCATTGTCTGCGGATTTTTCATAGCAGCATTTGTTCGACAAAAATACAAAGGAACATCCATGAGCGCTTGCGTGTGCACAGCAGACGCAGCCGAGTATTGTACTTGTTTTCGTCAACCCGAATGTCGCATGCATGGCGCGATGCCCAACTCGATGTCCTCTTTTTGAGGAGTCTTAATGTAGAATTCGCGGAATTGACCTAAAATCAGAATGCTTATAGTTGCCCGCAATTTCGCGACATCCTGTGCAGCCTGAGATTGCTTGTGTTCGTAGAAGTAGGTTTTGGTTGGAGCGAAGAGGCTTTGATGCGTGCTTAAATGGCAGGTGGAATAATGTTACGGTGGACTGCTCCCTCGCTCGTTCTCTCGGTGGTCAGGATTTCGGCACTAACACAAAGGCATTAATTCAAAGGGGGCGCGGTCGTCGACAAACGCCAACCATAGCTCTTTGAAACGCACATGTTGTCGCACGAAGGCTGAAGGTTCTAAAAATAGTGGGGGGTGGGGCATCCCTCTTGCCACACCGCCCTCTCCGCCGCCTCTGTGGGCAAAGGAATCCGTAGTGGGAGGGAAGGACAACGTTAACCTTCCACGCTGGCGCTCGCACTGCTTAAGAAAACACACACGTGCGACGAATTGGCTTGGCGGTATAGTCACATATACTACGGCGACAGATGCACTGGTTAACGACTCTGTTTTTCTCCGAAATACGCAATGAAACAACAAATGCTACCTAAAAAGCGTCAACGCAAGAAATATGAGCCTGCAAGCGCATTGTTCTTATACATGTGGGCCAACACTGTTTTTCTACGTGACAGTTTTGGCTCCCCAATCCATGAAACCGAGGTCGCTGACGCTTTAAACACTGAATACTGTTCTGCTTTTACTAATTATTACCCTGAAATTCTTCCCGTATTGCCACCTTCTACTTATCCATCTATGATGAACATTAGTTTTAATGTGAACGCAATTATAAAAATAATCGATTCCTCAAAAAATTTGTCCTCGTATGGAACTGACGGCGTTAACTACAAGGAATTAAAAAGCACTAAGCACACCAGAAGTCTTTTTCTAACGCTAATATTTCAACAGTCTCGCACAACGAGATCAGACGCCACTGACTGAAAAATTGGTAAAGTAGCTGCCATCTTTAAAAATGGCGACCGTACAAATTCTAGCAAATACCGTCCAATTTCCATCACCAGTGTTTTCTCTAAAGTGATGGAACACGTTATGCATTCACCCATTGCCACTTTCCTGTCATCTGTCAATTTCTTGCATCCTAACCAGCACGGATTTTGCAAAGCACATTCTTGCGACACTCAACTTGCTCTGTTCCTACACAATTTGCGTTCAAATTTCGATCGCAACACCCTCACTGACGCTCTCTTTCTAGATTTCGAAAAAAAGCTTTTGATGACGTGTCGCATATTTTTCTTTTGCATAAACACTCGCATCTTAATCTTCACCCACACATATTTAATTGGATCTGTGAATTTTTAACCGATCGCCTTCAGTTTGTTTCCGTTAACTCGATCTGCTCAATCCTATCTCCTGTACTATCTGGTGTCGACAAGGTTCTGTCCTTGGGCCTATCCTCTTTCTCATATATATTAAAGACCATCCACGTAACTTATCATCCAACATACGCCTTTCCGCGGACGATTGCGTTTTATACCGACAAATAACAAATTGTTTAGACTGCTCCGGTCTTCAGAAAGACCTCCTCCAAATCCAGGCATGGTGCAGCAAATGGTGCATGTACCTCAATGGCAGCAAGTGCTCTCACGTGTGCTGTCATCGACGTCGTAATTATGTAGCACCTACCTTTTCCCTTAGCAGCTGCACTTTAACACAGTGTGAAACATTTAAATACCTAGGAGTGCATATATCGAGTGAATTATCTTGGGACCCACCATATCAATCAGTTAACTGTTCCTGCAGGCGATTACTAGGTTATCTACGCCGTAACTTACCTTCAGCATCTCCCTCAGTCAAACTACTTCCATACAAAAGCTTAATTCGAAATAAACTAGAATATGCTCTTGCTATTTATGACAGCCGTCAGGTTAATCTGATTAACAGCATAGAATTGGTTCATAACCGAGGTGCCAGATTCATTCTTTCAGACTACTCCTATAATACAAGTCTGTCAGCCTTAACATCCAGGTTGTGTCTTCCCTCGCTCATCTACCGCCGCAAAAGTGTTCGTTTCTTTAATTTTTTTAGGTTCTTTGATTCACAGCCCACAGGTAGCCAAATTATTATTACAGCACATTGTTTCTTCCGCCACACGCATCCTAATGCTGTGTATCTACCCTGGGACCATTCCACTATGCATCAACGTTATTTTTTTCTACACACAGCCCGTGAACGGAATACGCTTCCTTCTGACAACGCCCTCATCACTGACGTTTCTGGTTTAAAAGCTGCCATCGAACACCCCCCATCTTTGAATTCACACAACCTAATCTGACACGCCGTTTTTATTTCGATATGTGCCCACCCTTCATGTAATGTCTTGTGCAGGGACCTTTGAGCTATAATAAATAAATAAATGAATAAATAACACAGACACAAATAAATACTGAAGCGAGTGCGTTTCCAGAAACGCTTTGCTTCTCGCCTACATTGACAGTCATTGTCCTTGGCTTTCGCAGAATTATTTGTTACGCGCCGAAATGCGCGTGGTTGAATTTTCGCCCACCGGTGCAGCGAAAGTATTCGATAAACTTACGCGTACCCAGTGATTCAAGTTGTCTACCAGTCTGGGCCACTGGGTAGGTGCCCGTGGTCGTGATGCCACCGTGGTCAATCTACCGTTGTCGTTGCAGCTTTGTGATTGGACCTCGTCACGCCGTCGTCCTCACGTTTTCTGCAATGACCCAGGGGCTCAAGTTGTCTAATAGCTTGAAGTTTTAGGGCCATGTGGAAAAATAGAAGTTAGGGACGTTTATCTGAAATGCGTCTTGTTGTCTACCCTGCACTAGGACATGGGAAAAGAAGAATATAAAGATGAGATAGAGAGCGGAGTGGTACATGCTCCTAGTCGTTGCCTCCGTGCTCGCTGCTTCCTCATCTGACTCTCCCTTGCCGTTGTCGTCAAGCCATCGCCGTCATACAGGCTTCGTCATGCAGTCTTCGTCATCCATTGTCCTCACACCGTTGTCATGGCATGGTCGTTATTCTACTTTAGTCGTCCGACTCTCGTTATGTCATCTTCGTCACGCCATCGTCGTCACACAGTTGTAGTCATAAAATTGTCCTGCCGCCGTCATCGCTGTCATCTCGCCGTCGTTTTATCATCGTTTTCCCTTCAGTAACATCATCCCACTGTCGTCTTTCCGCATTCGTCGTGCCTTAACGAAGACGAAGGCACTGCTTCGTCTTCTTTCCGTCGTAGTTATGCAGTTACAATTCAATCGTGAGCATGCCGCCGTTGTCATGCTATCATCGTCATTGTATCGTCGACAGGTAATTGCTATCATGCTTCTATTGTCATATTGTCATCGTAATGCCGTCGAGGTCATGCATTCGCCGTCAATCCACATTCGTCATCCCACTCTCTACATGCCGCCATCGAATGGCTGTCGCCGTCATACCGGATTCGTAATACAGCCTTCACAACGCCATTTTCATATCGTCGTGGAGATTTCATTCTCGTCATACCATGGTCATGCCGCTGTCATCATTCCGTTGCCGTCATAAAGACGTGGACATGTATTTGTTGTTTTGCCGTAGTCGTGATGCCGTGTTGGTCCTGCCATCGTCATCGTAGCTTTGCCCTCCATTGTCATACCGTCATCGTCAAGTTATCATGGTCATACACTCGTCGTTATCCCATTGTCCTAATGTCTTAGTCGTCACGCTCTTGTCCTTATACCACAGTAATTATTTAAGAAACGCCATCTCATTGCCGTCATACCAAATTCAATATATCATCGGCGTAAATACTTCGTCATTTCATAGTCGTCACTGCGTTGGCTTCATACAGTCGTAAGCTGGGATACATAGCGCAAGAACGACAGAAGGACGAAGCAGGAACACGGGACGAGCTTGAACACGGGTCTTCCTTGTGTCATTCTTGCGCTGTGTATCCCAGCTTACGATTGAACTACCAACACGCCCAAACTTCGTCCCTGCACTCAAGCAGTGAAGCAACACACCATAGGTCTGAATTGAAGTTTATTTAAGATCTGTAGTTGTAATTCTTACAGTTATGTTGCTTCGGTATCGTCCGGCTTTGCTATGGCACTTTCCTGCAAAAGTCTCTCATAAGAATGGCGGCATGACTACAATTTATGATGCCAACGCAGTGACAACGATGGAATAACGCGGAAGAAATGGCGTCAATAGAACGACAAAGCCGGTATAACAACAACAGCATGGCAACGGCGGCATGAGGGTAATGTGGGAACGATGGCGGGACGACGATGGTGCGACGTAAACAGGATGACGAAGCTCGAATGATAATATGGTGTGACCGCGACGCCATCACGAGGGCGGTATGACAGCAGATGCATGCCGCGACTGTCTGGATACGAATAACGAGTGACTGATGGCGATTGATTAACGAAGCTGGTATGACGATGACGGCACGACGACAACAGTATGACGATGACTGCGTGAAATCAATGGCTCGTCCATGAAGGCATGGCAGAGTCGGATGAAGAAGTCAGGTTGAGGACTAAATAACGACCGCAAATCATCATGGTGACGGTATGACAACGACGGCATGACGACGACTGTATGGCGACGCCACAATGACGAGGATGAAATGACAATGGTGTGAGGACAATGTGATGACAGTGACTGTTGACGACAGTGGCGTGATGACGACGGCATGACGGAGCTGTAGGGATGACGATGGCAGGACCACAATGGTTGTATGACTACGAATGCATGAAAGCGGCTGTCTGAGAACGACGAAATGGAGAGGATGGCACGACAACCGCGGCATAACTGCAATTGAATTACTATAGCACGATCACGATGGAATGATAAAGAAGGATTGTCATGGATGAAGCGACGAAGCCGGTATGGCGATGACTACATGACGACAATGGGATGATGCTACTGAAGTGATGACGAAGCTGGAACGACAGTGTGACGACGATGGCATGACCAAAGTGGCTTGACGATAACTATGTTGACGACAATCGTGTGTGGGCGATGGCATGACGATTCTCGGATGACTAAGCTACAGTTATGACGACGGTATCTCAACGAATTAACGAGGGCGGCAACGCAAGGACGACGATGGCATGACAACGGTATGCGAACAGCAGATGATGACGAGTGTGGGACGACAATGGTGTGAGGACGACTAGCTGTATGACGACGATGGCATGACGGCAGTTGGATGACGAAGCTGTAGTGACGACGACCGAATGACCACAGCGACATCAGGACAATGGTGTCATAACAAATGCGCGTGACGACTGTATGACGAGGACGACGTGACCACGAAGGTATGACTAGAGTCAGATTACAAAGCTGGAGGGACGATGATGCAACGGCCACGACGGCATCACGACTTAGTGGCCCATGTTTCTACCCCATCAACGTAGAAGGACCGACCGACCGACCGACCGACCGACCGACCGACCGACCGACCGACCGACCGACCGACCGACCGACCGACCGACCGACCGACCGACCGACCGACCGACCGACCGACCGACCGACCGACCGACCGACCGACCGACCGACCGACCGACCGACCGACCGACCGACCGACCGACCGACCGACCGACCGACCGACCGACCGACCGACCGACCGACCGACCGACCGACCGACCGACCGACCGACCGACCGACCGACCGACCGACCGACCGACCGACCGACCGACCGACCGACCGACCGACCGACCGACCGACCGACCGACCGACCGACCGACCGACCGACCGACCGACCGACCGACCGACCGACCGACCGACCGACCGACCGACCGACCGACCGACCGACCGACCGACCGACCGACCGACCGACCGACCGACCGACCGACCGACCGACCGACCGACCGACCGACCGACCGACCGACCGACCGACCGACCGACCGACCGACCGACCGACCGACCGACCGACCGACCGACCGACCGACCGACCGACCGACCGACCGACCGACCGACCGACCGACCGACCGACCGACCGACCGACCGACCGACCGACCGACCGACCGACCGACCGACCGACCGACCGACCGACCGACCGACCGACCGACCGACCGACCGACCGACCGACCGACCGACCGACCGACCGACCGACCGACCGACCGACCGACCGACCGACCGACCGACCGACCGACCGACCGACCGACCGACCGACCGACCGACCGACCGACCGACCGACCGACCGACCGACCGACCGACCGACCGACCGACCGACCGACCGACCGACCGACCGACCGACCGACCGACCGACCGACCGACCGACCGACCGACCGACCGACCGACCGACCGACCGACCGACCGACCGACCGACCGACCGACCGACCGACCGACCGACCGACCGACCGACCGACCGACCGACCGACCGACCGACCGACCGACCGACCGACCGACCGACCGACCGACCGACCGACCGACCGACCGACCGACCGACCGACCGACCGACCGACCGACCGACCGACCGACCGACCGACCGACCGACCGACCGACCGACCGACCGACCGACCGACCGACCGACCGACCGACCGACCGACCGACCGACCGACCGACCGACCGACCGACCGACCGACCGACCGACCGACCGACCGACCGACCGACCGACCGACCGACAGACAGACAGACAGACAGACAGACAGACAGACAGACAGACAGACAGACAGACAGACAGACAGACAGACAGACAGACAGACAGACAGACAGACAGGGAGAGATAGATAAATTGAGAGAGAAAGTCGTAGGGGAAAGGCAGGGAGGTTAACCAGGCGGAGCCCGATAGGCTACGCTGCACTGCCGTAGCGCGAAAGGGAATTAAAAGAGGAGAAGGAAGAAGGAACGTCACAGTCTCCACTGTTACGCACAGAAGCGTGCACCACTGAGTCAGTCACAGGGGGTCATATAAGCTCGTCCATTTCAAGAAACGCTCCAGCGCCTTTGTGGCCTTGCATATAGCAGACGCACGAGGCCACAGGCACAAGATAGATAAATTCAAGTGCCTGAAGTTGTCAAGGGTTGATAACTGCAATAAAAGGGTCAAGCGAGATAGAGAAGCCATAAGAGAAAGGCAGCGAAGTTAACCACGCTGAGCCCGCAGGCTACCGTGCACTTAGGAAGGTGGGAAGGGGATTGCAACTGGAGAAGGAAGAGAGAAGGTCACACTTTGCACAGGTGCACACCCAAGTAAGCAGTCATCGCTGCGTCAGTCATAAGCGATCAAACAGGCTAGTCCATTTCAAGGCACGCCTCGCGCTTTTGTGCTTTTGTACATAGCAGACGCACGTGGCCACGGCCCCAAGATCTTGTGGCAAAAGCCTGTCATCTGAGTGCCCTAAAGCTGTTCGAAGGGCAATTCTCTCATCTTCGTATGCTGGGCACTCACAAAGGAGATGTTTAATCGTTTCTTAAACACACATGTGCTGTAGTTGGCATCATCCGTGATTCCAGCTATAGAAGAGCCCCAAGTGAATGGATAGGTTTATGAACTGGTAACACGAGGAAGGCTCTTTAAATTGCGGCTGGAGGAAGAAATACGAAAATTTTTCAAGAACACCCCTAATGCGAGAAGTTGCTTGAAGGAACTTTCACTTATCAAGCAAGCTTGTAGGCCACGCCGAAGAAAATTACGTATTAACAGAAGCTGCAGACATTTCGCATGAAGAACGGCACCCGTAGGTGAGGACAACCTAGCATAACACGGTGACGCCGTTGTTGCTTTCTCATGGTTCCTGCGTAGCCGCACTAGCGCACTGCGAGTATGACAGCGTTCTTATTGCAGCCTAACGAGAGCTGGTCACTAGATTCTGACTGCAGTCAACTTAAGATGAGCGCGCACGTCTTACTATCAGCAAAGGTTAGGACAAGGTCTTGACGTAACTCCACAAGCCACGAAGGATCGCGAAACACCTACCTTCCGGCGAGTAGCTCGTAGCCGCGCAAGATCCGAAGAGAAAGGTAGACAATAAAATCACACCGGTTTTCATTGTGTCTTTTTCCCGCCTGACTGCGGCCTGGGCTTTTGGCGTTGCTCTACTTATAAGCGCCGTGCGCCTGCAGCTTCAGACAAAAGCAAGGAGGTTTCGAAATACAGGCACATAAAATCCCCTAGCGCACAGTCTCGGGTTTCAAAGACTAAACCGTATGCAAAGTTCGAACGCGGCTGTGATAGAAAAAGCGGGAATTTTCAATATTGATGGTTATCTCCTCCCCAGCACATTGTCCATTGTTCCTGCGCATTCGCGCGAAAACCGAGAAGTACGAAGCAGAGGGGGCGTTTAGGAGGTGCGAGAATTTTCGCTTCCTACGTCATGGTCCGAAGAGAGCATTGTCGGAAACAACGAGTGAGTTATTTGTGAATAGTCGCTTAGTTAACGTTGAGTCCGTGGCGAGGAAGAACCCCCGAATGTGCATTTATCACGTGTTCGAGGACACCCGGCATAAAGTGTTCACACCAGTCATGTAATATTATGCCGGAATAAGCGATTAAATTAAAAAATGCTTTCGTACCCATTACCAGATTACAGCAATGTCTAGTTCATGTATATGTACATATACAAGGTGTCCAAAGTATCGCCTACCAGGATTTCAATATGTGCAAATGCCACGTAGCTGGACAAAACCAAGCTAATGTTGTTTGCCATCGCTTGGAGATACTGAATACTTTTCTTGCATTCCGCCTAATAAAGTAATTAGTTTTAATAATTTATCAACTTTTCAAATATTATATTGAGATGAAAGGTGTCAATGAGAAAGTTGTAGAACAATATGAAAAAAAAAACGGCCGATACAGCTTTCTGTTGCTCAATACGTGCTACACAAAAGTGTATTTTCCAATGCGGAAGGAGCCCGTGAACACACGCAAGGTGCCTCGAACGGCCAGTCGTGGACAGATGAATAAAGCGTCAGAAATTATTTTTAAAGAGACCCCGGGACAATAAAATTTTTCACAAGCGCACCTACTTTCCATTATCAAGCCTGTATTTGAACGGCCACGAGTAACTGGCAGAAGCTATCAACCCGCGATAACAGCCACCTACTGAAAACTTTCACTGTATTCAGCCAGCAAGAGCAATACTTTGCCTGTGAAAACGGCGATGGCATCTGGAACTATTCCCAGCAAAATAAAATGAAATTACCTAAAACAAGCAGTAGTTATGTCCCAAGCACGAACTGAGCACCACTTTCGCGAATATTACCGACGTTGAAGTTCCACAGACACTAAAAAAAAAATGGTCGTGGCGTCGGGCAAGACATGTATGCTGTTGGCTGCTAGTGATCATGTGTGAGTCGGTTCTCAAATCATTGATGCATTGAAAAGGGAAAACATACAAAAAAACAAGCAAAACTAATTCACCGACGATGACGGTACCCCCTAATGGGAAATTTTAGCGCAACTCTATATGTGTTTTTATTTTGCGGACAATCTTTCTCGTGCGGCCCACTGCAAATTTAGCAAAGTGTGGTGCAAATGCTACGCTAATCGGGAGATCGCGAGATGCGGTACTTGGCTGAAGCGTGGGCGCGATTCACAGCAGCCGTCGCAGACAGACCTCCGCTCACGCAGCGCTTTGTTTTCACTTATGGTATCGGTGGACACGCTCGCCGTATGCCATCGGTGAACAGAGGACGGCGGGCTACGCTGGCGCCATCTTGTAGCGGTCGTCACCACAGAGCCCATCTTTTGTGACACTACGACTTTCTTCTCAAGCTTTCGCCATACACTCCACCTCCACTTTCCTCTTCGCTCTCTATTCGCTATCGCCATCTTTCATCCCACGCTGCGCTCCGCGTTCGCTATTTCACCTTTCACTGCGCTGATTCACTCCGTTACGCCGGGGTGCGACGCCGAAGCAAAACGCAGGAACGGGCGCTTGAGAGCTGAGCTCTAAAAGAAGACTAAAAACATATTTAAAAGAATGACGCATTATTCTTAGGGAGAATAGTGGGTAAAGATGTTGTTTTTGTTAACTTTAATAATTTTTAGGCAATAGTTCTTGCTGCATTGAACGCGTCTCGAAATGGCGCGAGAATCACAATAGCCGACAGGTAAAAAATAGCCCGAATAGAGTGGCTGCTCACAGCCTTTGTTATAAGGGGCGGCGTTCAATTTTTTCGCCCTGCCTAAAGATCGCTGGAGCATGAGTGTGCATGCTCTGCTGCGCCTCATTTTTTCTATAGAAGAGCCAAAACTCGATAAAGCTAGAAAAATATGTTTAGGAGCTTAATCATGCTTCATTAAAAGCTCAAAATTTGTTTTTATATGGGGAGCCAGTATATTAGAAAAGACAAGGCGCAGAAGACCAGGACTCAAGATAAAACACAAACGACAGGACCGGCGCCGGTCCTGTCGTGTGTATTTCATCTTGAATCCTGGTCTTCTGCGCCCTGCCTTTTCTAATTCAAGCATGAACCAACTAGCCCAAGCAAGAGTGTTACTTGACCGTATATTAGAGTCGTGAGTATTTAAAAAAATGATTGGACATCGTGAGTTGTACACCGCGCGCCGAGCCTCGTCCGCGGATGTGCACGGCGTGAACGAGGAGGAGAGATACGAGGAACTCTGGGGATCCTGGAACACGTAACGTGTAATGTGAACATTAGATGGCCGCCGCTGGCGGATTGGCCTGCAAAGCACTGCCTTTTAAATGATCATAAAGGCGGCATTAGAAAATCGCAAGTACCGCCAGCTCCGCAAGGCATCGCAGAGCGGCAGCACAGTCGTTAAAGTGAGAATATTCGAAAGAATCAGGTGCTCCATAGTAAGGATTCAAGAGGAAAACAATTCAGCTGGAGGAGCTTTCAAGAAGCTTGCAAGAAAACTGTATTGTAATTTTCAAGCAGACCCGACGAAGGAGCTAATATGAAGGATGTACGAATGTGTCATGCCCCCGTACTCTCAAACAATTCTCGGGCCAAAGCTGTTCCTCCGCTCCACCAAGAGGAGCACACTGTCACCCTAAGACTCAAGAAAACACTACGCTTCTAAAGGAGTGTCATCGAGCGTCTATGCAGAGGAGCTAATCCTTTTTGTCGATGGGTGGCGTTGCCATACGCTCTCCCTAGTCGAGGTTGAGTTTAAGCGGAGGAACGTTCCATAATACGAGGGATAGAATCTTAAAATACAATGAGAGGCTAATGAGATGCAATTAGCGACTCCACAAGCGAGGTATCGCTTGTGGCGTCGCGCGCTCCCACCACCGGCCAAGCAACTCGATAAAACGCAAGCGGTCGCGTGTAGGCGACTCCAGACAAGCACATACCCACATCCAAAGTACATTAACAAACTCACAGGGGGCAAGGAAAGCGACCTATGTAGGCTCTGTTCACAAACAAGGACACTCACACATACAATGTGGGAATGCACCTCGCTCACGTTTTCTCATCCCCCCGTCAGCAGCGAAACTGGTTGGACAGCCTGTATCAGTTGCGGGGACGTCGACCGACCGTTGGAACTGGTGGACTGGGCGGAGAAGGCCAAGCAGGCCCAGGGCCTCACTTGAGCCCGATCCCTCAGCCACCTCCCCCTTTCCCCTTCTCAATACGAGCACCACCACCACCACCGGAGCATAAGCGGAATATATGGTCGGGTTATGGTTGGTTTATAATAAAAAAACGAGAGATCACCGCCCAAGCACTCCGCATAGATGGTCAACCAGCGAAGCTGAAACGTGCGTCCGCGGTGTTTATAACTGGCTTGATCCTGAGGGTTCATTAAACGATGGCTTGGTAGGCTGCCTGATCCTCGGTACGCAGTTTCTGCTTGCGCTCGGCTTGCCCGAGCCTGTTCTTGTGCCCGGGATGCAGCACCTGCCCGGCGTCGACGAACTTGTTCCCGGTTCTGCTCGCGGCGGTGCTGATCGAAAACTGCCTGCTGCTCAGGGGCGCGTATGACGCGTGACCTACCCATTTCGGAGTCGGAGGGAAACTGCTGCGCGCGCGCTCGGCTGCGACGGAGAGCAACGACGTCACTACTGGTGCAGACAACCGCGTGCCTTTATTTTTTTTCGCGTATGCGCATGTGGTTGCGTCGGAGCAGTTTTCGGCGTTCAGGCGCCAGACGGACGGACGGACGGACCAATCGGCTAGCCATATACAGCTTTGCTGTAAAATGACCCGCCACCCAAGCATGGCGTTCGCGCTGCTGACCACAAGGTATGAGGTTCGATCCCCACCACGTCTGCCAAATTCTGATCGAGGCTAAAGGCAAAAACACTCGTGTATTTAGATTACGCTGCACAATAAAGAAGTCCAGGTGGTCAAAATTATTCCGGAGTCGCTCACTATATGGCATGCCTCATAATGATATCATTTTGCCACGTGAAACAGCAGAATTGTTTTTAATGTTCGAAACTCGGATCGCTGGCTTTTTTCATTTTTTGTTCCGTTTTTACGTTGCCATTATTTGTCGTCAAGTTAGCGGGGAGTTAAAAACCACTCCTTGCAATTGAAACAGCTAACCTTTGTGAACCTTTCTTTTATCACATTCAGATTGTTCGTTGTTCTCCCTGCTCTGCATGGTTTCTTATTCCGAAAGTCCACGCAGGATACCACCGACGCGGATCGCCGTCGCCGCGCCGATTTAAGCGCTAGGCGACAAGTGGCTGAAATCCGAGTTCTGCTTATGTGGCAGTACTCGGCAAGGACACCGTGAAACTATCATGTACAGATACCAGGTGCAGAGGTGAAACGTACTTGAGATGCAGGTACGACATGTTAGACAATACCTGTAGGCGACATAATAGCCTCTCATTGTATATTAAGATTCTATCCCTCGTATTATGGAACGTTCCTCCGCTTAAACTCAACCTCGACTAGAGAGAGCGTATGGCAACGCCACCCATCGACAAAAGGGATTAGCTCCTCTACATAGACGCTCGATGACACTCCTTTAGAAGCGTAGTGTTTTCTTGAGTCTTAGGGCGACAGTGTGCTCCTCTTGGTGGAGCGGAGGAACAGCTTTGGCGCGAAAATTGTTTGAGAGTACGGGGGTACGACACATTCGTACATCCTTCATTTTAGCTCCTTCGTCGGGTCTGCTTGAATATTACAATACGGTTTCCTTGCAAGTTTTTTTAAAAGCTCCTCCAGCTGAATTGTTTTCCTCTTGAGTCCTTACTATGGAGCACCTGATTCTTTTGGACATTCTCACTTTAACGACTGTGCTGCCGCTCTGCTATACCTTGTGGAGCTGGCAGTACTTGCGATTTTCTAATGCCGCCTTTATGATAATTTAAAAGGCAGTGCTTTGCAGGCCAATCCGCCAGCGGCGGCCATCTATTGTTCACACTACACGTTTCGTGTTCCAGGATCCCCGATTAACGTTTATAATTTTGCATTCACCCAACGTGACGTGTCACCTCATCAGTCTGAAGACGAGCGTTACGTGGCTGTGCTGTAAGGAATCGTGTCACAACCAGCTCATCCATGGTTTCCTTTTTGGACGTCGGGACTCAGCAGCACTTAGCCACATATTGCTCTTGAAACAGAATATGAAGAACTGTAAGAGCATGCGCATTTGCCGACTACCTTATAATCTATTACTGCTCCCGATCACTTTCCTAATAACGCACGCCTAACAGCCACGACGTCTTACATTATTTTTTATTTCGGACGTTACCCACATCGCTTTTTTTGGATTATTATTTTTGGATAATTCATAAAATGAATCCGCAGTCTTGCGGCCGACCAAATCTGATTGCAACAAATTCGAGTGGGAAATCGTTTTTGGACAAAACAAAATTTTAAAAAGATTGGTCCTGGAGGTGCGTGGTCGGACGTTCAATTTGAGATCCAAACGGGAGGACGGATAATGCGCTGGTTGTAGATAACCTGATGCATTTATTCCTGTTCGCGTGTTATAAATTTAATAAAACAATTTAATCCTCTAAAGATTGCCACTTAAGGTCTCTCTTGATGTCTCGAGAACGTTCATATCGATTATGCTTCCCCAGAAAAAAATGTGGCTGCAATAGACTGAATACACTCAAGTGGATCATTATGTACATTGTGAAACGGGTCCCACACAGGACAGACATATTTCAGTGTAGCTCTGACATAGGCATGGTATGCCTAACTCCCTTAGTCACATGATTAGGTTTTTTTGTAGAAAGCCATGGGCTCTTCGTGCCCTGCTAACAGCACTCTTAATTTGTTCTTCGGAAGCCGTAACGTCGAAATTCTTGTATTTGTCCTCTTTCCTAATTGATTGTTTAAAACGTACTGATTCTTGAACCTATTTGCCCTTTTGGTAAAGCTGACGTGAACACACTTATTGTTGTTTAGTACCATGTCATTTAGTATACACCATTCCCATACTTGATTAAGTTCTTCCTGAAGATGTGTGGAATCCACTTGTTCAGTCAAATTAGTGTGCAAAATACGAGCAATCAGCAAGCATTGTAATGTTACTCTTGATTACATCCGAAATATTATTTATTAACACAAGGAAGACAAGTGGACCCAATACAAAGCACTGGGGTACCCCTTGAAGCGACGGAAGCTAAACATGAACATGATCCACCTAAAACCACCTTCTATTTCCTTGATGTTAAATAATCCGTAATCCATCCGTAAACGGCTTTGTCAAAGTTTAAATTCTGCAACTTTTCTATTAGAAGTGAATGTGATACCACATCTAAAGCTTTTTGAAAATTCAAAAATAAAGAATCTGTTCTCTGTCGCCCAAGGCTGATGCTATATCGTGATAAAATTCAATTGTGTTGTGCATCAAATTTGTTCAGAAATCCATGTTTTCTAGAATTAAAAATCGAACTGAAGTCAGGTAATTCATTAAGGCGGAATATAGAACATAAAACTAAAGTAATGCTTAACAGTCTCGGAAGAGAACAGCAATTTACAATAGGCAGCGAGGCACTGGAAGTCGTAAGGGAATACATCTACTTAGGGCAGGTAGTGACGGCGGATCCAGATCATGAGACGGAAATAATCAGAAGAATAAGAATGGGCTGGGGTGCGTTTGGCAGGCATTCTCAGATCATGAACAGCAGGTTGCCATTATCCCTCAAGAGAAGAGTATATAACAGCTGTGTCTTACCAGTACTCACCTACGGGGCAGAAACCTGGAGGCTTACGAAAAGGGTTCTACTCAAATTGAGGACGACGCAATGAGCTATGGAAAAAAGAATGATAGGTGTAACGTTAAGGGATAGGAAAAGAGCAGATTGGGTGAGGGAACAAACGCGAGTTAATGATATCTTAGTTGAAATCAAGAAAAAGAAATGGGCATGGGCAGGACATGTAATGAGGAGGGAAGATAACCGATGGTCATTAAGGGTTACGGAATGGATTACAAGGGAAGGGAAGCGTAGCAGGGGGCGGCAGAAAGTTAGGTGGGCGGATGAGATTAAGAAGTTTGCAGGCACGGCATGGCCACAATTAGTACACGACCGGGGTTGTTGGAGAAGTATGGGAGAGGCCTTTGCCCTGCAGTGGGCGTAACCAGGCTGATGATGATGATGATAGAACATGCTCAAGTAGTTTGCAACGAATCGGTGTCAGCGAAATAGTCCTGTAATTGGACACTTCGGATGTAGAGCCACTTTTAAAATTTGGGGCAGCTTCGCACTAGTGACGCGAAGGCTGGGCAAACAGCAAAGCGGGCAGCCCCACCTAAGTTATTCTTGGTTTGGCTAAATTTATGCGCGGTTATGCTTGGAGACTCGTTTAAGTTTTCTGCATGGTTATGCTTGGAGACTCGGTCAAGTTTTCTGCGTGGTGAACTCGCTAGCCCTCAAAGATCGATGATGACTCGGTCATTAAGTATGTACAATGTGTTGTTTTATTTTCAGTACCAGTCATTTCTTTTGTTGTCCGATGGCACAGCTACACAGGGCAAAATCTTCGTCCAGCGTGTCTTCACCCCGGTAAGCCTCGCCGCCGCTTCACCGGCACGATATTCGGAATTGGGCCGAACTCGTCGCATCCCTTCTCGAGTAGCGGTGTGGCGACTTTCGCGTAGCGCTGCCTCTTCCCCGGGAGCGACGTTGTTTTTTTTTGCCGGCCCATCTCTCTCTTCGCCGGAGACCCGGTTGTTCTGTCGGCGCGGTGGCGGAGCGGGGCTGCTTTTATACCCCCGTGGTGACGTCACCGTTTAGATCAGCAACTGCGCATGCGCGGCCTCCAAACGGCGCGGCGAGGCAAAGCTACGGTGAAGTGGTGCCGGCGTGTGCGATGACGTCATCGCTCGGCAAGGTTTCGCTGCTCACGTTCGCCGGCCTTAACCCTAAGCCTAAATAGCATCGCTGTTAAAGAAGGTACAACGTTAGCAACCTTCCAGTCATAAGGAAGCGTGCCCTCATCAAGTGTTTTTATATATAACGTAAATGTAACGTGCTACTGCCTCCGAGTAATGCTTTAAAGCTCTTTGAGAGATATCGTCCGGTCCTGTCGCTTTATTTTCGCCCATGTGTTGTAACAGCTTATATATGTCATTAAATGAGAGCTCTACCTGTTCCATGGGCAAACACTGCTCTCTTCTACACTCAACCGCAACCTGTGTACGAGGGCAAAAAATAAAAGCGATTTGAAGAAGTCGTTGAAAACTGTGGCCTTATCCTGATGCTCAGTGACTGTTATACCATCATGACCTAGATTTGACGGACTAACTTTCTCGCTTCCGCATCGTTTCATATACTTCCAGCACCTCTTTTTATCAGAAAAGTCAGTAGCCAAGCCCTCAAAATATTTTCTAGCTTTTTTCGATCTTATTTTATAAAGTGCCGTCAAGTGCTTCAAGTTGTCGAAGTTATTAGGATATTTATTTTGGCTGCATCGGCAGGAAGCTCTTGTGCATTTGTGATTAGCTTAATAAGTTGCCCATTTATCGAAGACTCCTTCCTCTTTTATAAGTTATTGCTCGACACGCTCGGAATGTGACGTCGTATTAGACAAGTAATGCGCTCTTTAAACATTAACCATAGCTGATCGACGCTTGCCTCGTCTACACTACATTCAAGAGACAAAAATTGATTTTCTGGTTGAATTGATATTTAAACGTAGGTCGCTTTACTGTAAAACGTGATTCTCCTGGAGTCGCATGTCTCTGTTTTAATAGTAGCTTTACTTAGTGACTACAGCATTGTAGTCGCTAATACCAGGAATAACATCTGCTTCGGTAATAACATCGGGGGTATTACAGAGCAAGAAGTCCAGACTGTTGTTACCTCGCGTGGGCTTTGAAACGTATTGCATGAGGCCAAGCACGTCAGTCAACACTTTAAATTTACAAGAGTGGCTGCATTAGACTTTAAAACAGAAGTGCCATTAGTCCACTTAGCGTCCGGCAAATTAAAGTCACCCGCAAGTACGACACAATCTTTAGAAAAAGCGCAGGCAATATTTCTCAGCCCACGTATAGCGCTTGTATAAAAAAAACAGGAGGACGACAAAAAGCACCAACAGCAAAACTAGAACGGTCACTCTGCATTATGCGACACCAAACAGATTCAGTTTCATTGTTATGAATAAATATTTCCTCGGACCACAAGGGAATCCCTCACTAGAATGAAAACACCGCCACCATGTTCTGACCGGTCTTTCCGATGTGCCTGAAGATTAGGTGGCAACGTCTCAGAGTTCAAAAGTGTTTTATCAAGCCAATATTCTGACCAAATGACTATGTCAGCGTTTACTGACTTGATAAGGCCATCCAGATCATCAATGATATTTTTCACACTACGGCAGTTCCTAATCAACAAAACAACACCACGGGCATTTCGAGGCTTCTTTTTTTTTCTCTTTTTGGGCGTGTAACGAGTGCCCTACTTTCACGACGTCTTGGGCATCGGTATCCCAAGCATAAGTTTTAGCATCGATGGTAAGCTCATCAAAAGAAGGTTTCACAGCGTGGCCATCCTCGTTTTTTGCTTTTGCTCATTTCCATAAGTGCTTTCTTTCTTCACGCACCTCTTGTGAACAGTTGTCACTAAGTGATAAGCCGGAATCTTTTACCTTTTAGACATTCCTGGAAAGCTCCGCATTTTCTTGGAAGTAATAACGCCGTAGAAAGACCGGCCTGCTCTTGCCTCGCTTCTTCTTTCCAATGCGGTGAATGCTCTCAACACTTGTTAATGTGACACCAATTTTAGAAACAAAACATACTCTAGAGCTACTTTACGCTGTGATTCAGTCGTCTCACTGGTACTTTGTCGCAGCCCATAGATGATCAAGTTATTACGCCTGCTTCTGTTTCCAAGATTATTTGGCTTCGCTTGCATTCTAACCATGCTAGTCGATATGTGTTCCACCGCTTTCTCACAACGTCCAATTTGTGCAACACTCCCGTCAAGACACTTTAGCTCGCTTTCTATTGAATCCAATCTCTGATCCGTAGAGCAATGTACCTGTAAAGCTTCTTGACAATTTTTCCCATCATCTGAAATAATTCCCACAGCGGCCGCATTTCGATGGGGGCGAGACGTGAAAACACCGGTATACTCAAATTTAGGTGCATGTTAAAGAGCTCCAGGTAGTCCAAATTTCCGGAGTCCCCCACTACGGCGTGTATCCTAATCAGAGTAGTTTTGACACGTAAAACGCTGTAATTTCATTTTCATTTATTTCTTTTTGACCTTTAAGCAGCTTTGTCATATCAGGATTGTTACGACCTAGGTTTATTTCAATATCTTCGCTCAGCGGCGGGTCCAAATTAGACACGGCATTAATACACTCCGCCACTACCTCACAAAAGGCTTTTGGGCAAGGCAACACCACCAGGCACCGAATACCCATGATGCATTTGGAAGAGAAATGTTTTTTACTAACCTGACGAACGAAGAAGAGCAGATTATTGCGTGGCCGCATACCACTGGTGCCGCCTTGCCCAATGCTGAAAAAAAAAAGTTGGGGACGCGGTTAGAGGCCTCGCCTGTTACTGTTGATTTGGTTGCCTAGTTCACACCGGCGGAAATTGAAACTTCAACAGGCCAACAAATTCTTTAAAGTCAATCTGTGCAGCGGTATTCCGGCCTACGCTCACTGGCTTCAACTGGGAGTGTCACGGGCACCAAGTTTTGCGGTGACCATCCGTCTGTTGACAAATCCGTGCACAAGGCAAGGATATGCAGAACGAATAGCAGATGATTGCGTGGTCGCATGCCAGCGCTGCCGCCTTGCCCAATATTCTTAATGGCTCAATGTGCTGCGTGATAACTGTGCATAGCAACAGGCCTGAAGGCGCCGTCGTCACTTTGCGATGTCTGCGGCAGAGGCGGCATGCGTTACCGAAATTGCGGCTCCTGTGCCTAGAAGTGCTAGCGTTGTTACTCCTTCAACGAGCACGTCAATCACGTTACGAGGGGAAATCGGAGGCCTTGAAGATTTCGCAGGACACGCAGTTCTCGTCTTCCGTACTGTGTTAACTAGTTTTGCTGGGGACGAGTGGTAGGCCGACGGCTCATTAGCAACGGTCTACCCACCCTGCACAGCCCGCGTCTTCATTGAAGAGGAACTTTCTGTTATTGATTTTTTTTGTTCTCGCCTCTTGTTCTCGCGACGTCATCTTGGGATGGGATTATCTTTGAAGCCATCATGCAGTCATTGACTAGGCCCGTGCCGAGGTGGCCTTCCTTCCTGTTTGTGACAGACCATTTGGAGTGGCAAGGAGGGGAAGGTGGTCGACGACTGGCGAAAGCGGATTCGTTCAATCGGCTCATAGAATCGAAAGGCAAATCAGGTGATCAAGCGCGTTGAAACTTCCTTGGCGGGTAACTCAAAGTTGGTTGCCGGCAAAAGAGCACCACGGGGACAACAATGCCGCATGAGTGAAAAATTGGCCGGTTGTGTAGTTGTAAATCGGCAAGGTGTGCACCATGGGTCTTGCGCGCGGGGATACTATGGCACCAACACGGCGGGAGACGGTGATGTTTATTACGTTGGTTTATGGAACGCGGCACGGGTCGGCGTTACGGGCACCGTAGCGACCTGCGCATAGCGGATTGGTGCAGGAACAGGAGTGCTCTGAAAGGCAGTGAGAGTGCACTCAGCGACTTGTTTCTCGAAAGTGTGCCGCAGCGGAGGCGTCAACGAAGAGGAAGAAGTCTATTGCGTCAGAGACATCAATGAAATTTTACGGGTCATCTCTGCGACTTCAGCGAAGACTCATCAGGGGCAACAGTCAAGCCAGAGAGACAGCCCACGAATGAATTGCGCTTGGCGAGTCGCTGCTTGCGCAACTCTGGCAAAGGGTAAGTACTTCAAACATAGTGCTGGGGTTCTTTGCCAACAGCATCTGAAAGGCATTGTCATCTACCCCCTTTAAAATATGCCTGATCTTGTCACTTTCCGCCATTGTCGCGTCAAAACGCTTGCAGAGGTTCATGACATCCTCGATATATCTTGTGAATGTCTCACAGCTCTGCTGCGCTCGCTCTCGCTAACGCTATTTGACGAGAAGCTTGTGGACCGCAGGCCGCCCGTACACCTCTGTGAAGCTCGTCTTGAACTCCACTTAAGTCGATAAGCCAGGTTCGTGGTTGCCGTACCACAATTTTGCAACGTCGCTCAGATAGGATATGGCGTTCAGTTTCGTAGCCTCTTCCCACTTGTTGTGGCTTCTCACCCTTTCATACGAGGCGAGCCAGTCCTCCACGTCATGGTCTCCTATTCAAGTTTCGAGGCATATCCTGAACTAGCATTACATGCAACAAGGTTTATTAGAGTCGCCCAGCGATAGCAAGGAACACAGCGGCAGCAGGGATAGCTCAACTGGACGGGCGAAATGGGTGTGCGGCACTAGATGACGGCAGAACATTCTAGTGCGGTTCTTCTTTCTTACACTTATAAACACGGTGTGCAGTGGTTGAAAAGCCGTGCAAAATGGGTGTTAAGTAACTGTGACAGTGCACGGCGTCCTAGATGTGTTTGGCCTGCGAGACCAGCGGGCAGCGGCTGCCTACAGGCGCTGCTCGATCTCAGAGGCTATACGTTAAAAATATTTGCTCCACGGCGGAGGAACAGAACGCCTTCGCACTATCGAGCTATTGGTTGGCTGATATACACCGCAGCCTCCAATTCGCGGACAATGTCTTGTGAGGCAGAGTATAGTTGATGGCTCTGTTCTCTGCAAGATTACGCAATGAAACAACAAATGAAACCTACTGCTACTAATACAAGGCTTGAAGCGCATCACTCCTTAAAGAGAACAGCGTTCCAGATGCGTTCAGCTATTCGCATACATTGGCAGTCATAATCGATGGTTTCTGGACAATTTTATGACATTTGTGAACTTTTCATTCATGTTTTCATTGCGTTCTTTTTATTCCGGGTAGGGTTTCCGTCCTTTTATTTTTGCTAGGATGTGGTAGCCACTTACGCCCGTCACAACAGTATTTCCTGGTGAACGTCACTATAAACTTTGAGCGTAGTAGCGTTTTAGTTTCGTACTTGAAGTGCAGCATCCTTTAGAACCTAGGCCATAGGCCATTAGTTATTCTTCATGAAATAATATCACATATGCCAGACTTTTGTCGAGTTTAAACTGATTGATCACAAAAAAGAAGGGAGATAATGTTACGAGCAGCTCCTGGAGCCTGCACTAAGGAAAACCAAGGCCGTCGTTGCAGCCAGAGCGTCAGCATGGAGATCCGCACACTTTGTTGTTCCTGTTAACAGTGGACGGCGCTGTAGACGTGCCACGATAAGTAGAACATAACTAACAAACGACTGAAATAGAAATGAGGCGCTGTTACAATTGCAAGGACGTAATGTTTTACAGGATAACATTTATGCTCTTTTTGATACGGGTAAACCGTTACTGCAAGTAAAATAAGACAGTCAACCCTTGCAGTTTCCAGTTTTAAGGTTATTTATTGATTTGGTTTTTTTAACGATGACGACGAAAAGATACTGCACTGATTAAGTGACAGTCTCAGCCGGGCAACTTCATTTATGAAAAATAAAACGATCGCAGCGCTTCCCTCGTATGCAATCTCAATTTCAGTGAATCATAGAACTGGTTGGCATTCACCGCATCAGTGTATCTTCTTCGAGGGCTTCTCTGTACAGAAACCTTGAATGCACGCCTGCAAAAGGACAGCTAGTTAATGCAATAAGCCATGCTAAATAATGAGGGGCTATATATCGTTTAGTAAATTTTACTCGTCGTCTCACATTTCACATTCTTGGTTTTAGACATCGCTTTCACTGCCAGTAACAACAAAAAAAAAAAAAAAAGAAAAACAACCGCCACGCGTAGAAGTTCATAGGAATGGGCGAAGAGGGTAATGTGTTTCTGATGTTTCTGAGATGCAGTAATGAAGGAACCTTTTTTTTGCCTCTTTAATTACATACACCTTAGAGGTAGAAGTGTGGCTTTGTGGCCTTAAGTACGTAACGTAGAACCAATGTTCGGCCGGTGCTACCCAAGAACTCCTGTAAAGATACATTTTCCATTGTGCAGTACGCCAACTTTGCAAGCGTGTAATTTGAATTGTCCTTTTTTTTTGCTTTTTTGACGGAGCAGCCAACACTGCTAAGTGGTGCCAAGGAGAACTCAAGAACCGCATCGTCGCCCTTTCACAGCTGCGTAGACGTTTTAATTGAAGTCTGCCTAAATGCGATCACTGTGAACGCATCTAGCTGAATGAAAAGCTTTTAAAGTTCTTTCATTATTTCCAACGGCTGTGTTTATACTGACCGCAATGGTACCACGTGAACGTGCCCCGCCTAACAAGCTAGATAGAAGAAGACAGCATCGCGCCTGGATAGCACACATGGTCTTACCTAAGGCGATGTTAAACAAGCGGGAGCATGCCTACGTTGTATGCATACGCTGAACTTTTGAATTAGGCTGCAATACGAACCACTAAAAAACCATAACGGTTCAGAGGGACAGCAAATGGGAAGTATAATATAACACTGCTGCTCATAATAGTAAATATATTAAAGACACTATGGTTTATGAACGTGCCTAAGAGGGACCTCAGGGGTCTTCGTGTTGAGGCAATAGAAAGATTTCTCAAATAATATTTTGACATAGGCCCGCTCACTCTATCTCACACAACCTTGCCCATCCACAAACTCACGTATATGCAATACATAGATACAGGTTGGTTAGAGTTGGATGACAAAGATTATCTTCCTTTCTCTTCAAAGCGTATGTTCCAGCGCCTCTACGTCTTTGTACACCATATGTCCAGTGTAGACCACTTGTCCTCTTGGATTGTAAAAGCAACGCATAATGCATGCGGTCTGGAACCATTCATACTAGGAATCGGGGAAAGACATATTGAAATTCAGTATTGCAAGGAGCTCGATGTTTTCACCAAAGCTGAATATTTTATGCGGGGAATTTGTTGAAGTACAAAATCAGAAGTTCTCACCGGGTCAGCGGTAACATTCTGTTCATGAGGAAATAACTTCTGGCAATAAACTTATGGCGTCACCTCCATGCCAGGGTATTTTTTCGTTACGTTGCACACCTTTTTAGCATTAACTTTCCAGCGTGAAGGCTTCACACGGCTTTAAAAAAATACAAATACATGTATGACACCTATATAAACCAGCTACAAGATGCGTTGCATGATTGACCTTCCGACTAATGATAGCGTCACGCATGCATTATATCGCTTTTCGCGGGCTAGTATCACTGTTATAATGTTATCGTCTGACACATGACGCGCCTACTGTACCAGAAAGTTCTTTCGGAAATTTCACGAACCGGATTATCAAGCGATAGCCACGATTACCAACGAAACGATGACCAAGCCTTGGTCACCGAATGTCTATGACGTTGTGCCGCTGTGGCCAGGTCACTGGTTGAATTCCGACCACAACGGCTGCATTTCGTTGGAGGCGAAATTCAAATACCTTCGTGTACTGTGCAATGGGTGCACCTGAGAGAACACGTGGTGGTCGAAATCAATTCAGCGTCGCACACTAGGCATGCCTTATAGTGACAGCCTAGTTCTCGCACGTAAAAATAAAATAAAAAAAAAACTCCAGAAGTTTTTTTTTTAGAGCGGACAGGTTCTGCTTTATGTTTAAATATGGGTGAACAAACTTTCCCTCACTGATGCAACAAGACTACTGGCTAACCAGATGTACATGTTTTCCGTACTGACAGACACTGCATGAGTGACATGACACAAAAATTCCAGCGCAATGACTCTCGTTCAGGTGCATTGCTAGTCGTTCAACGGCGCTGCGGCTTGCGTTATCAACAAGATCGACCGGCTGTAGAAAGTTATTGCCGAATTCGCTATGATTACGTAGAAAATTAGAGGAGGGGCTTCCCCAGTGAGTTCAGATTGGCCGACCTTGCGCGCTGCTATTTCCTGTGCACAAGTTAACTAAATGAACAGTTAGTTTGTTAACTCGCATTCTTGGCTGCATTTCTCGTTCTTCGTCGTGACTACGGCCGTCAAACTACCGAAAAAAATAACCGAGGCCACCTAAGCATTTCTGATTAGTTGTCAATCGAAAGCGTTAATGTCCAATTGAAAGCCTCTGTCCTTCCAGTTATGAACTCCTCGCGTGCAAGCGAGCGCGTTGAGACGCCTGGGGCGTTTTCGTTTGGCCTTACCGAGGCGCAGTTAGAACGAGACGACAGCTTGCGCGTATGGCTTGCGCGGACAAGGAACGTGTGGATGGCACACGTTTCCGACAGCGAGAGGGAAGGTGACTTGGCATCGCGGTGATGCCCTCTCCCCTCGCTCAGCACCTGGCGCGCTAATACGGCAGTATGTATTCTCTTTCGCCCGCTCTGCTCCCTCGAGGCTCCGTCGGGGCACGCTTGCGAGGTGGCGTCGCAGCCAATGGGAATTTGCCTGCCATATTCTGCTACACGTGACAGGCGCCGGCTTTCTCGCTCAACGAGCCATTTGACGGTTTCACATCAGAAAGCTCACAAGATGGTTGCTAGTGTTTAACTCAAACGTTTCAGAGATAACTGCGGTGCAGGATAGGCGCTTTCGTTCCCGGTTTTGAGCCCGCCCAGTCACTTGGGAGTCTGAGGTCCTGCTTCCTCCATGACATTTCAGTGTAAAGGATTTTTATAGCGTTATAGTTCAAACTACTACCCCCTTCTCCAAAGCTCTAGTGCTCACCCACTTTCTAAGCGTGCAGAAGTGAAGCCGAATCCCCAGCGGCACGCCGAGCGAGGCACCGGCACCGGTGTTCTCAAGGCCACGTTGTGGTAGGTGCCGCAGGTTTAGGTTGTGACGGGCTGGTTCCATCGGAAGCCATGGCTGAGAAGACGACGGTGCGGCAGCTTCGGAGCTCCGTGGCGAGGACGGGGAACTTTCCGCCTCCACCACAATGTTACGCGAAGGACGAGTCAGTAAGACGAGCAACTATTTACAGGTTAACAGCGGTTGCAGCGCTGCCCAAATATATTCACAGCGCGAGCCCAGTTTGTTTGTCCTCCTCTTTTCTAGAGTGATGATGCCCACGCGCCTTGTTCAAACAAGCAAATATCACACGCGTGTAGCCGTATTAAACGCTATCTGGTTAAGCCTGTTATGCGCGACGCGGTGGCAAACGCTTGCGCCTCTTCACCTATGATGACTATGCAAAACGCCGAAATGTTTGAAATCCGAAACGCGTAACTTGGAGGCGAGTTGGTGCCGCGCTCTAGTCTCGCACTTATGACGATTTGTTGGCACCACCTTTGAAAGGGGGCTGTGACAAATATTCACCTAGCCTGCTTGAGTTAGTCAGGCATGATATACATACTTTTCACTCTAGCTTTTTAGGTCGATATCCTTATATGTCCCATGAAACCGAAAATCCGGCGAGCGTCCGGCGGTAACATCGAATGGCAAAAAAATCCACGTGACGAAGTGACCACGTCACGTTCCCGGTGCTGGTGCTACTGTGACTTGCACTGCGTACTCCCACGGTGAACAGCCACGGCGTCGGACGGACGCCGTGGCGCACTACCAAAGTTAGATTAAGGTGGATTAAAATGGATTAAGACGGACTAAAATGAGTTAAGGTGGATTAAGTTTGGTACGAGTTAGAGCAAGGGGGATTAAGGTGGAGCTTTAATTATTAATGGAAACTTAGACAAGTGCTAATACTTTCGCATTGAAATCACGTTAGGAGACTTGAGTGACTGTCAGTTTTTGTATACATCTCTTTAATCTTTTTTCTTCCTGGAAGCTTCTCTATCTACCTCGTAGTACTATACATATGCCTGTAACAGATTATATCGTGTCAACTCCCTTCCCTTTTTTCTTCTCACAAATACACTAAACCTTTCTTGCTTATTTCAACTGCTGACCGGTTGATGCTTCAGTCCACCTTAAATCCATGTGCGCTGGGAGGGTGTGCGTTGCCTACCAATCTCACTGGATGAGTTCCTTCGCATTCCATTACGATGTGCTCAGTGGCCTCCTGGTTTCTGCTGCAGTATATGCATACCCCACCTTGTTACGAATATTTGGCACGGTATGTTTTTGTTCTTAGACAAGCGGCTCGAGCCTCAAATAGCAAGGAACTTCCCTTTGTGTTATCGTACCGATTTTCTCTTCTAATTTCTTTTTTCTCAGTCTTGTAAGTCTCAATGCTCTTTTTTGTTTCCATCCTTTGCATCCAATTCACTGTCTATGTTTCTCTCACATTCTTGCTGATGACTCCTGGTTGTCTATTTAGACTTTACGCTGTACCTGGGTGCCAACTTTCTTGACCTTTTCCTCTATCCTGTGTTCATGCTTTTCAGGTACAGATACTCGTGCACATTAGGCGCCCATTTATTTCAAATCATTTTCCTTGGTATTTCTTCAGAATTAATTTTGCTCTGGTGGGGTGCTTCTCTAACTTCAAACGATGCCTAACCCATATCGCCCTGCGCTGCCTCATTCGTGGATTTGCCGTGGGCTCCCAAAGCCAAACGGCCTACCGATCTTTGGTTAACTTAGAGCCGTGACAAGATATCCGACTTTATGCACAGAATGGCAGTGGCGAACGTTAGCGCTGGCACCGTTACCCCTTTCCAGATTTCACGCATCACCTAATATTTATTGTGGCCCGAATATTCCCTCTGGACGCACTGCGCGATTCGGCGGCGTGGCCACGAAATCCGCGCATACTCACTGGCACATGCGCTGTGACCCAAGTCGGCGTGAAAGAGGTTTAGTGAAGAGCAGCACATAAGCATTGACCCCCTGTGCACATGCATCTTCTGACAAACAACCGTAATAAAGAACTCTACAATTACGAAACACAGTAGGGGGCGCTACCCCTGCTCTTCAGCTTCAGGTCTCTGAGTTTTGCTCTATGTCATAGAGCACGTCAGAGGCACCAATGAAATCCGACGGGCCACCTCCTCGCGAACAAACTGCTTGATCGGCGTCATCAGCAAAGAGTCATCGGGGTCAACAGTCAAGCCAGAGAGAGCCTACCAGTCAATTATGCGTGGCGAGCCACTGCTTACGCAGGTCATCATAGCTCTGGCAGAGGGTCACTACTTCGGGCACTGTGCTGGGGTCCTTTACGAACACCATCTGAAATGCAACGTCATGAATACCCTTAAAAATGTGCCTGATCTGGTCGCCTTCCGCCATTGTCGCGTAGACATGCTTGCTGATATCCATGACACCACCGATATAACTTGCGAATGTCTCACTGCTCTGCAGCGCTCGTTGAAGACTGCAGGACACCCAAACACGTCTGCGAAGCTCGTCTGGAACACCATCTAAGTCGACGGGTGAGGTTTGTGGTTGCGGTACCGCAAGTTCGCAACGTCGCTCAGATAGAACATGGCGTTTTTCAATTTAGTAACCTCGACCCACTTGGTGTGGTTTCTCACCCTTTCGTAGGAGGCGAGTCAGTCCTCTACGTCATGGTCTCCTATTCTGCAGAAAATGGCAGGGTCGCGCTGACGTAATGCACCCGAGCGGACGATGGCAGGCATCGTGGCCGTTGAACGCGGTGACGGGTCTTCCATCACGAAGTAAATAGATGGCAGAGTCATGTTGCAAAATTAGAAGTTTCAAGGCATACCATGAACCTACACTAAATGCGACGAGGTGTATTGGAGTCACCCAGCGATACCGAGAAACAGCGGCAGCAACGATAGCTCAGCTGGACAGGCGAAGTGGCAGAGCTACACGCTATGGCGACGGAGTTTTCTAGTGCCGTTCTTCTTTCTTACACTTCAACGAGTTTGTGTAGTGGTTGAAAACACGTGGAAAATGGCTCTTAAGTAACCAAGGCTGTGCAGGGCGTGCTGGATGTTTTTGGACTCTAGCAGCAG
The DNA here is from genome assembly GCF_050947875.1 of Dermacentor variabilis. Classification (NCBI taxonomy): domain Eukaryota; kingdom Metazoa; phylum Arthropoda; class Arachnida; order Ixodida; family Ixodidae; genus Dermacentor; species Dermacentor variabilis. The sequence continues at coordinate 61,006,161 of NC_134578.1, forward strand.
CCGGTGGCGTCTATATACAGATACAGGTGCTGCTTAGTCGCAGAGGCTATACATTGCGAATGTTTGTTCCACTACGTAGGAACAGAAAACCTTCGAATTATCCCGCTCCTGCTTGGCTGACATGCACCTCAGCCTCCACTTCGCTGACAATACATTGTGAGAGAGAGAATAGCTAATGGATCTGTTCTCTGCAGGATTACGCAACGAAACAATAAACGCAACCTAAATATCGTCACTGCTACAAATATAAGCCTTGAAGCGTATCACTCCTTTAATTAAGAGCAGAGCTCTCCAGATGCGTTCAGCTATTCGCTTACATTGGCTGTCATGGTCGACGGTTTATACTCAGTTTTGTGGCCTGTGAACTTTTCATTCTTGCTTTCGTTGTGCTCTTTTTATTTCGGGTAGGGTTTCCGTCATTTTATCTTTGCTACGACGTGGTAGCCACTTACCCCCGTCACAACAGTATTGCTTGGTGAACGTCACCATTAACTCTGGAAGCGCAGTAGCGTTTTAGTTGTGTATTGATGTGCAGCGTCCTTTAGATACGATGTTATTTCGAGCTTAGGGAACCTAGGCGACAGAGCATCAGTTATTATTTATAAAATAATATCACATGTGCTATTTTTTGTCGCGTTGAAACTAATTGACCACAAGCTCATTTAGCGAAGAACTGGTGCCCGAAAAATAGGGGAGATAATGTTACAAGTAGCTCCTGGAGCCTAATTAAGTCAGGGAAACCAAGGCCGTCGTTAGCTAGAGGGTGGAGACCCTCACACTTTGTTGTTCCCGTTAATTACGGACTACAATGCACACGTGTCACGATATGTAAAACAGAACTAAGAAACAATTGAAAGAGAAAAAATGCGGGCGTTGTTATAAATCCAAGGATTTAATGCCTTACAGAATAACTTTTATGAAGTTTTTCTTGCGGGTAACTGGTTACCGCAAGTAAGATAACATAGATAACCCGTGCAGTATCCAGTTTCAACTTTATTTATTCATCAGTTTTGTTCTTTAATGACCAAAAGCAAAAGTTACTGCACTAATTAAGTGATACTATTAGCCGGACAACTTCACTGGTGAAAAAATAAAAGGATCACAGTTTTCAAGTGTTCATTACTGTATGTTATCTCAATTTCAGCGAATTATAGAACTGGTAGGCAGTGAACACATCATTGTCCTGTTTCTGAATCTGGGGGCTTCTTCAGTGGCGTCTCAGTACAGAAGCCTTGTATGCACGCCTGAAAAAGGATATATAGTTAAGAAATGCAATGAGACATATATATGGTCTAGTGAAGCGCAATTTTACCCATCGTCTCACATTTCACATTGGTGGTTTCAGACACCGCTTTCAGTGCTAGTAACACAAAAAAAGGAAAAGAAAATAACGGCACGCTTAAGACTTCCGTAAATATTACCGACTGACGTTTATTTTTCATATAAATGGACGAAGAAAGTAATGCGTTCCTTAGACCCACTAGTGAGAACTTTTTTTCGGACCTTATATATATTTGCGTTCAATTCATTGGTGGAAGTGCAGCCCTGCCGCGGAGCCGTTTGCAGCGCTTTTTGTTGCCTTAGGTACGTAACGTAGAACCAACGTTCGACCGATGCTTTCCAAGAAATGTGAACATACATTTTTCACTGTGCATAAGGCAAACTTCGCACGCGTGTAATGTTACTTGTCTCTTTTTTTTCTTTTTGGACGCAGCAGCCGACACGAATAAATTGTGCCACGGAGAACTCAAGAACTGCATCGTCACCCTTTCACAGGAGCGCGGGAAGTTGGCATTAAAATCTGCGTAAACGCGATCACTGTGAACGCATCTAGCTGGACAAAAACTCGTTAAAGTGTTTTAGTTATTCCCAATGGCTGTGTTTAGAGTGATCGCAATGGTACTGCGGCAAGGAGGGAAAGAGATAAGTAGAAGGCAGAGAGGTTAACCAGAAGAACGTCCGGTTTGCTATCCTACACCGGGGGAATGGGAAAGGGGAAAGCAAAGATAACAGGGAGAGAGAGGAGGGAAGGAAAGAAGGAAATTGCGGTCAGTTCGCTGACGTATGTGGTCTTACAGCAATTGCATTAATAGTCCTATATGGTCGCACAAACCCGTCGTCCTTAAGAAGCACAAAAGCGCCTTCACCGATTTATGGGCCGACGGGCGATGGGGGCGGTGTTCCAGCAGCACCTGCACAGAAAGCGGTCGATTGTCCAGTTTTTGGAAAGCTTTGGCAAGTTCTTGTCTCTCTGGGGTGTATCGTGGACAGTGGCAAAGCAGGTTGTCGATGTTTTCTTCGGTGCCACAGGCCTCGCATGCTGCACTGTCAGTCACTCCAATTAATGTAGAGTATGCCTTTGTGAAGGCAACTCCTAACCAAAGGCGACAGAGAAGCGTAGCTTCACGTCGAGGAAGTCCGAGTGGAGGTCGGAGTTGCAGGGAGGGGCTTAGTCGATGCAGTCGTGTAGGTCGTAAGTTTGGTGAGTTCCACTCAGTCAGTGTGGGACTGCGTGCCAGGTGTCGAAGCTGCCTTGTGGCGTCTGTCCTCGAAAACGGAATTGGAACGCTGTGCTCTTGTTGATGTGCTGTGCGAGCAGCGTTATCGGCGGAATCATTGCCACTGATTCCACAATAGCCAGGTACCCATTGAAAAACGACCTCGTGACCTTTTTGTTGGACGTGATGGTAAAGTTTCGCGATTTCGTATGTCAACGGGCCGGGCGTAACGAGCTAGATAGAGGAAGGCAGCATCGCGCCTCGACAGCACACATGGTCTTACGTAACGCGAAATTATAGGAGCGCGAGTAGGCTTAAGTGTATTCCTATACGCTGAACTTTTGAATTAGGCTACAATACGAACCACTAAAGAACCATAATGTTGCACAGGGACAGCAAGCGGGAAGTATAATATAATACTGCTGCTCATAATAGAAATTATAATAAAAACACAATGGTTTATGAACGTGCCTAGGAGCGACCTGAGGGGTCTTCGTGTTGACGCAATCGAAATATCTCTCAAAGAAAATTTTAACATGGCTGCGCTAACTTAACAATTCAATCACTCACTCAATCGTTCACTCACCCCCCGCACTCCCCCCCCACCAACAAAACACACGTATATGTAATACATAGATAGACGTTAGCTATAATTGAATGACAAATATTACCTTCCCTTCTCCGCAAGGCGTATGTTCCAACGCGTATACGTCTTGGTACTTGGTATGTCCAGTGTGGACCACTTGTTCTCTTGGATTGTACAAACAACGCACCATGCACGCGGCCTTGAACCATTCACCCTAAGCATCAGAAAAAAAGAATATTGAAATTCAGTATTGAAAGAGCTCGAGATTTTCACCAAAGCTAAATATTACAGACGCGGAATTTGTCGAAGTACAAAAGTTTCAGAAGGTCTCACCGGATCAGCAGTAACATTCTGTTCACCAGGAAATAACCTCTGGCAATAAACTTTTGGCGTCATCATCATGCCAGGGTATTTTTTCGTTACATTGTATATTTCTTTAGCATTCACTTTCCAGCATGAAGGTCCCACGCGGCTTTAGGAAACAAAAATAAAAATACATGTATGACAACTTTAGAAAGGAGCTACCAGTTGCGTTGCATGATTTAATTTTGGGCTTATAATATCCTTACGCGTGCATTATTTTGCTTCTCGCGGGTGAGTAGCATTATTATTAATTTATCTTTCGGTGCAAGACGCGCCTTCTGTACCTGAAAGTTCTTTCGGAAATTTCAGGAAACTGATTACCAAGCGATGGAGAACCCGCCTTGGCAGCCAAGTCTCTTTGGCGTTGTGCCGCTGTTGCCAGGTCACTGGTTGAATTAGAGCCACGGCCCTCGCAGTTCGTTAGAGGTGAAATTTCAATAAGTTCGTGTACTGTTCAACGGATGCACCTTAGAGAATACGAGGTGGTCGAAATCAATTCAGCATCCCACACTAGGCGTGCCTCATAGCGAGAGCCTGGTCCTTGCACGTAAAACTACAGAATTTTGTTTTTTTAAGCGATCACGTTGTGCTTTCGTTTATATACGGGGAACAAGCTTTCCTTCATTGATGCAACAAGACTACTGGCTAGAATAGGAGCTTGGGCTTGTTGGTTGTCCATGCTGCTGTTAACAGCGCAAAACGTAGACGAGACACTAGAGGAGAAGACAACACAAGCACTGACTTTCAACAACGTTTCACGTCTTTCAACAGCAAATAAACGTTCTTGAAAGTCAGCGCTTGTGGTGCCGTCTTCTCGTCTCGTGTCTCGTCTACGTTTTGAGCTGTTAACACCAGGAATATTACTGGGTAAGCTGTGGGCGTTTGTCATACTGGGAGCCATTGCATGAGCGACATGAAAAAAAGTCATTGTATTGCCGTGACTTTCCTTCGTGCAAGTTGTTAGTCGTCCAAAGGCGTCTAGGTGTCAAAGGCTTGCATTATCAACACGATCCAGCTGCTGTAAAATGTTATTGCCGTATGCGCTATGATTACGTAGAAAATTAGAGGAGGGAACTTCCCCAGTAACTTGAGATTCGCCGGCCTTGCGCGCTGCTGCTTTCTGTACACAAGTTCACTAAGAGAAAAGTTAGGTTGTTAACTTGCATTGTTCGCTGTATTTCTCGTTCTTCATTGTCACTACTGGCGTCACTCTACCGGAAGAAAAAAACAGAGGACACCTAAGCACTTTGATCAATTGGGAATCGAAAGCATTAATGTCCAATTGAAAGCTGCTAAACGGTCCTTCCAGTTACGAACTCCTCGAGTGCAAGCGAGCGCGTTGAGATGCCTGGCGCGTTTTCATTTGGCTTTACCGAGGCGCAGTTAGAATGCAGGCGAGAGCTTGCGCGGACAAGGAACATGCGGATAACACAGGCTTCCGAGAGCGAGGGTTACCTGGCGTCGCGGCGATGCCCTCTCTCCTCGGGCAACAACTAGCGCGCCAACGCGGCAGTATATGTTCTCTTTCGCCCGCTCTTCTCCGTCGGGGCTCCGTCGATGCGCGCTAGTCACGTGGGAGCCAGTGGGAATTTACCTGCCAGTTTATGCTGCACGTGTCATGCGCCGGACTTCTCCCTCAACGAGCCATTTGACGCTACCGCATCAAAAAGCTCGCAGGATGTTTACTAGTGTGTAACGCAAACGTTTCAGAACTGCGGTGCGGCATAGGGGCTTTGATTCCCGATTTTGAGCTCGCCCAGTCACTTGGGAGTCTGAGGTCCTGCTTCCTCCGTGGCATTTCAATGTAAATCAAGTGTCATAACGTTCTAGTTCAAACTACTACACCTTTCTGCGACGTTCAAGTGCTACCACACTTTATAAGCATGCACAAGTGAAGCCGAATCCCCAGCGGCACGCCGACCGAGGCACCGGCACCGGCGTTCTCAAGGCCATGATGGTAAACGCTATCTGTTAAGCCTGTGATGCGCGACGCGGTGGCCAACGCTTGCGCTTCCTCACCTATGATGACTGCGAAACGCTGAAATGTATGATAGCCGAAACGCGTAACATTCAGGCGATCGCACAGGCCGCTCCCACGGGTATGTGTCGCTGGGTATTGCTGTCGGGCTCCAATCTCGCACCTACGATGATGATTACTTATTGGCATCCCCTTTGAAATGGGGTGGTGGGAAATATTTGCCTAGCCTGCTTGAGTTACTCAGGCATGCTAAACATACTTTGCATTCTACCATTTTTAAACGAAAGCCTTATACGTCCCATGAAGCGGGAAATCGGGCGAGCGTCCGGCATTAACATTGGATCGCAAGAAAATCCACGCGACGAAGTGAAGACGTCCCGTTTCCGTCGCTGGACCTGGCTCGCACTGCGTACACCCACGGTGAACAGCCACGGCGCCGGACAGACTCCCAAAACTGCCCACTCCCAGACTCCCAGAGTGCCCGCTCCCAAAATTGGAATAAGGTGGATTAAAATGGATTAAGGGGGACTAAAGTAAGTTAAGGTGAATTAAGGTGGATTAATTTGGTAAAAAATAGAGCAAGGTGTAGTAAGGTGGAGTTTTCATTTATGGTGATAACTTAGACAAGTCCTAATGCTTTCGCATTCAAATCACGTAAGGATATTTAAGTGACTGTCAATTTTTGTATTCATCTCTTAATCTTTTTCTCTTCCTGGAAACCTTTCTACCTATTTTGTACGATAGATATGCCTGTAACGGATTATGTCGTGTCCCTTTTCCCTGCTTTTCTTCTCACAAATAGACTAAACCTTTCTCGCTTATCTCGACTGCTGACCGATCGATGCGTCCTTCCAGCTTAAATCCATGTGCTTCGGGAAGGTGTGCGTTACTCACGGGTCTCACTGAATGAATTCCTTCACATCCTATTAGGATTTTCTGAGCGATCAGAGGATTTTTTGCTGCATAATACATATACCTCATCCTGTTACGAATATTTGCTCCCGTATGTTTTTGTCCTTAGGTACCCGACTCAAGCCTCAAATAGCAAGGGACTTCTCTTCGTGTTATCGTACCGATTTTTTATTGTAATTTCTTTTTTCCCAGCCTTGTAAGTCTCCATGGTCCTTCTTGTTTCCATCATTTGCATCCTATTCACTGTTTCTCTTTGTCTGACTTTCTTTGTAATGACTCCGGCTAGTTTATTTATACTTTCAATTACGCTGCACCTGGTTGCCAACTTTCTTGACCTCTTCGTGCATTCTGTGTCCACGCTTTTCAGGTACAGATATTTATGCGCTTTAGCAGAGCATTTATTTAGATCCATTCTGCTGAGTATTTCTTCAAAATAAATTTTGCTCTGCGCTTCTCAGGCTTCAAACGATGCCCAACCCATCTAACCCTGCCCTGCCTCATTCGTGGTTTTGCCGGCGGCTCCCAAAGCCAACCGGCCTACCTATTTTTGATTAACTTTTAGGCCCGACAAGATATTCGATTTTAAGCACAGAATGGCAGTGGCGAACGTTGGCGCTGCACCGTTATTCCTTTCCCGATTTCACGCATCCCCTTATATTTCTTGTAGCCCCAAAGCTACCTCTGGACACACTGCGACATCTAGCTGCGCGGCCACGATGTCCGCGCATACCCACTGTCACGAAAGAGGTTTGAAAGTTGATGTGAAAAGGTTTTGCGAAGAGCAGCACATAAGGAGTTACCCCCTGGGCACATACTCCGTGTGACATACAGGCGTGAAAAAAGGATTCTACAATTACAAAACACAGTAAGGGCGCAACCCCTGCTCTTTAGCTTCAGGCCTCTGAGATTGCGCACTTGTCTTAGATAGACAAATGTGCACGCAGATTTATTCTAAAGCTTCTCTTCTCACTTGTGGAGGTTTGTGGGCAGTCTCGCCTGGTCGTCGCCTAGTTTTGCACGTGCATGTGCAGCACTCATCTGAGTGTCGCTCAAGTTGTGCAAGTTTCTCACCTCGCCCCATTATTGCCGACACCTTTTCGTTGTTCGCGCTGCTGTGCTGAACCGCCTGCGCAGGCTACGAAAGAAGGAAAAAGAGGTTGCGCAGTCCCATATGCTTGTGTGGCACTAGCAAACCGCGCATCTCAGTCATTATAATCAAGAGAGAGAGAGAGGGAGAGAAAGAGAGAGATAGAAAGAAAGACGTTAATAAATAAAAAAATACGTATGTTGAAAGTCAACATCAGTGGTTTTTCCTGTGAGGTGCCTAGATTAGGTGAATTGTTTCGCTCCTTATTAGACAGAGCGGCAAGCTGTCGTATATAGCTTTGGGGTGTTCAGAGGTCCATCTTGAAAGGATGCAGTCGTTTAGCTTGAAGACTTAGCTCTGTTACCCAGCAAGGCAAGTTCTTCGCAGTTAGAATAGGTCAGGACACATCCATAGCAGATGGTGTGCTGTGACTGGCTCACTCGTGTCGCAAGTCCCACATGTTGGGTCTTGCGACGTGTCAAGGCATTGGGATTTCAATGCACGCGTTACTGCCTTGCTGGTGCGCAGACGGCGGAATGCGCTGCGTTCCCGGCGTGGAAGCCCGGGTGGGAGGGGTGCTTGGCCTTCGGGCAGAAGCGCTTGTAGAGCGAGCTTTTTACGCTGTCGAAGCTGCACGTGAGCATCGACATGGTCTACATCCGCCGATCGGGCCAGAACGGAGGCGGGACAAGGAGAAGGGGGGGGGGTGCCTAAGTTTGCGAGCGAGAGCGAGAGCTCGCTCATTCCTTCGTGCGCCCATGTGACTCGCTGTCCAATGAATGTGCAGCTCAGTTCCTTTGTGCCGCAAAACGGCCGCTTCTTCGTGGATGGCGGTTGCCATCGCGCATGCGTCACTCTTGCCTATTTCGCGTACGGCGTCTTGCGAATACGTTTATATGGGTAGATGGCTGCGATGCTCGAGGCGACCATTTCTATGGTATCAATCGTCACTTACAGCGCATACATAGACGAGGGACAGAAAGGACGACGAAGACACGCGCTTGTCTTTGTCGTCCTTTCTGTCCGTTGTCTATGTATGAGCTGTAAGTGACGATTGATACCATGGAATACCAACTAGCCCGTACCCAAACCTTGCTTCAGAATTTCTAGCTGCTTGGACAACCTCTAGAAACGCTTGTAACTACGCACCGCTCGTCCTTAATGGTGTGCTGTGAGTAGCTGTTGCCATGTTGCTACCGCCACTGTTCGTCCAGGCAGTACTGGCGTGATTCCGTGAAATAGCAGCATTCGTGCAAATACATTGATCTCTATTACGGTTAAGAATGACTTCGCGGTGATCGTAACGCCTCCGAATTGGTTCATTTTCTTCCGCATTGGTTGGATGGGTGTGAACAATGGCCGCCATTACGGGCAGCCATGACGCCGAAGGTGTTGGGAGAAAAGGAGCTTGTGGTTTCCAAGCCCATTACTTCCAGCGGTTTTCCACCGAATAGTGTAGACAAAGAGCGGGGTGGGTTCGACGTGGTTTGTTACCATGGTAACGACACGATCATCACAACAGTCTATGAACATGGTATGGGTATCCATGGAGTGTAAACTTCGGCTACGTTGGCGCATCAAGCTCTTACCAATCGCAGTGAGGGATTACGTCAGTGCGTGAGAGAAATGGGGAGAGGATACCGTGACAGATTTTAGTTGATGGCAAGTATTTCTTTCTTGTATTTAAAGTTTCTCCGCTGAAGATGTCCCAACTGCGTACCCTTATCACTGCCGTTGTTGCATTTATCTCTCCCATCGTCTGTCTACGCAACCTGCAACAGGAAGACGATGGCTTCAAAAAGTGTTTGAGGGCTCGTTTAACTGCAGCGGTGGCGGCATTTGTGCATACAATGTTTAATACGAACTATTCTTGGTGAGATCAAGCGAGCTTTAGGTAACGACTGTCTGGGTCGTCCTTGTCGCTATGTGCTATCTAAAAATGTGGGCCGATACCGAAGAAAGTGAAGTTTAGAAATCTGGGCCGATCCTAGGGATAATGAAGTCTGGACCTGTGGGCGGTTCCCACTTGTATGTGTCGCTGGGTATTTGCTGCTGTTCAAGGAACCTCTTTCGGTCCAACTTGGGTAAGTGCTTATAGGTATGTGCCACTGGGATCATTGGGTATGTGCCACTAGGTATGTGCCTCAGGGGCCACTGGGTATTCTGGCTGGCATACTTGCCAACTCTCCCTAATCTTTCGCAGTGTTTCCATTTTGGGCTCGTTTAACGATTTTAAGAAAGCTGCGTCAAATTATACGACAAATTTGGTTCATAATAATTTTTGCGCTTCGGGCTACAAAGGTATCTTGTCAGATATCTCGCGGCGGTCGAAGGACGGTAGAGTGATGTTTGCTTCGTACAGGTTATGTCCGACAAGTTTCTGTACTAAGCAAATAGGTAAAAACAATGTCGCCGTAAATGTCACTGGTATCTCAAAAACAATGTGATGCTTGTTATGTTCTAGCGAGTTGTGTTCTCTATCTAAAGATAAATGATTGTAATAAAATTCGCAGGTACAGCACAAAAGGTTCGCGCCCAGAGCAAACTAAAGTAAGTCGAAACAATTCCTATTCCCGTGTCGCGTCTGAAGAGTGAGTGAGTAAAAATTTTTATTTGCAAAATTCGGAAAGATTAGCGGGAGTTGGTTACGCCCATTCGCTCATGCACTGGAGGTGACCTCGGTCCCGTGGACGGAGGCGGCCTCCAGCGCAGAGTTGATATTCAATTGGGATTTCAGGTATGAGCTAGCCATGGTTGTCTCCCGGTTGTTTTCGTTCTTGATATTTATTTCATGCTTTTTATTGGGGAATTCCCAAATTATGTGGTGATGCCACCGCAGAGGTTGCAATGGGGATCGTAGATCTCTTTATATATTCTGTGCATAGAGCTTGGCGTTAGAAGCGTGTACGTTTGCAATCTCCTCCATGCCCATTACTTTTTTTATGTAATGCTTTATGTCCTTGTAGAAATTTCTATCTACGGAGTTTCTGCTGCTCGATGATTTCGCTGTAGCTGAGTAGCGGCTCTGCCGCGTTTTTGCCCACATCATCTTGGTCTCCACGTACTCCTCTAATCCGGTATGCGATTCCTAGGGTGAGGGCGTCGGCAGATTCGTTGCCGGAGAGATCTGAATGTGCGGGGGCCCATTTCAGAACTTTCTAACATGTTTTATTATTGAATTTGGGAGTCTAAGTGCTCTTTCTGATATTATACCACTTGCTTAATTAATAATTGTTGTCTTTGAATCACTGATAATTGTTATCTAACCTTCTATGTTGAGGACTAGTGCTACTGCGCATTGCTCCGCATCTTCTCTGGAATCGCACAGAATGGTGGCTTGGATGTCCCGGGAAAAATGGTGGCCACTGCCACTGCGGATTTTGTGTCACTGTAGCCCCAGGTAGCGTCCGCTTATAGTACCCGTCTATCGTCTTCGTGTGTTCTGTGACGGGCTTTTGCTCTTTCTCTTCTTCTTTCCGGGTGATTTGTCGGATGCATGCTTATAGAGAGCAGGGGGAATGATGAGTCTGTGAAATTGTGTCCAAGGGTATTTTAAAATATTAAAGTTCACAGGTTGGCAGGAATGCACTGGGCACGTGCCGCTTTTTACTAAACCTAAACCTCTTTTGCACCAACTTGTGTTAATAGATGCTACAACAACAACAAATCATGCGATGTGCGGCACTCCGCATAGGTTGGCAAGACGTCGCATAGGCAATACACATTCGCTGCGGAAAGGTTATGTGAGCCACAAAAGTCATCCTCCGCCAAGCCGTGAATACTAGGCATTACGTATATGTTAGCTGGGATTGTACCTGATTAGGCATTTCTTTTTCAGTTTTTTAAACTCACCTGACACAATATCGCATCTGCTCGAGACTGCACTCTGAGTAGTGGTAACTCGCCGCACCCCTCTTTATGTAGCTCATGATGTAGCCATACAAACCCAAACACCTCCGTGAGTCTGGTTTTCCGGGATAGCGAGGCTCAGGAGGCGACCCGTCATCTGTTGCTCCTAGCCTAAAAAAAGAGTAAAGCAACATAACATGCAGGATGCGCCGAGTTCGGCGAAACTCGGGATCTTCACGAGCTCTGGGAAAGTCCCAAGATGAAAGAACTAATGGTATCAAGACAAAGTTTCTTGCTCAGCACGCCTACAGTTTCTTTCATTTATCTAGATTCACTATATGTAGCTTTCATCCCTTGGGAGTTGCCTTATGGGTGGTCGACAAACTGGGACTCACGTGAACATACCATCGGTACATGGTCGGCTCCTTCTTTGTTATTTATCATTCTACCGAGTGCAGTAAATGCACAACCCAGTTATAAAATAAATGCATTTAGTATGCCAATATTGGTGCCTTTAACGTATTTTTAAGCATTTTGGCAGGGTGCGCTCATGTTGCGATACGACGGTTGTTCTCGTCATTTTTTCTGCTTGCTGCTTTTGCGCTTTCTATGCTATCTCCACTCGCTGAGTGCTATCGAGCAAACTCGGGTAAAACTCATATAAAAGAGAAACTCGGGACATCCTGATTAGCATCCCCGGTCGAAATTTGCCGCGAGGAGAATTTCATGTAAATGAAGTGCCTTTAGAAACATTGCACATGTGAATTATTGCACATGTGCATCGCCGTGAGTAATTCTCCAGTGCGTTCCTCATGGCCAGTTTTGGTATTATCTCTTTTTTTCGTAACTAATTTAATTTATTTATGGGGTTTAACGTGCCAAAACCATTTTCTGATTATGAGGCACGCCGTAGTGGAGGACTCCGGAAATTTCGACCACCAGGGGTTCTTTACCGTGCACATAAATCTAAGTACACGGGTGTTTTCGCATTTCGCCACCATCGAAATGCGGCCGCCGCGGCCGGGATTCGATCCCACGACCTCGTGCTCAGCAGCCCAACACCATAGCCACTGAGCAACCACGGCGGGTTTTTGGTAACTCATTAAGTGCATATGTATGTAAACTCTGTAATGTATATATTTCGGTCTTGTTACTAGCGTGGCAAGTATCTAGCATGACATTTTCTTCATATTTTGAAATGGATGGCCTTCAGGTAAAGTAAAAAAAAAGCATATAAAGATGAATCTAAGCCAACATTGTACAGAAAGGCCAGTAAGGTCCTGTTCTGAGCGTCATCTGGCGACGGCTCCCCAAGATGGCATCTGCTTGGTGGCAATTCGATAACAGGGCTGGCCACGGTTTTTGGAATAGTGTATATCACCGACGGCATATCACCGACACTTCTGCAAATTCTAAGAATGTTGGTCCACCGCCTAAGCTAGATACCAGAGATGCCGCGAATACATATTTATTTACGCAGCCTATAAGGCAGGAAGCGTGAAGTAATCTGGTATGACCCACCCCATGTTTGGTTGTGCGACTAGTGTAGTGAAGTGGTTGAACTTTTTTGTTGTGTATTCAAGCAGGATTACACGCCGCGTGGTTATGTCAATACGTATTTGAATTTTTTTGCTTTTCTGTCAACTTTTGCTCCCCATGGTGCATGTAGAAACAGTGTCAAACGCACAGAGACAGTTTGCCCGAGTTGGGAAGTTTGCGCTCGTTTTTGTTTCGCAGAAAAATAGAAAACACTTGGAGAGCAATTCGATGCAACGAATCTGAAAACGTAGGAAAGCGTAGCTTCGTCTTGGTGAATCTACGACCTAAATATAGAACCAGAACTTTCTTGCACAGGTGTTTCCATATCATTCGTTCATAAATGAAATGAAAATATTGGTGCTGTACTTACAGGTGGCCAATTTCGTGGGCAGCAGTGTCAGTCCCACTGTAGGTTCCAGCCTTGTCTTCACCGAGGGCAACGTGATAATAGGCACACAGTCCGCTGTTGTAGCCAAGACCTTGATAAGAATGAGAAAATTTAGCATGGCAGAAAATTGAGCTACGTGGTTGGGATGATAGTCTGTGTGCCTCTGAATTTGGCAGAACTACAGTGCTGTTCACACACGAAAAGCGGTCAACACGAAAAAATCAAAAAATCGTTTTCATTTCGAAGCACCTTGTTGCACGAGTAAGCCAATCGTCCGGTGGGTTACACGAACAAAAAGTGAATAAATTGTGGAATGTTGAGTGTAAAATTGTTGTAAGATGACTTGGCTTTTTCGACACGAGTACTTTTGTTTTTTGCATGAATGTATCCGCCTTTTTTGTAAGTAAGTTGTAGTAGTGTGAGCAATAATACATATTTACTATATTCCCGAATAAGCACTTAGTTGCGAGCGAGCGCATTTGTCTTTCTTGCTTCTTTCTATTCGTTCACGTTTGTGCTGAAACCACTGTTGAGAGCCAAAATCTATGCTTCGTAAAAAAATTCAGGAATGCCATGGTCAATGGGTACGGCAAACTTGAATTTGCAACGCATATAAATGTGAAATCTCCACAGAAATATTTTTACTGTATTTCGTAGTTTGAATGATTTATGCGAGCCAGCCAGGCGAACACCATTGGTCTGAGGGACGCGAAGCAAGGACTCTGGATTAATCAACCCTTCCTTCTTGAGGTTGACTGCTGTCTTGACAAATTTCAGCACACCCCCATATTTTTATGCCGTCAGTGTAGCGTATTTCCACATCCATCAGTTGCGCTGGTGTTTGAGGCGACTATATGGCTCACTACGTCTACAAACGTTTTACGTTCTGCCTAAAATTAAGTACGCTAAAAGGAATGGCCAGGTTCAACAAGAAAACGACATTTCACCACTAACGACATTGCATTGTGCCCTGTTTTGCCCAACCATGCATGAATTTACGCTCACCATGAGGAATAAATAAGAGCAGCAATGGTGCTGTAAAGCTCCTCATGACACAACTTGAGCGCGGTATTTACGGAGTTGAAGTAGTTGGACACAACCTTCGTGTTAGTTATTTTTTACTAATAAGTCAATTTATTTATTGATTTAAACTTCAAATTGTGCGCTATACACTACCGGTAGCCTTATCGCATATTGAGGTACCCACTGGAAAACAATAAAAGCGATGCTGCGGATTCTGTGCACAGCATTGGCCCACGCTTCAAGTTAGGAAACGATGGAGACTGCAGAATGTCAGCGCGATATGTTGCAGTGAATTACGACGCCAATAAATCGCGCATAGTTAACTTGCGGAAATGATGTTCTTCCAATACTGATCTTCGTCCATGTGGCTTTCTGACACAGCACTAGAAGCAGCACAATGCGGGGATTTGTATGTTAAAATGATTCAACGTAAGCATCGAAGGTGCACCTGTACAAAGAACTGTCCTTTGGGGCAGCACTGTGAAACATTTGTGCGACTATCTAGAAGGCCAAAGGGAAGTGTTCGCATGATTCATATGTGTAATGCCGTTCATGTACTTGATATATTTTATGGCAAGGAGGTAACCAGCCATTGCAATTAACATTAGGGATTGTGTGGGGAGCAAGCAGTGCACGTTCCTTTGGGACACCTAGTTAGCTTGTCCTTCAGGCACTCATCGCCGTTTTAAATTTCTTCTATACTTCACCATTCGAGTTATTGAGGAAACAAAATATGAGCAATAACGTCCATGTCTCTGCCCGGCGACCAATTAATAAAAGGCTCTACAGAAAGCAACCATATAGTTATGGTGCATCAAGGCTTGAGGCCAGTTTAGAAAATCCATAAGCAGGTTTTTGTTTACGTGGCACACGAAACGTCCTGTTGCATCGATAACTAACCACCTTAGAACTCTTGTGCTTTAGGACCGCCATGTTGGAAGCGTTCTCTTCAGCATCCACAATCGTTGAAATATCATTAGAAAATGAAATGTCAGCCCAGTGAACAACTTCGTGATCAAGTAATCATTTTTCAGTATGTTTGATCCATTAGACACGTCATCATGACACGAACTTTTTTTCAGGATACGATAGCATCGCCGGAGCCAATGTTTTGCTCCTACTAGGCTTACTGCGCAGTAACCCACGCCGAACTGGTGTCCACCCGGTAGGGATAAAATCTTCCTGAAGGTAAAGGAGGAGTTGATGAAGTATCGGCTGATGTTGACAAAGTAGCCGGGCAACCGAAAAGTCGAAACTGGGAATGCGGGCGCAAGCAAGGTCCGCTTCCTAAAATGTTGCAATGAGACTAGAACGTTTTCAGGGAAGAGAGCGAGACAAAGATAACTGAAGAGAGGTGAAACACATTGTAGTCCTGTAGTGTGCATATTATAGGGGCTGCTGCTGCTGATATGATTTCATGTGCGGATGTTTACTTTTACACTCTAAAAACGTTTACTCTTGGATAACACAAAGTATCGGCAGGTTAAAGACGAGAAGCCTGTTCCTTTTACTCGCTTGTATTTATTTTAGAACTTATCCGGAAGCGCTATATGTCTTATGGTCAGGTGATGTATACTGCCCATCTAAAATCCCCTGCAATGCTGAGGGCAGGGCCCAATAGCTCAAAAGCAGGTTATGAAGGGCCATATTAAAGAGTTTACTGTTGGAGGAAACAGATCTTAAGTAGTGAGGAGGGGAGTGGCACAAGAAATATAAAGCAGCCTACAAGGATAGCAAAAACAAGGTGAAAGGTGGAACCGAAATTACACACATGACTAATGACGACGACGACACAAAGGCTGCCATATAACGGCGAATTACGATTAGGTACTGCGAAAACCAGTTGATGAATTCTTGTAATGAACCCGTGCAGCCGGAAGTAAAAATGTTATTCTAGATCTACACATGGAACGGTGGCGCGGGGCATGCGCGATGTCCTTCTAACTTTTGCTTATGGTAGAAAAGCGAAGTGCCAAAAAAATTTTTTTTTTCACCGACAATAAGGTCTTGAATGGCATATACGAAAACAACTTGTAAAATAATGGTTTGTAAAAAATAAAAATTTGAGATATTTTTCCTATAGCCCTTGATTCTCACCTCTCAATCTTCTGTCTGGCCGCCCATTCCTCTGGCCGTACAGGTCTCGGCTAAAGCAAAAGGAAAATGATGCCCATTATATTAGCAAAGACCGATTTTTCATGCTTAATGCATGCTCACAGATGTGCAAAGACGAAATGGTGTACCCGGACATCAAGTATAGGATATCGGGATTCCCATGCGTGCCCTTGTTTACAGTAGCATACTTATTCAACTCTTGGATAGTAGCTTCGGCACTAATGGACTGATCTTTTGATTTGAGGTACGGCTCACCCTGGAGAAAAACAAATGAATGCGCGGCTTGTAAGCGAAGACGTTTGGAGGGTAAATGTAGGAACGTGCAGGAAGAAAAAGAAACGCCCACGCACCTCGCTCGTTTCCACACCGGTTAGCAGGAGTTTAATTGTGGGTTTGCTAGTCTCAGCAAGCCACAGGTTAACCTGAAGATATTTGAAAGGTGCATTCATTACCAAGAGATATTACAGTGAGCTTAGGTTGCCAGAAAAATGTCTGGATCGTGCGATGAATAATTACACGAAAATTAGGAAACGTTTACCATGGGAGGTATGTTCTGACATCCGCGAAACAGCATATCTACGTCATTACCGGGGTGCACATTTAGGGTTAAGTAAATAAACATGTTATCACGACATGCTTTCACGAACCAGAGAACCAGTTATGGCAGGAGGCACATAAAGATACACATAAAGAGGCATATGTCCTAATAAAAATGCAATAAATCACGTTTGAAATAATACTACACGAGAAAAAAATTGAAGATACAAAGGCATGCGATTTCTACCAGATATGTCCCAGTGCGTCGTAAACACACAAAGAGGAGTAAGGAATGATAGATGAAGCGAGAAAGAAAGACGAAATTTTTCACTTAATCTGGCTGGCAACCCTGTAGGGGGTAAATGTTATCAGAAATTAAACATAGAAAAGGATGTACAGTTGGGCTAGTTGGTACGCGAACACATTCTTTGTTTATTGCGCGAAGGGACACAAACGAAGACTAGAAGCAAACAAGACGAGTGCTAACTGTCAACGAAATCGTTATTGAAGCGATCAACATATATCAGTGATTGCAAAAACCCTAGCAAGAAACGTCACCTGATTTAAAGAATATCAGTGAACTGATGAACATATCAGAAAGTAGGGAAGCCAGTAAAATCTAAACAAGAAAAGGCGGTACTTGGAATGGGCGCATGTGCTTAAAAGATATTGAAATTCACTGTCTAACAGTGATGTTATATGATAGACAGACTAAAAACGCCTGATGTAGGCAAAAAGATTCCTAATCGCATTAAATGCCGCACACTTGTCCGCATGAGCTGTTGTCTCAGCTGACCGCCGCGCTGCTCCGGGACACGTTCAGCGATCCGCATTATACAGGGAAGAAATTTCTAGGGATTCTGGCATGGCCGTCGTGAGGCATCACCGACCGCTGCCGAGAACGCTGGAAACGCCAAGCCGCATCTACGCCTTTTCAGCTTGCACTCCAATACTTCAAAAGTTTGCTAAATAACGCCTCGACGCGTACCTCGCGGCCATTATTGTTGAGCAATTGCAATCGAATAATTCAGCAGAGGCTGCGGAAATGGATGGCTTGTCCAGCTACTTATGCGTTTATATTGGTGCGACAGTGTCGTTTAAGTTTTCGTAATTCGCTTCCCCTGCAGGGCTTCCTCTTCGTGTTTCAGCAGTCGCGACTCAACGAGCTCGCTTCATCAGCATGCGCACGATTCTTCAACGTCGCCTTTCTTTGTGGGAAAGTAAGCCCGTGTATGAGTTTGCAGCCGTGGTGATGATTGTCGTACGTCATATAATTTACCTCTTCGTCGGGAGTGCATGGCGTCGACTTTTATGGAAGTACAAAAGAGAAATCCCATTGCAGCACATGGTCCATACATAACTCGTTTGGATGGTGACAATACCCTGTGTCTGTATATTGGTTTAATGCTAAACGCATTACCATCGACAACCATCATGAGACGCTTTTGATGATTTTTCTTTCGCATTCGGCCCACCTCGAAATTTGGCCACTACGGCCCATGTCACTGTCCGCTCTCATTTCGGCAATTAACAACAGTGGTTGGCTGAAAAGGGCAGGGCAGGCAACAATATCTCTCTTGAAACTCCTTCTGCTCTGGCATTCATGCCTCGTGGAGCCTAATGTGTTAATAAGTGTTTGAAAATAGATAATCATAAGAGTTTCACTTCGTATAATATTAATATAGAATATTCGTACAATTCTATCTCACCTGAGTTAACTGATGGCTAGTGTCCGGGAATCTGTCACGATCGATAGTAATGAAGAAATTTTTGGATGAATTGTGGAACCTCGGTCGCATGTTTTGTTGAGTTGCTCTACACTTATTTAAAGTCTACGGTTGTTTTTTGATGGGGACGCTTTTAATTAAATAAATAATACATGAGGTTTTACGAGTCAAACCCACGATCTGATTATGAGGCACGCCGTAGTGAGGGACTCCAGAAATGTGGGCCACCTGGGGTTCTTTAACCTGCACCTAAATGTAAATACACGAGTGCTCTCGCATTTCGGCCCCATTAAAATGCGGCCGCCGTGGCCGGAATTCGATCCCGCGACTTCATGCTCAGCAGCCCAACGCTATAGCCAAGGGAGGCCTTTATGTTCAACCTTCAGGGATACGCATTAGATCGTCAATCACTCCGATAGTAAGACAAAATGCTATTGTTTGGCAAGCATGATACATACCTGCAGCGACATCTTTATAGAATTAGAAAGAATGTGTTTAAATATGTGGATGATATTCTAGAGTTAACTAAGGCTGATATTACCTTCAGCGACGCTGTGAAGATTTTAGATACATTAAAAAGTTCTTAATAATTACCCCATCATAACCAGTTAAAGTATTTGGTCTGAGATTGGCCTTTCAACTGCATCACGTATGTTAGCATTATCGACACCGATTTGTTAAGTCTATTCTTGATTACACGATAGGCCACTGGAAACTGTCGAAAGGAGAAATGGTTAAAGCCTGTTGGGGGCCCTCCGTTGAAAAAATTACAATTATCCAAGTATTCGAGCATTCAATTCAACAATTATTCAAGTATTCTTCACCGGCCGGTCGACTAGATTAAACAGCCTCGCTACCCACAGAATGCCATTTCACCAGTTTGTTTTAGCGCTATAAAAGAATGAAAAACATCGAGCGAAGGGTATACAGCCATAGAGGTGGTCATAAGAAAACATTCTGAATAATTCCACATGTACATAGGACAGCTCACAAATTAAATCACCAATCACATGTAGGTTTCAGATATGCAGTGTCTCAGCTAATTTTAGGCAGAGTATAAAAATACGCAAATGCCACCTAGCTAGACAGAACGGTAATGTTGTTTTCGGTCGTTTGGACATACTCAGTTTCTTTCATTCCGCCTAATTAGATAACTATCCCAAATTAACTATTCAACTTCTCAAATACCATAATTAAATGAAAAGTGTCAATGAGGAAATTGTAGACCGACATGAAAGACTCCCGATACAGATTTTTGTTGCTCAATTCGTGCCAAATAAAAGAGTTTTTCCGGGAGTGAAGGAAGCCCGCAAATGCACAAAAAGTGTTTCGAGCGGCCAGTCACGCGGCAGTTCTGCGTGTATTTGTGGGCTTCCTTCACTCTCGGAAAAACTTTTATTTAGCATGTATTGAGCAACAGAAAGCCTTATCGGGAGTTTTTCACGTAGCTCTACAATTTTCTCACTGACACTTTTAATCTAATTATGATATTTGAGAAGTTGAATTATTAATGAGATTATTTATCTAATTAGGCGGTATGAAAAAAATTGTTTGAGTACCTCCGAACGATCGCAAACAATATTACCTCGGTTCTGCCCAGCTACGTGACATTTGCATATCTTTAAACTCTGGCTAAAGTTAGCTGGGACAGCCTGTAGAATTGACCTACAGCTTTTAGCCAAGGGATAAACTTTGTCGTATAGGCTTCGGAATTCACAGAACGCCCTATGAATGTACTATTATACATTGTAAAACACATGGAATGTATTCCAGGCATTGTATACTTAATTGCGTATAGCTGCGACAAGACGTATGTAGGTCAATATGAGCGCTCAATCAATGTACGTCCGAGAGAGCACCAGGCGTCACTAAAAGCACCTGGAGCGTCCGATGCGGTAGTCTATTGTAGAGAGTGCCGGTGCGTTCCCGTGTTTAATGAAACAGGGGTCTTCTTTAAAAGCAGTAACCAGCTGAAGCGAGAATTAGCAGATGCCTAAGGTGGGCGGATGCGCGAAACTGGCGTAAGCCGCCACCTAGAGGTGGCGTTTGTAGGGGTTCACTTTCCGAAAAAAGCGGCAGAAACGCCTTCACCAGTAGATGCCGACTGTGTTAGGACGCAGTACACTTCGAAACACTACCCTCTTTACTACCATAATTGATAGGCTGCCGGCCACATTCTCTACGAAATTACTGAGTTATAAAACAAGTGGCTCCCAAATTTCCTCATTTCTACCAATATACGTCATCAAGAGTACAATTCCTTTAATTCGTTTAATAAAGCAAACCTTTCTACATTTATATCCATACTTTCCTGGCCAATAATCAGGCATGAAACGACAAAGTATCTTCATCTCGCAGAGTTGCACGATGATAGCGTGACGTACGTGGTCATCATCACCCTATCTTTAGGTCCACTACAGAAGGAAGGTATCTCCAAACGATTTTCAATTACCCATGTCTAGCGTTAGCTGATTCGAACTTGCGCCTGCAAATTTCCTAATTTCATAAGCCCATCTACTTTACTGCCGTCCTCGACTGCACTTCCATTCTCTTGGCGCCCATTCTGTAATTGAGCGGTTGACCAGTTATCTGCCCTACGCATTACCTGGCATACCTAGCTCCATTTTTTTTCTCGCAATGTCAACTACAATATCCGCGATCTCTATTTGCTCGGCGATACACACCGTTTTCTACCTGCCTCTTAAGGTTACGCGTAGCGTTAATGGTTCCAGCGCTGTGCGCCATATTTAACTTGTTATTGTATCTGGGACGTGCGGGCATGGGGCACATTATGGGAGGCGTGCGTCATAAAACACGTCCATGTTAAAGAAAAGGAACCTTGTACACAGCGAAAAATAAGGCATATCAATATTAATGCAAGTTTTCATGAACATGCACTAAGGCAGAGAGTAGGCACATTCACACTTGTCATTAAAAGAGACTGGCTTAGGCCTATGAAGCTTATTAGAAAGTTATAAGTGTTAGGAACACCTGTATTTGGGGTCAACCAGAGACAGAACACTTTATTGGGTGAGTTCAGGCCCATATATATTGCTCGTTGAAAGCTTCAAATCAAATTATGAGGTTTTACGTGCCAAAACCACTTTATGGTTATGAGGCATGCCGTAGTGGTGGACTCCGGAAATTTCGACCACCTGGGGTTCTTTAACGTGCACTTAAATCTAAGTACCACGGGTGTTTTCGCATGTCGCCCCCATCGAAATGCGGCCGCGTGGCTGGGATTCGATCTCGCGATCCCGTGCTCCGCAGCCTAATACCATAGCCACTGAGCAACCACGGCGGGTCATTGAAAGCTTCGTCGTTTGGATTGTGCATCACAAAAGAGGAATAAAGGCTTTGCAATGTACGCATGTTGTGCGCCGTAAGTTGTAGATGAACATTGGGAACGCTGTGTGTTTAGAGCAAACCTGAAGACATAAGACGTCATGCTACAAGGAAAACTTACTTTGCGTGTCTATTCTATTCGGTCAAAGCAAATCAGGACCATGGCCTGGGGATAAAAATGCAGCCAACTAATTTTATAAAAAAGCACAGAATCAAACTTAGGGCTCATCTGATCGACATTACAATACGTATTGATGATGACTGCCTATAGACGACTCGTTGCAGATGGGTTAGTGGCGGGAAATACGGAATCGGCGTCAGCAAACGTCGCTTGGCTGCGCGCATAAATTTTTACATAAAGTATTTGCGTCCTGAAGCATTAGAGAGAGTTAAAAATCACGGATGGAACTGTTATGCTGAATAAACGTTCCTTTGCTTACAGCCACATATAGACCGACGGCGTGAACTGGCGTATTTTTGTCTCTACATTGTGTTTTTTACGATGTAACTCAAGGCCCATATCCTGTGAGCTCTTTCTGCTTGAGGTATGATTATGATTCTAGCAACCACTGTAAAGGTCGGCATGACATTGTCCATTCTGGCATATATTGCGTGTCTTTCTATATGCCGCGTCATCAGGGGGCGGGGTGGGGGAGGATTCAGATGCTCATTTTAAGACATGCAATGCCTCATGGGCTCTGGTTCTCAGCTAAAGAAATTGCGGCAAATCGATGATTTGGAGGTAACTGGCAACGTTAGTACGATTTCAAATCTATGTTATGATGAGCGTGTATCTGGTGATGGGTTTAATAAATTATGATGCCTACAGTGAAGGTTGCTTCATACGCAATGGTGAATACGTAGTGACCCAAGTGGGCGTCAAAAAGGCTCAATGAAGAGTGGGACCTACGCAGTGCTAGGAAGCATGCTAGAATTCGAGTTCTCTGCCGAAAACGACAACAGCTCGCACGTATTCTAGCTACAAGTAGCGCAAGTTGTCGCCAAAAAAGATTCACTGAAGAGCGGTACAAATTCACTGGCACAAAGGCAGTGCCCAAACGTGAAAGAAAATGATTATATATCAATATACATTGATACCGGAGTTGGTAGAGTATCGAAAGAATGCTAATCGCACTTAAAGCACAAGCAATGACTTCAGAGACTCGGCCCGTTCCTTGTTCTTGTTTTCATCATGGTCAGAGCTTGAACGGAGAGTCCTCTAGACGAGCTCGCTTCTTGTAGTGAATATAGATAACTTCCACTGGCAAAAAAAAAAAGCTTTTAGGCGCACAACTGTGTATTGACGATTGGCCGCCGACGGGCTACGGGCGGAAAATGCGAAATCGCCGTTAGCAACCATCCCTTTACTGCGTGGAAAATTTTTTCTATAGAGTATATTTGCGCCCGGAAATATTGGAGAGAGCTAAAAATTCTGGGCTGAATTGCTATGCTGCTTAAACATCCCTATGCGCACAGCGATGCTTACACTGACAGCGATAACTGGCGTGTTTTTGTCTGTACATTGTGCTTTCTGCATGATGTGACCGACAGCCTGTATCCTGTGAGCTGGTTCCACTTGAGGTATGATTACGATTCTAGCAACAAGTTTTGAGGTCACCATGACATTGTGCCGTTCTGGCATCTCTTGCGTATTTGTCTATATGCCGCTTCATCAGGGGGTGCTTCAGAAGCTAATTTTAAAATATGTAATGCCCCGTGTGCTCTGGTTCTCAGCTAAAGAAATTGGCGGCGCATCGACCAATTTGAGTTTGCTAGCAATAGCTAGCCATCGATAGATAGTTATATATCAATATACAGATAACCATATTAGAAAACTGTATTAGATAACTATAGATAGATTGATATCTATAGATGTCTAGATAGTTAGCGCTCGTGTGTCTCCTGTCTTTTTCTGGTAGGGCTCTTAAAATTTTTTGTCATGTCTAAGTAACACGTCGAAACAGCCACCATATGTTCCCCTTGCTAGGCATATAAATAAGGGTGAAAGCGAAAGCTTGAACTTTGTAACAAACTGAGCAAGAGTGCTTGTCTTTACTGGTGACAGCCTATTTGAACGCATCTAGCCGCGGCTTATACCATCATGAGCTTAGCCGCTCGCCACCTGGTTGGAAGAGGATATGTTAACAACACGTGTGCTAGAGGCCATTAGCAACTGCAGAAATAAAGCTTATGCACAAAGGTTTGTTTAAACCGTTAACTCAGTGAGAAGCCAGGGCTGCTGCATGGTCTAAACTGCTGAGCGAGTCCTTTGAAGCTGGGTAGTTCTCAAATACGTGCAAAACATGGCATCGATTTGTGAAAGCATATATAACGCCACTTATGTTGGTATATAAAGAAATCGTCTTCGTCCCTTACGGCGTTCACCATTGTGCAGACGTAGGCAACGAGCTTCTTTGTTTCACGAAAATATTTGCTGTGAAATGTGTCCACGGTGACAAACAATTCAACCTCCACTGTTTCTGGTACATCTTGCGGCGTCCCAGTTTTAGTGGCAGAATTTTCATCGCGTGGAGCTGAAATACAGAATTATTAGAAATTAAAATTGGATGTTCCTGCCTGGAGGATTGTTCACAAAGATGGCTGTTATACAATTTGATGACGTAAAATATTACGATAAGTCTTGGCCTGATGAAACTGATGAAACTTGGCTTCCCAATAACTCCAATGTCACTGAGTTTGTTGTCTTCAAGTAATATTACGCGTCATGTACGTATTGGCGTTCAGAAAAAATGGTAGGTTTCAAGGTAA
Organism: Dermacentor variabilis; assembly: GCF_050947875.1. Lineage (NCBI taxonomy): Eukaryota > Metazoa > Arthropoda > Arachnida > Ixodida > Ixodidae > Dermacentor > Dermacentor variabilis. The sequence goes on from NC_134578.1 coordinate 61,030,877, forward strand.
AAACATGTTAGTTTCATATTTCTATCACCGGAGTTGTTTAGTGAAGCTAGTTTTCTCTCAAAAGGCCAGGAAGCAACGACTGAGGAGTGTAAATGGTGAAATTACACAAAGGTTTCAGAAATATGTTTCCTAGAGGGTATGAAAGCATTCATAAACGTTTGATAGGCTGCGAAATACCACTGTCTGGTATTTATGACATAAAAATTTGGTTTTATCTTTAGAATATAAACGAGAATTACGCAGTTTGTAGCAGACGTTGCTTGAGTGAAGCTTATGCTTGCATTTTCTTAATTTTTTCACAATGTCTTAAAGCAGGAGAATTGAAACTAATGTATGATTATCGCGGACTGTCGCGTCACGCAACTTCATTATTTACGTTCAGTCAAGGTGTTGCAAGATCTCTTCAAGATAATTTTGAAATATGGGTGTTTCTTTCCTTCAGCCGCCTGCACTTCGTAATTAAGCGCACAGTGTTGTTGGCAACATTTATTGCGCCTTCGCCGGAAACGAGTACGAAAATACCAACCAAGTTCATGGTCAAAGGAACCCGGATTAGTCGTTGTATCTGCTTCGATGTTGTGTACAATGTGGGCAATTCGTCCATCTGTGGTTCTTGCCATTGTTGGCATCGGTTCAATGCGCTTATTTAGACCAATGATGCCCTCCTGCGAATTGAAAAGGCAGAACTACTGTTGAAAAATCTGTGTAATCAGATATATGCTCCAACAATAACGAATTAGGATAGACGACCTGAAATGTGTTGCTGCGGTTTGTTTCATATTGTCGCAGGCTATATTAACAATACTAAGCGTCGTCGGATGCGGCGTCGTGTGCATTGTAGTAAGCCCTAAAAATTGCACAATTAAGCATGATGTCTTCTTTATAATAAAATTTGAGTCATGAATTCAGAGCACATGGACAAGTGGATTAATAACTAAGGTATCGCAGGAAAGGAAACACGATTTCTTGACCATTGATGACAAAACGGAGGACGTTGGGAATTTCGTCAAACCGCGTAGTGGCTTCCCAGAAGTCTTGTGTAGCAACGCTCAAAAAATTCAAATGAATTAACGTCGAAATGAATACGGATACGGGTCAATTTACCTAACGTTTAATCTCTATTATGTTTTCTTTGATACCATTGCGCAGAAATGGTATCAGAAGTCGCCTACTTTGCGCCGCGACTAAAGGATATATGCCAATCATTGGCGCTAAAGAAGAGAATTCCTCTAAAACATGTACCGAAAAAAGTCTGTTTATACAGAAAAAAGAAAATACCCGTTGCTTATGTTAACGAGCAAATGCATAAAAACCAACCTATTGGATATGCTTAGATAAATCCCTCATGCTTAGCGAAATAGAAACTTGACCATCTTGCGAACGGCAAGACACACGGGAATGAACGGCCTAAATAATATGTACCTGGCCTCGTTGTGCATAACATATGATGCAAGGGATTCCTTATTCACTCAGCCCTGACACCTAAATGTAAAGCTGATACGACGCTGAACAAGTTCGGTCTCACCACTCTTTCGACCAAACTAGCCTTGCTATATATTGTGACTGCTTCAGAGCTCACGTTTATTAGCTTAGGCCTCGGCTCGAGTGCCGCATACATTAGTTTGTCTAGCAGCCACCGAAGGGGGCTCTACAAAAGGACCATTTGAGAAACTATTCCGTGGACGCGCAAGAAATGTAGTTAGCATCGAAAATACTGTTGACGACATACAAGTTCAATAAAGCATTGTGCGTATTCAATAGTTCGAATTTTGCCGCCGCCATACCTTACACGCTGTGAAGGAATGCAGTCAAACAACTTCATAGCACTTGCTGAATACCATGGCTTTATTAAATGAGTGTTGAAGTTGTTGAAGCTGCTTTGATAGCGAGTGCCGCTGATAACTGCATCAGGTACCCATCAGTTGCTCGGACTACAAATCTATTTGCGTTGTTGGAAGCTGCTGCTTGCAATGTGCGGCGATTGGGCCTTTTGGGTGTCCGGGTCTACAAATATGGTGCGTTTCTGGAAGGAAACATTCTGTTGAAAGTTACTGCTCATCCTGTTGTCTAGCTCTTGCCCTTGTCTTTCAACGCTATTAGCCCCATTGCTGTATCTAACCAGCTAGCCCAAACAACCATACTTCTAAACTTCATTTATTGTACATCTGGCTCCATGTACAATTGTACCTCTCATCGCATTTACCATGGGCATGCCAGAGCGCCATCCTTCTTCTTCAGAGCAAAAGTTGTTCCAGATGAAGTCAAGTTATTATTCGCAGGTATTGCGCCCTCATTTGGTCACGGGATGAGGATCAAAGAAATCCTTAGATCTGAGTGGCAAAGGCAGGCCCGCATTTACAGGAGCATCCCATAACAGCACATCAATCTATCTTCGAGGCAGAATTCGGAATTCTACGGTCGCTACCGAGAATTCCATCACATCATGGATCGCTCAACAGAGCGATTGTGGTCCGTCACTCTGGTGAGGCTGCGAGCCAGCCCGCCAAAGCGGCGGCGTGGGTTGACTCAGGCTGTCAAGACGTCAGGGGGTGTTCACCTTCCTGAATTCGTCAAAAGACGCTTGGCCTAGGCCCAAAGTTCGCAACAAAACTAAAATGTCGGCCCCCCGAGCTGATTTCCTTGGCAAGGCGTGTGGCAAAGGCCGCTCGGGATAGTGATCATGACGTTGTTGTGAATGAATGCGTCATAGTGGTGTCCAGAAAGAAACCTGCGTCTAGCCATCAGCCTATTCGTCGGGTGCGGCAGTCCTTGCAAGATAATTCCTTGTGCGTCCTACCAGCGGATGACAGTGGTTTTGTTGTCCTCGCTGAGGGTGAGTTTGCATCAAAAGCTTTTGAAACGGTATCGTCCGTAATAAAAACGTGTGAGGGGGTTTCACTGAAGAAAGTAAAGGCTGAGGGGAAAAAATGTGCTCTCGCCTCAACCTATCTCGGCTAGGCAGGTGTTTGGGCAAAAGTGAGGACGTTCACTTAAAAGTAATGTTTTCTTTGAAAACTCGCAAACCGGAATGGCATTTCAGAGTGATAGTGCCAGAGATAGGCATTTGGCAGAAAGTTGCTGTCGGTTTTCTTCAGGGTGCATAACGCTTGTCGAACATTGATGATTCATTTATTGCAAGAAGCTCAAGCGAGGTGGTGCGTTCTTTAGAACTAATTGTGACAAGGGGGATATGAGCCTCTTCTACTGACGTGATGCACTTCTATTACTCCATATTGCAAAGCGGCTTTTGACATGTTATGTAGAATGCATTGATCATTTTGGAGTAATTGGGTTTCAAACTAAGACAGACATTTCAGTGAGTGGGTTTTCATAACTTCTTACGTTCTATTTGAGTTCAACCTACAAAGAATGCGATGGACACATCTATCTTCAATATAGACATGTTTGCATTAGGTCGTGTCTGGCACCTATACTTGGTGATATCTTCTTGGCCCATTATGACAAGATCATAGAAACTTGTATGTCAGATGTGATGATCACCAAAATCCTTAGATATGCTAACAGTTGCCTGTCCTGTTTGATTCCACTCATTCTGCAAACTATTTAGTTGAATTTTTTTTCGATGTCTTGACAGTGTGGTGAGGACACATGAAGTACCAGTCAATAATTTTATCCAGTTTTTAGACTTAGTTACTTCTTTGTTCGTGAATCATGTTTGTTGGCAATATCATCCTCCTGACAGTAAGATGCTGCTTCCGTAAAATTCATGTCATTCTAAGCTAGTGAAAAGAGCAATCGCTAACCTGTGTTTTCATGATGCGCTCAGGAACTCATGCCCCCATAAGAAGTTTGGAAGACTTGACTTACAGAAAGTGCGTGTATCAGACGCAGGTTACCTGGGCTATGTATTTGTTTCGGTAGCAGAAAGTGCGTCGAAGAAATTAAAGAAACATAATGGTTCGTACATGAGCAGTTGTGACAATATGAAAAAGGTGGTTGTGCGGTATTTGCATGAGGTATCACACGCACTACGGAAACTTGGACGAACGGTTAAAGCAGAGGTGATATTTTCCGCTCCGCAGAAATTGCTCAGGTTATGCAGTGCTGTAGATCAGTTTGGCTAAAAAACGCGCAGGTTGTAAAAAGAACCCTCGGCCCCTTTTTATGTCATGCGCAAAGAAAGTGGTATATCACCTTCCGTTACCGTACGCGAAAATTTACATTGGGCACTCGGGAGATGCCTGAATGATAGGTTAAGAGAACGCGATCAAAAACTTAACATATATCGGGATGGTCGTGTGCCTGTGCACTGTGGGGATTGTAGGTGTAAACCCTTGTTTGAGGAGTGCTCCGTTTTGTATAGGAATATAAATAAAGTTATACGAGATATTGAAGTTGCTTTGATAGCGAGAAATGCTGATAACTGCACTGTTCCCCTTCAGTTGCTCTGACTACAAATGAATTGGCGAGGCTGGAAGCGCCTGGTTTTCATGTGCGGTGATTGGACCTTTTCGGTGTGCGGGCCTACAAATACGATGTTTACCTGGAAATAAACACTCAATTGAAATTCAGCGCAACCCACCGTGGCTGCTTAGTGGCTATGGTGTTGGGCTCATAAACATGAAATCGCGGGATTGAATCCTGGTCATGGTGGCCGCATTTCGATAGGAGGGAAATGCGAAAACACCTGTGTGCTTAGGTTTAGATGCATGTTAAAGAACACAAGCTGGTACAAATTTTTGCAGTCCCCACTACAGCGTACCTTATAATGAGATCGTGGTTTTAGCATGTAAAACCCCACAATATTTATTTTTTGGAAGTTAACGCTCGTCTTGTTGTCTCGGCCTTGTCCGTGTCTTACAGCGCTATGACCCCCATTGTCATGAAAGAGATCGTACATCTGACAGCAATAGTTTTACTCAATAAGACATTTGTCGACTACAACACTCTAAACCATGGCTCGGTAGGGAAAGAAAGTTCTTTAAAAGAACACAATAATTCCAAGAGGACAAGTATTCTGAATATATGCCGTTATCCTAAGGCTGGCAATAAGTCGTCATGTCCTGTTGGGCTTAGTTGTACACCTGAACAATATTAAATAACTAATCTGCATGGACGTCCTACACCCTGAATAGCTCACATGATCAACATATGATAAAAGTTTGCTCTAAGGACTGCATTTAGAAGAAAACAAGCTCCTGTGTGTTCTCACCACTTCAATGCCGTCCTCTGAACGCGAAACGTGCACTGATGCGAACTTGTCCCTGCTGTGGTACAGGCTGCCATCAAACTCTTCGCCTTTGTGCTGCAAATGGAAGGCGTTTTTTAAGTCATGTATATCGCAGGGCATCGGGGAGGGTGTTCCTAGTTTATAATTGGTACAAAGAAAGTGGACTAGCTGGGTTTCTTACAATATGCCAGAAACATTTGGAAATGAACGCAGCAGCAGATATCTTTGTTCAGATAGAAAAATACTATTTTGTTACCACCAAAGTCGCAGTTCTACAATAACTATAGTAAAATTTGTATCGCTTCTTGATGTGTCATAACTAAATAAACAGATGTCAAGTTTGACACAGACGTCTCACAACGCGGATATATAAAAAAAGCGGGCTTCTTTCTAAGCCCCAGAACAACATTTATTTCCTAATGCTAGTCGATGCCATGGAAGCAAAAGTTACGTAGATTTAGCCTTCTTTGTTTTAGCGTAATGATAGTTCCAGGGTGAGGGAGATTACTGCGCCCATCTTGAAATTACTCTTACAAAATGCAAAATGTTTTCGAAACGGAGTGCTACTTACAAGGCTTGTGATGTGCTTGCCATTCTCGTAACGAACCACACGTAGCAGGGGTACAGCTATCGAGCTCTTTTGCAGATTAAGAATGAGCTCGTCCGTTACGTGAAGTACAAGTCCACCATCCTGTCCTCGCTCTTCAAGAAGACGGGGGTACACCAGAGTGAACGCTTCAGTCACCAGCAGCACGTCTGCAGTGTAGGTATCGCCATCCAGTACATGCGTGTAAGAACCAAAGGTTACATACATGGTGGCATCTTGATAAAGTAGTGTTCTTTCATATTGTGGCTATTGCATAAGGAAAGCACGGGTGTTCATACCTCTGATAAACGAATATGACGTTTAGTATGACGCCTTATTATGTGCAGTTATTCTCCATTTCAATGCCTATTGTGCTGTTGGGCTGCATTCGAAAGTAATCTCAGTTGCGCGATTTCGCGCCTGTGGTGCAGTTGTGCAGTGGCATGCACAACTTACTCGTTTCGAATCTATGTTGTAGGAGGGCTTGCTTTCAAGAAAGCAGGGCGAAAATAAGAAGACTGTTTAAGAATGTGAAAGGAGGAAGTATCTAGAAAGAGAAAGTGGTCAAACAGCGGTGGCTTCACATTGTCGTGTTCTAGAAAAAACAGCTCACCTTTACTTGATGCAAGCATTGAGTTCGAGGCTTGAACCGTCAACCAAGTACACGAAAGAAACTGAAGCGCTATCATCATCAACATCATCACCAAAACATTTATTGAGCTCTATTTAAAGGCCTTTTTTTGTCTAACGTCTGTCTAACGTGCCGAGGTGTCAGATCTTCCATTTACACAGCCACACTTTCTTTTATTAGGCTTCTGATTGGGCGATTGAAGGGCACGCTCTGCCAGCGATCGGGGCTCGAGTAGATTTCCCAATCACCGACGCAACTCACGCCATGACGTCACGACCTTTTGGTGGTCCTGGTACCAGATGCCAGCACCGTTCTGGAGGCTTAAATACAGGTTCCTTAGTTTCGCTTTTTTGTCACACTCGTCGAAAGCTGCGACTTGCTCAAAGTCGTCCAGCTAGCCTTCCACGTGTTCAAGAAGGTCGCCCTGGAAGGACCTTGGCACTCGGTGATTGTGCAGCGTGTTGTGAGTCGGTACTGTGGCGTCCATACCTTTTGCCGGGGCCATTTCCTTCTCAGATGGTACAAGCTAAGCCGCCAGTCCCCGAATTATCAAGCTCGCACATTGCTTTGGTGTAAGCTGTGATGTGAGGCTTCCTTATTATTCGAGAGGTTTGTTGCATAGGTCGAGGTTACCGGTCACCTTCACTAGAAATGTCACGTTCAAGAAAAAAAAATTGAGGAGCCATTTCACTGTGTGAAGATGGAGGACCAGCGATGGTGTAGCACCTCACAGAGGGTTAGACACGGGTACCTGTATTTATTTTTATCATTTGGTAATAGTACCGACGATAGCTTTGTGATTACAGTGATATAGACTGATTTGTTAGGTTACGTTTGACAGAATCTTGGACAAAGTTAAATCGTTGTTGAGTAGTTCAGTGACTTGGATTGGTGTGGCACTTCACACCAAACTCTTCTAGCGCAAACTGAGTCAACCATTTCTGGTCTGATTTTCATGTGTACACACTGAAGTCTCTAACGATGATCACCGGGTAATGTCATCATGGCTAAACTATGAAAATTACGTGGTCGTGAACTTCTCGATGTGACACTTAGGTATGTTTGGATATATCTACAGAGTGGATATCACAATTCAGCCTTTCGTTTTCGCAGAACAGACATCCCTTCAGTCGGTGGCATTGTCCTCTTGCGAGCTAAGTGTGTATGGCTATACATACAGTGTCGTTTGTGTATAAGGCAATGCCTTCTGGTCGTGAGTACATGTGTTGTTAAGAAACTTTTCCACTATACACATAGACTTGAAGCAATGCATCTTGTTGTATTATTATTCTACCTTTTTTGTTTTCACTTCATTATTATTTTTTATTCTTCATATTTTTTTAAGATGGCACCGAGTAAGGACATCTGTATTTTGTGCTCCCGGCATTTTTTCGGCGAACAGCAATCGTTTCGCTGTTTTTCTTGCGAAAAATGTCATACGCGAAGTGTATTGCATGGCAGGACAAAGACCTGGAGCTGCTGAAGTCGGGTGAGCAGGCATTCATGTGTGTCTGGTTCCAGAAGGCCGACATTTCTGTTGTTAGCCTTGCCCAACCTCCACACGCTAGCTTCGCCATCTGTGGCCGCGTCTTCCGACGTGACATATTCCGAATTTCGGTCCTTGACCTGACCACCCTTCGCAGCCCTCTCCTCCAGGTGCTTGAAGGAATATCCTACCTCAGCGGAATGATAATGCACGGTTACACAGGGAAAGCGCATAGGTATCCGCACAGTAAGCCGAAGCTATGGGTGCTCTTAGAGCGGAGGTGCGCGTTCTACGAGACAAGCTTGCCAAAGAGCGCAAGGCGTCATTGCCCACTTCTCCTGCTTAGGCGCCGGCACACCCGTCCAAGGCAACGACGTATGCTGTGCGGACGGCTTCAACGAAGACCGCTGACCAGCTGCCGCACTTACCTACTACACTGGATCGGCCTGCTTCGTCAGAAGCTCCAGCTGCTTACCAGTTGATGTGCCTACCTGCTACAGTGGACCTGTAACCTCCCAGTCAGCCAAAGCTGAAGCGAAAGTCAACACTGAGTGCTGGCTGGTCTGATACCGCTAGGATTGGTGCAGCTTCTCGCTCTCTGCGCCCTCGGGCTATCCTTCTGAAGAAGCTTGCGCCTGACACCCATCCCTTACAGAGGGCCGCCCACCTAACAGCAGTTGGTGCAAAGCCCCTGTCGTGCACTAGACTAGAAACCAAGTACGATTCTTACGTGTCATTTCAAGTGTCTGGCAATGACTACTGCTATCAGCGTCTAAGGGATCCTTCACTGTGGCGGCGCTCTTGCTTCTACAAGCCCTTCACAGGTGAACTTTACGATACCATGATACTGAAAAATGTTCAGCGAGATTAAAAGAAGCATCAATAATGAGAGAGTTTTCTATCAGAATGTTCGTGGATTACGCACAAATGTGAACTAATTTTTTTCCAAAGTCATTTTATCTTGTTTCTTTATCATTGCCTTAACAGAGAGCTGGCTGCCCCCTGAAATACCATCAAGTTCACCTTTACCGCCCACTTATCAAGTTTTCCGACAAGACCGGGGTACTTCTTCACCGAAATCAAAGGGTGGTGCGGTCCAGATGGTGAGTAATCGTTAATTCAGATCCGTTCGGTGCCCTGATTCTGAATATGCAACGGAATGTCTCTGGGTAGAAATTTTTGGTGCTGATTGTGATAGGCAATTAGCACGAAATTTCTATGTTGCACCTGATATGAATATAGAGATATACATGACTATTCCAGCCAAAATTAGAAATCTTATATCGGCCCATGCTAAGGATTAAATGCTCGTGATTGGTGATTTTATAACGCCTGGCGATTCTCAGCACTTGTGGCATTGTACAAGACCTATATATGAACACCTCCTACATGAGCCTCCTATATGAACACAACAATCAAACCCCGGCCCTCAGTCCCCAGCAGCTGCGAAGCAACTGACCACGGCGGTGGTCAGACCTGCGACGCAGCAGAGGGTGCTAAGAATCCCTGGCTCCACACAGGCCACCATTGCAGTATGAACCTGGCAACGTTTAACGCTACAACGTTATCTAGTGAGGCGAGTCTAGAAGTGCTATTGGAGGAATTAGAGGACAGTAATGGGATAGGGCTCAGTGAAATTAGGAGGCCAAGAGAAGCATATACAGTGCTAAAAAGCGGGCACGTCCTGTACTACCGGGGCTTAGCGGAGAGACGAGAACTAGGAGTTGGATTCCTGATAATTAAGAACATATCTGGTAAGATACAGGAATTCTATAGCATTAACGAGAGGGTGGCAGGCCTTGTTGTGAAACTTAATAAGAGGTACAAAATGAAGGTTATACAGGTCTACGCCCCTACATCCAGTCATGATGACCAGGAAATCGAAAGCTTCTATGAAGACGTGGAATCGGCGATGGGTAAAGTGAAAACAAAATACACTATACTGATGGGCGACTTCAATGCCAAGGTAGGCAAGAAGCAGGCTGGAGACAAGGCAGTGGGGGAATATGGCATAGGCACTAGGAATAGCACGGGAGACTTATTAGCAGAGTTTGCGGAACAGAATAATATGCGGATAATGAATACCTTCTTCCGCAAGCGAGATAACCGAAAGTGGACGTAGAGGAGCCCGAAAGGCGAGACTAGAAATGAAATAGAGTTCATACTCAGCGCTAACCCTGGCATCATACAATATGTGGACGTGCTCAGCAAAGTGCGGTGCAGTGACCATAGGATGGTAAGAACTCGAATTAGCCTAGACCTGAGGAGGGAACGGAAGCATTTGGTACATAAGAAGTCGACCAATGAGTTAGCGGTAAGAGGGAAAATAGAGGAATTCCAGATCAAGCTACAGAACAGCTATTTGGCTTTAACTCAGGAAGAGGACCTTAGTGTTGAAGCAATGAACGACAATCTTGTGGGCATCATTAGGAGTGTGCAATAGAAGTCGGTGGTAACTCCGTTAGACAGGATACCAGTAAGCTATCGCCGGAGACGAAAGATCTGATCAAGAAACGCCAATGTATGAAAGCCCCTAACCCTACAGCTAGAATAGAACTGGCAGAACTTTCGAAGTTAATCAAGAAGCGTAAGGCAGCTGACATAAGGAAGTATAATATGGATGGAATTGAACATGCTCTCAGGAACGGAGGAAGCCTAAAAGCAGTGAAGAATAAAATAGAAATTGGTAAGAATCAGATGCATGCGTTAAGAGACAAAGCCGGCAAGATCATTACTAATATGGATGAGATAGTTCAAGTGGCTGAGGAGTTCTATAGAGATTTATACAGTACCAGTGGCACCCACGTCGATAATGGAAGAGTCTAGAGGAATTCGAAATCTCACAGGTAACGCCGGAAGAAGTTAAGAAAGCCTTGGGAGCTATGCAAAGGGGAAAGGTTGCTGGGGAGGATCAGGTAACAGCAGATTTGTTGAAGGATGGTGGGCAGATTGTTCTAGAGAAACTGGCCACCCTGTATACGCAATGCCTCATGACTTCGAGTGTACCGGAATCTTGGAAAAACGCTAACATAATCCTTATCCATAAGAAAGGGGAAGCCAAAGACTTGAAAAACTATAGACCGACCAGTTTACTGTCCGTTGCCTACAAAGTATTTATGAAGGTAATTGCAAATAGAATCAGGAACACCTTAGACTTCCGTCAACCAAAGGACCAGGCAGGATTCCGTAAAGGCTACTCAACAATAGACCATATTCACACTATCAATCAGGTGATAGAAAAATGTGCGGAGTATAACCAACCTTTATATATAGCTTTCATTGATTACGAGAAAGCGTTTGATTCAGCCGAAACCTCAGCAGTCATGGAGGCATTGCGGAACCAGGGTGTAGACGAGCCGTATGTAAAAATACTGAAAGATATCTATAGCGGCTCCACAGCCACCGTAGTCCTCCATAAAGAAAGCAACAAAATCCCAATAAAGAAAGGCGTCAGACAGGGAGATACGATCTCACCAATGCTATTGACAGCGTGTTTACAGGAGGTATTCCGAGACCTGGATTGGGAAGAATTGGCGATAAGAGTTAGTGGAGATTACCTTAGTAACTTGCGATTCGCTGATGATATTGCCTTGCTTACTAACTCAGGGGACCAACTGCAATGCATGCTCACTGACCTGGAGAGGCAAAGCAGAAGGGTGGGTCTGAAAATTAATCTGCAGAAAACTAAAGTAATGTTTACCAGTCTCGGAAGAGAACAGCAGTTTACAATAGGTAGCGAGGCACTGGAAGTGGTAAGGGAATACATCTACTTAGGGCAGGTAGTGACCATGGATCCGGATCATGAGAGTGAAATAACCAGAAGAATAAGAATGGGCTGGGTTGCGTTTGGCAGGCATTCTCAAATCATGAACAGCAGGTGGCCACTATCCCTCAAAAGGAAAGTGCATAACAGCTGTGTGTTACCAGTATTCACATATTGGGCAGAAACCTGGAGGCTTACGAAAAGGGTTCTGCTGAAATTGAGGACGACGCAACGAGGTATGGAAAGAAGAATTATAGGTGTAACGTTAAGGGATAAGAAAAGAGCAGATTGGGTCAGGGAACAAACGCGAGTTAATGACATCTTAGTTGAAATCAAGAAAAAGAAATGGGCATGGGCAGGACAGGTAATGAGGAGGGAAGATAGCCGATGGTCATTAAGAGTTACGGAATGGATTCCAATGGAAGGGAAGCGTAGTAGAAGGCTGCAGAAAGTTAGGTGGGCGGATGAGATTAAGAAGTTTGCAGGGACAACATGGCCACAATTAGTACATGACCGGGGTAGTTGGAGAAGTATGGGAGAGGCCTTTGCCCTGGAGTGGGCATAACTAGGCTGATGATGATGATGACAAGACCTAGGCCTTAGTAACGCAAAAGGTGTGAATGTGTCCTGCGCGACTTTCTCCTTGTTAAGCCAGATAAATATCATCCCCCGCTTCATATTTCTTTACAATTGGCGAAACCTAGGAGCAGGAGATTAATGGGTGGAGCAACACCTCACTATTTCAATATCTCAAGCGGAGACTACGTAGGTCTTTAGCACTGTCTTAGTAATGTGGACTGGTCTTCAGCAGTAGAACTAAAAGATGTTAATGACCAAGTGACGGCATTCACGAATATCATTCACAATGGGATGAAGACCTTTACACCACTAAAAGGTGCTAAACACACTAAATTTCTCCACTGGTTTTCTGTTGAACTGAAAACAAGTTTCAACCTAAAGGACCGTGCTTACAGAAGGCATACCGTACGAATCAGAGACACTGGTATATATATTCTGAAATGTGCAGGGCACTCCCTAAACGTCTTTATAAGCGTGATCATCCCATCGATATAGCCCACCTGGAAACTAGTACTTAAAAATTAGTCTTTTTGAAGCCATGGAACATGGTTAAAACGATGTGTTTTCAGGACCGGACACAGAAAGGATGCACACCGGGCAGTCACTCAACTTTAACTGAAGTTCGGCGACTGTCCTGTGTGCATTCTTCTTGTGTCCTGCCCTCAAAACACGTCGTTATAACCATGCTCCATCAAGCCAGCAACCAACTAGCCCATCTAAGTCTATTAATCAGGCTTTTTGGAGACACGTTCATGAACAGTCATCCAACAATACTAAACAAGAAATGTATCTACTTAGTGGCGACAGCCAACTTGTCCCAGATGACGCCGGCACCTTTGCACTACACTTCGGGTCTGTGTACGGTGAAGGTTAAAGGGAAGTAGTTGGCTTTCCAATCAGCCTTCCTTGGATTCAAGTCTATATGTCTCAGAGGAACCTCTCGTTACGAGCATCAAACACTTAAAACAGTCTTTTTCGTGCGGCCCTGATTAAATTCCGCCTGATTTCACTAAGATGTATGGGTCCTTGCTTGTTTCAGTGCTTACTTGTATTTTTAATTCTGCTTTAAGGACGAGCACATTCCCAAAGGCGTCAGGGGTAAAAACTGCTGCGAGTAACTACAGGACAATGTCTCTCCTCTACGCAGCATCCTAATTATTCCAGTCAACGCGGCGGTCAAAAATTTCATCTTCTATTAAAAATACTATCATTTCTCAGCAGCGTGGATTCATATAGGGACGCTCCATAACTACCAACCTCGTTAGCTTCATAGTGTATGCCTCTCAAGCAGTTATAAGAAAGGATACCTAGATGTCATTTATTTTGACAACAGTAACAGACTTGATGTCGTATGCCGCAAAATACTCCTTCTTGCGCTGCTAAGCACGGGGTCGCGGAATCGAATCCAGGCCACGGCAGCCGCATTTTGATGGGGGCGAAACGCGAAAACAGCTGTGTACTTAGTTTTAGGTGCACGTTAAAGAACCCCAGATGGTCCAAATTTCTGGAGTTCCCCACTACGGCGTGCTTCATAAGCAGATCGTGGTTTTGGCATGTAAAACACCATAAGAAAGTACTCCTTCAAAAGTTGACGCAACTTCATCTTCACCACTCTATCACAGCGCTGATAAGAAGCTACCTACTCGATCAGTACTGCTACGTTAACGTAAATGGTCAGTCGTAAGAACTTTACGCGGTTACAAGGGGAATTCGTCCAGGGTCTGTCCTGGGCCTTCTTTTTTCGCTGTTTATTAATGACGTTTCGGCAGTCATTCAAAGCTCTTCAATTTTGTTACATGCTGATAACGCAAAACTTTTCAAAGCGGTAAAAAATGTTTGTGATTGCGTCGCTCTGCAGAAGGACACTGAAAATTTTCGGTGATGGTGCGCTGAAAACAAGCTGTTCATGAATGCGTCAGAAACGAAAGTCGTAAGCTTCACGCGGAAGACTAACATGGCTTTATTTCCCTATAGCGTTAAAGTCGTTCTCCTGATAAGAGCTAAGGGGATGAAGGACACTGGAGTGTCCTTCAGTAGCTCTCTAATTTTCTCGGCCCACGCTCAACAGACGAGGCCGCGCGCGCTTCGAACTCTCGGCACTGTATATCGGGTGATTAGAGACTTCAAACGACATGGGCCATGTGTAACTTTATAAAAGAACGTATGCCTTCCAGTTCTCGAGCACGCCTCCGTGATTCGGGGCGGCACTTTTAGGTCAAATTGTGAACTTCCCGAAAATGGGCAAAAAAGTTCATATCTATGTTTAAACATCGGTTCTGTCAAATGCATTCCATCGCCATAGAGCTAACACAGACACTCACCTTACCTACCCTCAGCTGTAGAAGAAATAAATCGGATGTTCTTTTTCTTCCCCAATTAATACATGGAAAAGTCTGCTAATCGCACTTGCTCTCTAATGTGCGCTTTTACATTTCGCAGAAAGGCACAAGGAAACAGCGTACCTTTCAACCTTGAGATTTTTGTGAGCGTCTGTCTAGAGTGCAAGGGACATATAGCGCCCATTCAGATTGCTTGGATATCTTCGTGTCTAACTAATATTTTTCTGCAAGGAGTTGCAGAGGAATTTCAATAACTGAAGAAACAAAGTTCTCATATCATGTTGTGTGTTCCGTCATTCTGTAATCCGTTCTTTTGTTTCTCCGCTTCTGCTTTGTATTCTCTTCGTGTACACATTTTATGCTGTTAAAATCTGTATTCGTGAAATTATTATTCTTTTTTATGTGTGCACGTGTGTGTGTGTGTGTGTGTGTATGTACGCGCGTGTGTGTGTGTGCAAGCGTGTGTGTGTGCACGCAAGTGTGTGTGTGCAAGCATGTGTGTGTGTGTGTGAACTTGCATGGTTTTTCATATGTATTGTTTTGCCGAGTGCGCCAGCACCAGACCCTCGAGGTTGTACCTGGGCACTCTAATAAACACCTTTGATATGATTGTCTGAATGACAATTACTATTAGCGGCGGAACGGTTGAAGCGGGATTCTCCTCCGCCGCGCGATGGCCCGGTATTTAGCAATCTACGGAATCGGCCCACGATCACCTTACTGTGGACGCACAAACACGAAGAATACATCAAAATCTTCATTCTTTAATTCATTTTTTGTTATTGATTATTATAAGGTGCGGAGTGCTTTAAGCCTGCTTCTACTCCGCCGTGGGTCGGCCCGGTATAGTAATACCTCGGGGGTCAGCCCACATTTTTGCCCACAGACACTACAGATGCATTAGGATCTAGTGGTGTACAGCGTCGCTGTAGTTATGGCGCTGCACTTATCTCTTCCGTCTTCCTTCGAAAATCACTTCACACCGCGTCGCTGTAAAACAGATGAGCTTTAGTTCATGCAAGTGTTAAGTTCATGATTTCAATCGTCAATGAAGCACACGAAAAAAACCCAAGCGCAGGCGCATGGATCAAAGGGTCTTAGTTTGCTGCTTCGCTGGCGTCCTTTTAAACAGGTGCCGGTGCGTGGAAAGAAGTATCTTCGTCTGATTTTATTGAGACAGTAATTATACGGCCACACCAAGCAAAGTTTCGCCGTTACCGCCTTCGTGAGGTTGCGTATATATTTAGGTATATGCATGCTACATGCCATGCCATGCTATACGACATGCGGTATATGCGGGACATATTGCCACACTATTCAATCAATAAAGTTGCTCATAACAAGTCATACATCCTTGAGAAACTTTTTCCTCAGAGTTTTGAGAATGGGAGGTCAGAAGTTAATGTCATCGAGCAAAACACCGACTGAGCATGCATTTTATCTTCAATCCTCTCAGACTTGGATATTCAAAGTGCTAAACGATAACGTAGCTGAAACCTCAAAGTGACGTAATTTTATTGACGTAATTTTATTGCACTACCGCCAGGTTCGGCACAGGAAACAGGTTTGAAAGAACCGACACGGTAGAGTGGAGGTGAAGTTACTAAGAAAGACGTTGGCTTTAATAATTAAAGATAAATGAAATCGTCCTAATGTCAGTATTCTGACACAGGACCCGTAGCACAACAGCCCCTTTTTGCTTAGCTTACGTTTACTTCAATTTATACTGTCACTACAGCTACGAGTCTTACACTTCGAGTAATATTCTAACATTTTACTATCGCCTTAATTGATTCACCCTTATGAAAACACTGTGATATGGCGAAACTGTGACTTCAGAACTGAGATTGAACAGCGCGAATAAATCAAGGACACGAAAAAGCAAACTCCACAGACAAGCGCAGACATCTTACTAATGCAATTCAGCGTCACGTGTTGCGAGGAGTGACTATATATAGTGAAGTTTTGCACATTCATATAGCTAAGGAGCAAGTTTTGCCGCATGTTTTATTATTCTTTATTGAAATTAGGGAATTCGCTTTAATACAGCTAATCCGATGCCTGTATTTTATACTTATACGAGTAAAATCTTCATGAGCGAGGTGGAACTGTGACGGCACATAGGTTAGAAGGAGTCGCCTGCCGATTTGGAGTATACGTGCATATTGGTCCTCCAAGCTTCCATAGCATATGTGCTGCTATAAAGCGGAGTAAGAAATTAGCAATACATCTAGGCTAGCGCCGCACTTTCTGGTAAAAAAAAGTGAATCTGAAAGTTAATCAAAGGTTTACGAATTACCAGTTGTTATGCGAAAGTATAACCCATTTGAGTAGGCAAAAAAAGAAAGAGTGGTGCTGGAATAGTTGGAGCGAAAGCTCGGGCTTTTTCAAGTTTTCATTGAGTTTCTTTAGGCATGTTAACATTAAACTCTTGCAGAGCTCGGTCCTGCTTGAACTCTAACTCGCAATGGGATTACTCACTTGTTAATGACGTCACAGCCAACAGCACTGCGGCTACTTCCTGCATCGTCAGTGATGTCAGTGAGCGATAGTACTCATTTTGCTTCGTATCAAAAGAAAGAGAGCGAGTGTTTCTAGGCCACTCTCATAGACGACAGTTGGGTTTAAATATTAGCCGAAAAAGAAAAAAAAACCGGAGTCTCATTAGGCAAAGAATGCGCGAAAGAACGTGGCATTTAGGTGTAATAGCTGAGCGCAACGTCACAGTTGTCGACCGTGTTCTGATATCTGCAGAGACAGATCGGTAATGGCAGTGCGCAGTAGTTTGAAATGCGTGATCAAATGTTGGTCTTCCTGCGACGTGGATGCAGATAGATCAAGTGAAAAATTAAGAAAAAAAATCCCGTGTAGCAATGCAAATACGAAAACCGACTTGGCTGGAAATTAAAAGGAAGGCAGCTTGGCATTCTGGGGCGAAATAATGAAGGAAATGTTATTATAAAATGTGTATGGAGGTCTTTGCACATCAACTAATTTGTATTGGCACTTTTCTCAGAAGTCATCTCATACGTGAAGAAGCAAAACGCGAGGAGCGAGGTAGGCGGCATGGAGCATTGACCTTTAAGACCACACATCTTGCCTTGCTTTTAATGACGCGCAGCCGTCTTTGCGAGCTCGCAAGTTTGAATGCGAAAGAATCACATGCCCCATTACACGAAGACCCGTTGCAGTCGCCGTGACCGACAGATGGTACGAAAAATGGCCGGCGGCGCAAAGAGCAAAAACACGTAAGAAATGCTCGCACTGACACCAGATTTCCCAGGCAGGTCCCTGTGAACAGAGTAAATTAATGGCCTTGAAAGAAAACGTGGCACATTTTGGTCTGTGTGGTAATCAAACCTGGCCCTCCCGGTCGCGAGGCGAACACGCTTCTCCGAGGCCACGGCGGCTCCACAGTTCCGGCTGACAAAAGATGCGCCAAGTGCATGTGTCATTGCACACGTCGTTTCTGAGCCATCCGGCTGAGTAAAAGCATGGCCTATGCTTGCGTCATCGGGGCTCGTGGCGGCGCAGCCAGTAGCCATGAAGTGTTAGCGTCGCTTCATGAATGTATAAAATGCGCGTCTTCATGACGTTGCGAGGTCTAGAAGCGGTACAATGCATTCGCAATATACGTAAGCATTATGCCGTAATTGATTTCACAAGTAAGCAGTCTGAAATGTCGGTGCCGAACTTTCAACGTGTCACTACAGAATTCCTCATATGGCGACGAAATACCTACTCACTTATTTTTTTTTCTCTAAGAGAAAGGACGTTTTTCTGTACTTCTGCTGCCATACCATAAAGCTATTTTCACGCAGAAGGCAAGAAAAAAAAGAGAAATGAAGCGATAGTGTGCGTCCTGGCTTGTCGACAGCAGAAACAAAAACGAGGCATTTGCAGTTATCACAGTGCTCTTGTAAATTTCGGACACAAGAGAAAAGCAAATCGGCCATAACCTGACGATGCGACCTGACAGATTACTGCTCATCGCTACAAAGTTTAGGCAAATACTCAGTGCGGCGCAAGTTTGGACACATAATATTCAAACGTTGTACGCCAGGAGCTGATCGAATGACCTGGTCTTTGCAGTGTTTAAATAATGGGCGCGTGAACTTTAAAAACTTTCAAGTTGGTGCGAAGCTTCAAACAGTGCGCAGTGAACTTTGAAGTGATGTCCAGTAGATTTATACCTACTGTTTTTGTCGCTTGTGCACTGGTTGCTTGTGCACGAAATTCCCTGTTCATCATGAAACAACGTACCTTATCCGCTTGTCTTTGTCATGGCTTAAGCAGAAACTAAGCATAATGCTACGGGCCTGCTTCAAGCGGTGTGTAGCTGTGTAGTCCGTTTCTTTCTTTTTTCCGCCGGGCTCGTCCGTCAATACGCCATCAATTAAATTAGCCTTTAGTCTCGTAATTTTGTGCTCTTTCTTTACCCATTGTTTGCTGTTGTCATTGTTTTCGAAACCAATTAGTATCCTGTTGATGTTTACGTCAAAATAACATATCTATTATAGAGGCAAGAACAAATGTTGCCGCTCGACGGGTGCCACTTAACATAAACATTATTCGAGGACAGGTATAATAATTCCTTGCTGAGATATAACCTAGTTAAAACAAGCTTTACTATACATGCCCCTCGCCCGTCTTTTTCAACCTTGCCAGAAGACGCCTTCGATAATCGCGGAAGTTTCTATAGATACGTCAATCTTCTACCATATTCTGCTACCATTCATAGGCGTTGAACAGGGCTTTCCACAAAAATACAATACTGATCTGAAATCTATTCACAAGAAGATCGCTTTTGGCATTCACGTTATTGTGAGAACAAAACACTCCTTCCTGAAAAATACTTCTAAAATCGCTTTACTGCGCTTGTCTTATAAACAACTGCGTCAGCTAATGTGTCTCATGGTAAAAAAGACGTACAGCGCGAATGACAAGGACTGAGAGAGACGACACACCCTGCGCTGACGTAATACTTCTGCGGAATCCCACAGGGTCGAAAGAACTAACTAGTTAAGTGAACTTTGCCTTTGAGTTGTTGACAAATTCGACTTCGCCCTGCCATCTGCTTGCCGCCTGGTTAGCTCAGATGGTAGAACGGCTGTCCCGGAAAGGTGGTGGTCCCGGAGCAGGACGAATTTTTCTTCAACTGTGAGGCATTTCTTTCGAGGAACGCGCATGGGGTTTCTTCGTAGCAATCGCTAAGATTGGGTGGATGCCTCATTTTCACTTGATAAACTGCGCTGATTTCCAACAATATTTTATCGCCGCTGCCACATCCTGTGTATATATACAAAGGGCGTAAGCAGAAAAGTAAAAGCGGTCACAAGGGGTGTTCTAAGAGCAAGTCATTGTACTAAGTACATGGTCATGTAAAAAAAAGCACAAAACTATCACTGTTCAGATACATGACTTCACTAGGTGCCAGTGCGATAGAGCGGCACTAACGCACAAACGACCCCGTTTTCTGACGAAATCTGCTTCTATTATTTCCTGCGTGACCTGTGAGCTGTGTCTCGCTGAAACTTGCGTACCTTCAAAGAGGAGCACGCAGCCAACGAAGCCTGAATACCCGCAATGTATACTCAAGTGGCCTTGCAGAGTGTTATGAACGTTGTTGTAGGTCTCTCTGAAGTGATCGTTTAAGCGGCTGCCGGTCTGTCCAATATATTTAATGCCACAAAACAGGAGAATCTGGTAAACCATACTTGTTGCGAATGTCCCAAAATGTTTTCTGTGCCCGACAGAGCAGCAACCCTGATGTGATTTGGGCACATTAACACGCTTGCAGAGCCTTGCCAGCTTTTCCAGGGCTGAGAAAACCACTGTGATTGCTGTACGCTGCCAAATCTTTTTTTAGCCTATGGCAGACATCGCGCACGTACGGGAGCACAGCAAACCGTCACCTTTCAACCAGCTGGCTCCGTGACTGAGCGTGCTCATCGCGTTTGATGCGCCTAAAAAGCTGTTTCGCTATGTCTGAAATGAAGGTCAAAGGGTAACCAGCACAAGAAAGGCGATCAACCTGTGCGGCAAACCTGTGTTGCATCTCACGCGAGCATGATTTACTGAGGCTGTTAACAAGGCATGAATTTATAATACCTCGTTTAACGAGCTTTGAGTGTGCCGAGGTAACGGGTAAGAGTGGCCTCCTACTCCTTGGCTCGAAGCACCAGCACACATGATTGTTTGCAAGGCAGAGCCTGAGATCTAGAAAGCGCAAGGAATAATCCATTGGGAGCTCATGCGTAAGTTCGAGAGACTGCAGCTCCTTGTTAAAGATCTCTAAGACTTGCGAAGGAGCAGGTTCAAAAGCCTTTTCAGTGCAATCAATAAATAGCAGAAAGTCATACACAAACCTATACACTTGGACAACCGGAGACGCGTCTAGGCAACTATGAATGTAGTGATCATGATGAGTTAGATAATTATTACTTAGTAGCGGTGCCAGGCACGATCCTCGCTCATTCCACGAGGTAAAAGTTGATTTCAAATAGAATGGGAACAAGCCAAGAAAGCCACTGAAGAAACACCTGCAGCATTCTGAAAGCCAACTGATCCAAAACCATCAATAAATTATTCAACTTAAAATAGCAACATGTCATACAGAAGTGAAAAGTACAGATCTTTAGCGCCGGCCGAGAACATTTTTCGCCCCCTTTCAGTCTCTCTTAAGAAACTAATAACTTCCCCAGAATCCCTCAAGGAAAGAATCGTCAAAGATTAGAAGATTCAGTTTATCTCGCAAATACAAGGCAACAGCTTTCTGCCATAGCGCTGCTTCAGTTACGATGGTCCGCAGAGGGCAGTCAATCTAAGGTGTCTTAACTGAACAGAAAATATCTGGACTTAGCTTTTTAGTTCTTCCTATTACTTTTGCTAGCTTGTCAATGCTAAGAGAACTATACAATTTTTTGCTTCCAATTTCATTTCAGCAAGTGAAACAGTGTCATGACGTTATAAAAGTGAATTGATGGTAAGGGTGACCTCGAATTAATGTCACTCAACGGAAGGGCAGCGACACCGCCTGCTTTGTCAGAGGGTAAAAGGGATAACGAGTTTGCCTTCAGGAAATACGCAACATATCCGATCGGCAATACCTTTATGAAAGGTTTACAACGGACCAAAACATCCACACCTTCTTCAACACACCTTTCAGAGTTGGCATCCGGGATACGTCCTGTAGCTTGACTGACCAGGGTGAGAAGTTCATGTGGCGACTTTCGAGGTTCCACAGCGAACTTTGGTCCAAGGGCTAGCATATTCTACAGCCTTTCTGGAAGAGTCACATCTACAAGAAGGTGCACACTGTTCCTCAGCTGTGGTGGTTTCTTTGGCCTAATGACACGTAGCTTTAGAAGCGCATGCTGCCAGAGAAATTCAGCAGTTCTGTCGAGGATATCAGGCCAAACAGTGAAATTGAAGACTGAGGACGTCCTGGTAGAAGCGGGCTTGGCGTTGCCATTCCGAGCACAGAATCTTGCAGATCCTCACGCTGTGTCCACGAGAGGGTTTGAGTCCTCCACACACGGCTGCCACTTACGGAGGTAGTACCTTGACACGGATGCAGTAAGTGGATGTACGAGCTCGGCACACGGCAAGAGCAATAAGACTGACCAAAGCACTAGGACTCGGATACAAGCACTAGGATACAAGAAAAAGGGCCCATTGTACTACAAATGAAGTGAACAAGGGTGGTTGCTTGGGCTAGTTGGTAATTCGTGGTATCTATCCCCTCTATAGCATTTACACCTAGTGAAGTCAGGTATCTTAACAGATAGTGATAGTTTTGTGCTTCGTTTGACGTGACCATGTACTTAGTAAAATGACTTGCTGTTAGAACATCCCTTGTTACCACCTTTCATTTTTTGCGCATGCCCCCTCTTGTGTATATGCACAGGATGTGGCATCGGCAATAAAATGTTGTTGGAAGTCAGCGCAGTGTTTGTCATTTCTCTCGCTGTACGTCGCTTTTACCATGAATTACCAAATAGCCCAAGACACCACCCTTCTTCACTAATGTGTTTTATGCTGAGGCAGCACTTACCCGATATATATATCATTGTGCAGTCGTGTTAAAGACTGAGTACTTCAAATATTCATTCCTAGTGGACACACGGCACCTGCACAGCTCATTTACGGCAACTTTTAAATTATATCGTTACCTTACACATTTCAACCAAAGCTAGTTCTATTTATTGTTTCAAAGTCGCAAATGGTGAGATTCTCACGTAGGCACTTACTCCAAGGTAACTCTCTATAACAAAAAAAAAAAAACATGCATTTCTTGGGAAAGAACAACGCTCCTCCCCCTTACCCATATTTACTCAGCCATGCTACCTTTAATGCTGTTAGTTCATATAGATACGTTGGTCTTCACATCTCTAACATCTTGTCGTGGCAGACTCGCACTGAGTTCGTGGATAACATTGCTAATCGTACGATAGGTTTCCTCCGCTAAAAAATGTCGCAAGCACACGTTTCCTTAAAACTAATGTTTTATAAATCACTTGTGAGGTCCAAACTCGATTACGTCGCCTGTGTGTGGGATCCTCACTCTGCCTTGCTTAGCTCCTCCATCGAAGCTATCCAAACGGAGCCGCTCGTTTCGTCGCTTCTAGTCATTTTCACACGGCTAGTTAATTGCAAGAAAAACTCAGCTCGACATTACTAGCTTTTGAATTAAGAAGAGAAATAACATGACTCGCGCTATTCCACAATACATGCTGCACGAATCATCACCTTGAGGACTCATTACTCGCTGCTCCCAATTACATCTCAGCAGGTACTGAGCAAAACTTCAAAATCCACGTCTTAAGCTCGCGCACAAAGCCTGCAACCTAATTCTTTCATGCCAAGGAGATCGACCAGCCGGGACCACCTCCACGCTTTCATAGGAAGTAATC